>NC_090451.1:64546514-64860086 GCF_031143425.1 Pleurodeles waltl | reverse complement strand
TTGATGCCCATTTACTATCGAAGTAGAACACGGATGAAGGCTAAAGATGGAACGGGTTTTCGGAGGTGGATGGACGAGCGTCGGTTGTATATTTGTTTTATCGCCTTTGTAAATCTTTATTTGTTTTGCGGTTCTTTGTTGTAATCTTTCTTAATCGGCCGTGAAGATGTTTTGTGACCAGGTAATGCGTGCCTTTCAGAGGCTGTCATAATTCATTTTAAAGTTCCAGAAGATTATTCTGTGTTTTTATTTATTTATTTTTAATTTTATGTCTCGTTCTTCTTTTGTTAGTATTTCAAGTAAACGTTAATTTGTTTTGTTTCGTTTCGTTTTTATGAATTTCATCCCTGGCCGTTTTGAGGTTAAATTGTTGTTTACTTCTAAAAATGTTATGCTTTCTCTATCGCTGAATGCTTCTTTCCACTTCCTCTAACAATAACTGTTTAATTTTTTTTTTTTTTGGTGTAGTTACTGTTAGATGCCTTGTCAAGTTAACTTTTTTTTTTTTATTACTACACGATTGTATTCTGGGAGTTGTAGTAAATATGTAAGAAACTGGAATAACTCCTAGCTGGAAAGGAAGCAGCGGTCTGTTTCTCCTAGACACTGTGGGCCTGATTCTGACCCTGGCGGCCGGTGACCGCCAGGGTCACCGGCCACGGGAGCACCGCCGACAGACCGGCGGTGCTCCGAAGGGCATTCTGACCGCGGCGGTTCAGCCGCGGTCAGAAAGGGTAAACCGGCGGTCACCCGCCGGTTTACCGCTGCCCTTCTGAATCCTTATTCAGACACCCCCTACCGCCATCCTGTTCATGGCGGGAAACCCGCCATGAACAGGATGGCGGTAGGGGGTGCCGCGGGGCCCCTGCAGTGCCCATGCCAATGGCATGGGCACTGCAGGGGCCCCCGTAAGAGGGTCCCGCAAAGTATTTCAGTGTCTGCTATGCAGACACTGAAATACGCGACGGGTGCCACTGCACCCGTCGCACCTTCCCACTACGCCGGCGTGGGAAGGTTGATTTGCCCTGGGCTGGCGGGCGGCCTTTTGGCGGCCGCCCACCAGCCCAGGGCAAATCTCAGAATCACTGCAGCGGTCTTTCGACCGCGGTGCGGTGTTCTGACGGGGTTACTTTGGCGGGCGGCCTCCGCCGCCCGCCAAAGTAAGAATGACCCCCTGTATCAAGTAAGCACTTTAGTAGGTTTAAATTATTCTAATGTCATTGTTAATTCACGGATACAGTGCGACTGATTGAAGCCTCGCAAAGAGAAGGGTCTCGGGGCTAATCTGAAATGTAGATGATTGAAGCAAATGTTACTTTCTTTGCGTTTCCAATGGATGTTGTTGGAACCGATGTTAGAGGTGGAAGATGGGACATTTTTATAGATTTCGGGCTTTAAGATTGGAGGACATCTAGTTCAGGCTGTTGGCCTTTGAAACTGAAGTCAGTTTCATGATTATATTGTACAGTAATGCTGTTTGGTGTGTGTGTGTGTTTTTTTTTTTTCTTCTTTTTTTTCCTGCAGGTTATTCTTGAAGCCCATGCGTCCTTCTTCAAAGTGAGGCACCAATGATGTTTTCTTAGGATGCAGCTTAAATGGGGGGGGGGGAGCGGTGGGGGGGGCTTCTGCAAGGTTATTTATCAGAGGGTTGTACTGCTTGGAGCACTGTGAGTTCAGTTAGAGAACATGTTATTTCTGATGGTGGTAGAGGCGCTTCAAGGGCGAGGAACACTTATTATGAATTTGGGGAGATGATGCCCCAGAACATAGTTTTAAGCAGTTGTTGGTGTTCGCTCTCTGTTTCCTGCGTAAGCAGCTGCAAGATCAGTGCAATTCCTTAGTTTGGTTACCCTTTTAGGGGCTGTTAGTAAGAAAAATATTTCTCTTTGCGAGGTTCTATTCGCGCTTTGGACCAGTAGAAGATACCACAGTTGGTACGTTGGTTGTGTAGGGGACACATTTCTCTCCATTTATGAGAGGGCGGTTTTGGGTTTCAGTGGGAGCACTGTTGAGGTTCTATGTCTTTCTTTAAATACAGAGTGTATTGCAATGTCTACTTTTTAGGGTCGAGCCTGCGTTGCATGCGTATCGCAGCAAGACGCTTTAGGGTTTAGAAAATGGCTCGGAGCCCTGTCGATGTCACGTCAGTGTTTTTCATTGGTTCGTGGGCTTGCCTATTAAAATCTGCTTGCTTTCATTAGTGGAAGGCATCCATACGTCATGCTTTTTCCGGTGGCTAGCCCTCCTCGAGCGCAGCGACCAATTACAGAAAACATGCGAGGCTCGCTGTTTTCTGTCCGGCTCGTGGACTACTTTTTCTCTAATTTACTAGCGCAAATTCGCTTGGCAGAAGTCGCGCGCTTTACATAGTTAATTGCACTTTTTCGGGTTACGTACATAACTGCACTTTTGCCGATAGGTGAAAAGTCGGGTTAGGAGTTTACAACGCTATCAGCTCTAACATGAGCAAACGCGAGACCCGTTGCATTGCAAATGCTTGTTGTTTTCTTGCAGGCTTGTAGCTGGTTCTTTGCCGTATGCAACTTTTCAGAACTCATATCAGTGAGTACAGTTGATCTTTGCAAGCGGTTGGGATGTAGCGGGATGGGATTTTGCCCACTAGCCTGTGTGATCCGCTGGAAGGTAATCTTCAGTGTGGTGGGCGCAGCTGTCTTTGACCGTCTGATGGGGCACTTGCATGTTTTCAGACTTAACCAGAAGTGAAATTCCTATCTTGATTTGCTTGAATGCTTTTTTTTTTTTTTTCTCTGTTCCCTCAATTTGAGTGGTCTGTTTTGAAGGGCTGCTGTCTTGGCTTGAGTTTTCCTTAGCTCTTAGTTCTTCTCTTAAGTTGTTGCAGAGGTGCAGCGTAACAAGTGGGTACGCTGTGGTATAATTTGCATTAGGAATTCCAAGACTTTCAATTTCTTTGGCTGCCGGTCTGTTGATTTAAGTCCTGATCATGGAGTACTTGGCTGGTTCCCTAGTGGGTCTTGCCTGCGGACATTACTCTAAGAGTGATCTTTCCTCAGCAGCTGGAGATGGGTTACCTAGCTTCTTAGTCATTGCGATTAAATTCTTCTGGTTTGCAAGTGGTTTGTGTGGACTATCCACAAAATTAGTGTGCTCATGACTTTAATTTGTACAAATTAAATTGGTTCAGCGAAAGTTGCTGACTGTCACTGAGACACAATTTCTCCAGCCCTGGGATCTGGATTCTCCAGGTTTAGGCCAGTGTTGTTTGGTTTTCTTTGAGTTGTCCTTGCAGAGCATTTTCAGGGAAGAATGAGATGAGCGCATTAAAATGTAGTGTGGTCCTGAGTGATCTGGCAACAGTGGTACTGATGCACGTGGTCAAAACTTACTGTGACAGTCAAGAAGGCTGCTTCTGTTGCGGACTACAATGTGGCTCTTGCCACGCGGACAGGGAGGACACAGGCAGAGGGAATCTACTACAGCAGCTGTGCAGACGGGGATTGTTCAAACCGGTTTCCTGGGCACTCGGGTTACTTCCTTGTACTTTTTAAGCACTTGACCCTCTCAGGTAGCGAGCCAGAGTAGTCCAAGGCGTACTCCAGGAGATGAGGTGAGTTTAGAAATTCAGAATACAGTGCACACATAATACCAGCTAATAAGATTGTTTTCCAGCCTGTGATTTACTTTTTTAAAAGAAAATTACTTTTATACACATAAGATAATTATACTACACATAAAACTAGGATAAACCGTGAAAACCAGACATCTCTTCAATCCTCTGGGCCAGAGTTCTGACCCCAAACAGTATTCTAGTGCCTAATCACTAAGCACTATAAAAACACAGCATGTAGACACGCAATTAGCATTGCGTATTACAGACCATGTTGTACAGGGCTGCTTATTTGCTAGAACCATGACACTAATCCTTTTATTGCACCGCTCTAATGGCGTCAGGGATCTGATCACAGATGCCTGATGTCTAAGCACAGTTTACTGGAGTCCTGCTAGTCCAGGAGCCACTGGCCAGCTGTAGGATGGGAATGGCCGGCCAGAGTGCCAGTACACCCTGGTACCCTGAGGTGTTGGAAAGAGAAATGTAGGGGGCCTGCACCACAGGACACACTCCACCAGCTACAGATTGTAACTGGAAGTATTGCACAGGCTCCCATAGCACAGGGGAGAGGTCTGGGCAAAGTGATCTAACGTTCAAGGACTGGAATCAAGTTTCCTCTTCTCCCTCTGTCTCTGTGCTGCAAGCTTTCTTATCTTGAGCAGCTGTTTGCAATTTCCTTGTCTTCCTAGCGGTTGCTCGACCAGCCTCGCACCACAGCTGATCCTCTGCGTTCATGCCGCTGACTGATGCCTTTGGTCCTTCACGGCAGTATTCATGCGTCACAGAGAAGTCAAGTTCAGACGCGGTGAGCAAGCTTCCTTACCTTTACACCAACGGCCCACAGCTGGCTTCTGTAGATGTTTGTTAAAACCGAAGACCACTCTTGAACAACCACTGACCACTCAGGCCAGACTTATCACCTCTGATTGATGGGCTGATTCAATCGGAGGGTCAGCTACTTTTGAATCCTCGTGCCTCTCCAATCGTGAGGCACGTGTTTCATGATTGCTCTGTGTGCAAAGACGTGCAAGGATGAGTTACTGTCCTTTCATTCAGGACAGGCTCTTGGTGTCAGCCTGGGCTATTCCCCATAGGACTTTTAATTAATTCCAGACCAGGAAGCATTGAACAGAAAGGTCCCTCCTAGCAGAGCTAGTGCAGCTAAACACAGATAAGAGCAAGTGTCTAACCCCAGCCCACCAGGCTTGTCCAAGGAAAAGGGAGGGCACGGGGGAGCTGGAATGTCATGCATAACAGCTCTGATCATAATAAACATGATGGCTCGCCTTACCCTCCTCCCCTAGCGAACCTACTGGTTCTCAAACACATCCCAGGTAGGCAAAGGCAACCGGACCACAGGCGAAGGCTAACAGTTTGGATCAGGAGAGTGGCTAGTAGCCTTAACCCCTTCCCCCACCCCACCCCCCACATCTCTCTCACTCCCACACCTCTACCTAGGGTACAGGTATCCCTGACTGTAGATTTATTGCTGCCACCACTGTCCATCTGCCACCGCCTTGGTAGAAAGGGCAGTAACCACTCTGTGAAATAGGGGCACATTATGCATGCCCCCCTCGACCACCGAGCTAAGCTCTGGGGTCTCAGTCCATGTAAACAGGGAGATCCTCCATGGACATGCATGATTGTCATATTCACTGAAGTATGGATCTAGAAACATACAGTAACCTTTTACGTGACTTGCCTGTAGAATACTGTAAGGCAGAGGAAGCACGCTCTCCAGAGACATGCAGAAGATGTACTGTCCCAACAGGTATGCAAGGGGAAATGGAGCCCTTAAAGCTGCAAAAAAAGTAACTGCAGAATCTCTGCCTTGTCATTAGTGCACATTATCACAGTAGTGTGAAGTACGTTAAACTATATATCTTTCCAGAAAAAGGCATTTCTGCTGTCATCTCATTCTGTTTGTGTGCTTGAGTTCTCTCAGTTGAATAACCTGGGCTAAGCTGACTCCTCACCCCCCCCCCCGATGAAACTGGCCATCTCGCTGAACTTAGTGCAGTAAGAGTGCTTGAAAGCCAAATCGGATCCTGCCATTGTACGATTCTGTGTATCCCACAAACTACAAGGCTAAAAAAAAAAAACACTTTCAGCTCTACATTTCTCAAGGCTAGAACATCCGACGTTTGAATGAACATATCTGGGAATGGGAATTAATTATATTGCCTGTCTCAAGGATGGACTTGCCCACATAAAATGAAGGAAACAGTTCAGTCTAGTTTTCATTATGCTCCTGCCTTCACCAAAGAATCTGATGCCAACCAGACTGCCACCCATGTGAGCAAGTCAGCCCCACCTCCAACACTTTCCCCTGTACCTCTGATATATCACAGTTCATAGTATGGATTCTACCATCTGTTCTTGTTTCTGTGCTTACTGTTCCTAAACAATTTCTTTCTTTGGCCCTTTCTGCAAACCCCTGTATCATGCTACTTTGCTGTTCTGTTTGCAGGTAGTCAGGCACCCTTGTTTCTGCAGTTAGTCTGCACATCTGATTAGTGTAGAGGGGCATCTTCTCATGAGTTTAAACATCCCGCATGCAGGGCTCTGATGTACCTGTTAACTGACTTGTGCGTAGAACATTTATAACCACAAACCTCCCCCAAACAGCCTTTTTGACTGTCCTTTTATGAGCATAGAGTGATGGTTTTGAGAAGCCCTTATTTGAATTGGTGAGTGATCTTCAGCTCAGATAAGGAAAGATCCCTTCATGAGTATCCAGCTAGCTTTAATAGTTGTAACTGCACCTGTACGTGGCAAACGAATAAGTAAAATTGACTACCAGTGTAGTAATGTTCTAGTTCTGTGGTCTTTACACAAGATCTTTGCATCTGTTTGCCTTCAGAAGGAGATGGTGGTCTTCATCACTTGAATCTGAAGTTAACTTGCATAAACCTAGTGGTAAGGAGTGTTTTTATTTTTTATTTTGCAGTGCCACCCTATATCCATCATTTCTGTTTACCGTACACTCCTACCAAAGTGCACTAGTGCCATTGAGGGCCTTGAAGGTTGTGCTTCGGCCATTACCTTCTTGTTACTGTGTCTTGGGCCTTGCCCTTAGGTGCAGGCTCTGAACTTCATGACCCTACTAAGCTGACCTAGCCAGAGAAAAGGTACAAATTGCACACTGCAAAGGACAGATCCTCATGGCCTGTCCCATGAGCGCTGATCTCCAGGGATGGCTGCATTATCTTCTGTGCTCGACTTCGGAAACTAAGGCCAGGCTGTTTCAACTTAACTATAAAAGGAATCTGAGATTCTGAAGACAAGGACTGTGGAAAGGTGCACAGTGGACATGTTCTAATCCATTCATTCTCGGGGAACGGGGGGCGTAGCTTGATCAGTGGGTATGAGCTTGATTTTCCAACAATCACACTGACATATTAGGTTAGAGTACATTATACAAGGGCAGGATGTGAGAGGGGCCTAAGGGGCTGTTGAAAGGGAGAGGAATGCAGATTGGTAGGGGAACTAAGTGAGGTGAAACAGTGCTGTGTAAACTTCCAAAAATTTTAAGAATTTCAACAGAGAAAGGAAGAGTAAGCATTTTTGTCTGTGTACATAAATTCCTCGTGCGTTCCGACAGACACCTCTCCATACTATACCAGACTGAAAGCACCTGTACCCAAATATTATTATTTGTTTATTTTTTTTATTTATTTTTACGCCTAGTGAGTGCATATTGTTCGATACAAATTTGGCTTAATTTGGAGCTTGTTTTAGTGATTGGATATTTCTGTGGGGGGGGGGGTGGGGGGCGAGGTACTAACATCCTGCTCATACCATGCTCTTGTAGGTCTGCTAGCAATAGTTATTCTTGTCTCTTTCCTATCCATGGAATCTCCACTCCCTCTACGTTATTATTCATACTTTTATTTCTATTATAGTATGACATATATATATATATATTTTTGTGGCTTTTATTTAAGCCTGACCTCAGCACTGCAGCCGGGCCCCCGTGTGGGCACCTGTTTTTGGGGGGTGCCCATTGGGTGAACCGGATGTAGTGCTGACGTCATCTGAGAGGTGGCAGAGATTGGCTCTGGTCTGTCACCTCTCTCTGGAGATAGTCTGAATTCTGGCACCCAAGGGCCCCTCAGGACGCCTCTATTCAGCCATCTCGCAGTGAAATATACTCCAATTCCTGGAGGAGAAACCCTTCTGGTGGACAAAGAGCTGCTAGCCTGGACTCCGGAAGGCTCTATTGCAGGTACAGGATGTACAAAAATTTGTTTCCTTCCCACCTGAAGATATTGGACTCTCCACTTAAGCTTTTTACCAGTTTGTCCTTTATCTTTAGCAGATTCCCACAGCTTCAAAAGCAGACTTTGGTGTCTCAGTACTGCACCACTTCCTGAACCACAGATGGTATTTAAGTTGCCTACATGTCTACCTTGACCCTATCAAATTCAAGCTGCAGTATTAAGGGTAAGTCATGAGTGTATATACAATGTATGGCAATTAATGGAAATTAAAACTGAGGTAACTAAATCGTGGAAAACCAATTTTAAGGAAATGTTATTCAAACTACCATTTAAAAAAAAAAAAAAAAAAAAAACACGAATTCAGTATGCAATATTTTATGTTGAAGAATGCAATATAATATACATTAACAATTGGGAAACTGTTCCCATATTAAATCCCAGTTAGACTCGTTTTAAAATGTACCAGAAAATATATTTTTCATTAAGTACCTGTCTATAGAACCTGACTGCATTTTATGTTTTTAAAAAAAGCGTTTGAGATAAGAGGTGGTGGGGAGACCATGAACACTGAAGAAAACCAATAGTATTGTTTTTCAGGATTAAAACTGAATCTACACCTCAAATATGCGTTTGGTTAAAAAAAAAATATATATACTTTATTGACTGGCATATTCACCATTTTATAGAAACCATTCACCCTGCAAAATTTCATTTAGCAGTAATAGTATTTCATGAAATAGCTTCTGAAGTCTGTTTGCATCACATTTTGGATACAAACCTCTTTGGGTGCTGAGTACCATCAACACCCACTGAGAAATATAATTTAAATTGTGTAATTTATTTACATAGTAACTGACACTACTTTGTCCTGCCTCTCGTCATTTATATTCCACCTTTCATCGGATTCTGCTTTCTTACCCTCATTTCTGTTTTATTGACTGCATTAAAAAAGTAATTGTTCTAGCTTGACTGTGGCGCCACAGGCGGGGCCCTACATGGCGTCTCTTGTGCCATTCGGCCGCCTGTTATCCTTGGAATGACCAAGGAGTGAACAGGCTGTCGTACTGGGGCCAACTGAGAAAGGGACGGAGGTTGGTCCGATCTCACCTCTCGCTGGTATCCCCAGTGCCTTTCTTGAGGGACTGCACAATCAGATGTACCCCATATACCCAGAAGTGACACTCTTGGAGTGAGGCAAAAGCTGGAGCCTTCAAGACTGAGGAGTCTGTGTCCTGCTGCTGTTACAATATTTTGATCAATTGATCACCCTCTTGATTTTCTTCCAAGTTTTGTAATAATTATTATCATTGTAAACTGACCGGTGTACGCGGTGCCTTCGGATTCTAATGTGTTGCCGTCTTCCACAGCCTCGGCGCGTAGCCTTCCGCGGCTGACCTGGTGATGCTCAGTTGTTGTGCATCCCGGTTTGCCTGCACCATGAAAGGTGCGTTTTGTGTTGATTGTGAGAATGTAACATGCGCTATAAGGAAGTTTGTTAGGCATGTGACTGCACTTGTTATAGTGGCTTGGATCACAGCCTTCTCCGAGGGGGCGGGGGAATGGCACGAGTAAGGTGACTGGAGGTGGAGGGCTCTTGCAGAATAGAAAGTGTCGAGAGGTAAGAGGTTAACGGTGCCATGAGCATACATCTGAGAAATAAACAGATGTGCTGCGCCAGCTGTGACTTGGATGTGGTTTGGGAGGTAAATCTGGAAGGGTTTAATGGCCCAGACTGAGAAGCTGTCCAAGACGTTGGGAGAATGCTCACCTTATGAGAACTTAACCAGGAGGGATGGCGATATTTAACTGTTTGCACAAATCTGTCGTTTGCTTTGCATCACTTGGCTAAAGCTTTAACTGAGGCTGCAGGAAATTGAGGAAACTGTTTATGTAAAGCTTAAAGGGTGCATAGAAAGCTCTATGTGAAGCTCAAAGGGTGCATAGAAAGCTCTATGTGAAGCTCAAAGGGTGCATAGAAGGCTCTATGTGAAGCTCAAAGGGTGCATAGAAAGCTTTGTCTGAAGCTCAAAGGGTGCAAAGAAAGCTCTATGTGAAGCTCAAAGGGTGCATAGAAAGCTTTATGTGAAGCTCAAAGGGTGCATAGAAAGCTTTATGTGAAGCTCAAAGGGTGCATAGAAAGCTCTATGTGAAGCTCAAAGGGTGCATAGAAAGCTCTGTGTGAAGCTCAAAGGGTGCATAGAAAGCTCTATGTGAAGCTCAAAGGGTGCATAGAAAGCTCTGTGTGAAGCTCAAAGGGTGCATAGAAAGCTTTGTGTGAAGCTCAAAGGGTGCATAGAAAGCTCTGTGTGAAGCTCAAAGGGTGCATAGAAAGCTTTGTGTGAAGCTCAAAGGGTGCATAGAAAGCTCTGTGTGAAGCTCAAAGGGTGCATAGAAAGCTTTGTGTGAAGCTCAAAGGGTGCATAGAAAGCTTTGTGTGAAGCTCAAAGGGTGCATAGAAAGCTTTATGTGAGGCTCAAAGGGTGCATAGAAAGCTTTGTGTGAAGCTCAAAGGGTGCATAGAAAGCTTTATGTGAAGCTCAAAGGGTGCATAGAAAGCTTTGTGTGAAGCTCAAAGGGTGCATAGAAAGCTTTGTGTGAAGCTCAAAGGGTGCATAGAAAGCTCTATGTGAAGCTCAAAGGGTGCATAGAAGGCTTTGTGTGAAGCTCAAAGGGTGCATAGAAAGCTCTATGTGAAGCTCAAAGGGTGCATAGAAAGCTTTGTGTGAAGCTCAAAGGGTGCATAGAAAGCTCTATGTGAAGCTCAAAGGGTGCATAGAAAGCTTTGTGTGAAGCTCAAAGGGTGCATAGAAAGCTTTGTGTGAAGCTCAAAGGGTGCATAGAAAGCTTTGTGTGAAGCTCAAAGGGTGCATAGAAAGCTTTGTGTGAAGCTCAAAGGGTGCATAGAAAGCTTTATGTGAAGCTCAAAGGGTGCATAGAAAGCTTTATGTGAAGCTCAAAGGGTGCATAGAAAGCTTTGTGTGAAGCTCAAAGGGTGCATAGAAAGCTCTATGTGAAGCACAAAGGGTGCATAGAAAGCTTTATGTGAAGCTCAAAGGGTGCATAGAAAGCTTTATGTGAAGCTCAAAGGGTGCATAGAAAGCTTTGTGTGAAGCTCAAAGGGTGCATAGAAAGCTCTATGTGAAGCTCAAAGGGTGCATAGAAGGCTTTGTGTGAAGCTCAAAGGGTGCATAGAAGGCTTTGTGTGAAGCTCAAAGGGTGCATAGAAGGCTTTATGTGAAGCTTAAAGGGTGCATAGAAAGCTTTGTGTGAAGCTTAAAGGGTGCATAGAAAGCTTTATGTGAAGCTTAAAGGGTGCATAGAAAGCTTTATGTGAAGCTCAAAGGGTGCATAGCTTTATGTGAAGCTCAAAGGGTGCATAGAAAGCTTTATGTGAAGCTTAAAGGGTGCATAGAAAGCACCCTAAACCATCCTTCTACAGGAAGAATGGTGAACTTTAAACCTGGTCCTCTGCCGAGACATGTACCACAGCAGACTACTCCCATGGAGCTGGTTTTAAACCGATGTTTCAAGTACCCAGGCATACATACACCCGCTTGGTAATCACTCCTTGAAGCGTGAGTTGCTGGGCTGCCCTTTGCAGAGATTACAGCATGTGAGAACTGCATGATTCTCATGAAGCCTACAACCCTATGTGCAGACTTACTACATACATGTAAAGTTGCAGGCTCCCAAATGTTGTAATCTGTGGTAAGGATGGCCCAGCAGCTCAGGTTTCGAGGAGTAAAGGTTACCAATGAGGTGTAGGTATACCTGTGTACTTGAAACATCAATTTAAAACCAGTTAACAAGGCAATTACATGTGCATACCCTTCTTTTCTATTTACCCTTAATATACAGGCATGCCTGAGAGGGCCTTCTCTCCACTGTAGGTTGAGGAGGAATCTTACCTGCTTGGTTTACAGCAGAGAGTGGAGTAAACTTGTAAATAATCTGTTAGTCGTAGTTGATCATATTGGATGCTTCAACGTCTCTGGCCTCACCTGTCTTCATTCACGTTCTTCTTGTTTTCTTGTAGGTGACTCTCGTCCCACAGGAAGCCTCTTGGAGGAAATCATGGGTGCCCAGACCTCGTCTCACTTCACAGCTTCACATTATTGTAAAATAAAGTACTGAACTGGATTACTGTGTCTGTGCTAATTTTGAGAAGGGGAAAGAGTGATCAAGGTTTCCTCGGAGGGGCTCTCCTGTGAGTTGATAGTTTGCAAATGTTATTCAGGTCCATCTTTAGAAGATGGAATATAGCACTTTCTTGTGATGGGTAGTGAACTCATTTCACAAAACTGCTTGTCCCATAAGTTTCTTCCAATGCAAGCTGACCATTAGATTAGTGTTTTCGTGGTGTTTGTTTGGGAGGGGGCAGGGGTGAGGGAGTAGGTGCTCTTGAGCTCTGGATGTTTACAATTGTAGTACAGTGCCATGGTTTACCTCTCTGAATCATTCCTTGTTAATGGTCTTAACCTCATTCGACTTTCTTAGCAAAATCATACAAGTATACTCGTTAAAACATTCCATCATATATATCCATTCAGTAAGCAACAGATCAGGGAACAGTACAATATAGATATACACAGAAAAATAAAAGTAAAATGTCATCAAGAAAAGAAAGACAACACCCCTTGCAAATAACCTGTCTACATGTGAAACAGTATAGAAACCCAGTGGGGTAATCTTTAAAACTGGACGGCATGGGGATAGCAGCGTTATACAAACAGATGTTTAAAATATTCTAATATCTAGAGCTAAAACCCCGCCCAGAAACCAAGGCACATAAACACAAGTTGTATGTCTGGATAAAAGCTGTAAGTGTAAAAAGGCAGGTCCAGACTGTCAAGTCCATAGGCAACAAAAGGGCCTAATACATTTGCCAGGGTGACCCAAGCAGATATTGAAAGTTCTGGGCTCACCGAGTCTCCTTCCTAATCTTCCCAAACGAGGACAAACTAAAGTGGAGACGCGGGCCCAGAAACAGCTGAACTAGGAAACAAATGACTAGAAGGTTAAAGGACCTTAAGACTTGGGACCAGGAAAGATGGGGTGCCTCTTCCTGTCGCTGACGAGTGCAAAACTGGCCTGCCCTCGGCCTTGGTTTTGCCTGGTGGCGCCCGGCACAGCAGAACTCCCAAAGGCACTTTATAGAGCTACTGATTGCTGGGGGTCGCCACCTCTGCCCAACCTCACCTGGCCGCAGTCTTCGTTCACTAGCTGCACCTGCCATAGCAAGGCTAACCTGGCTGCATCCTCAGCAGCACGTGGGAACCTTACTCTAAGGCTGCCAGGAAGTGGGTTTGATTCAGGGGTTTTATGCCCCACCTCCTTGTGACATTGGGTGGATATGAGGGCTTTGGGGTTTAGTCTTCTACTACATTGAACCAGCTTTCTGAACTATTCTGGCCTCGGAGTTCCTTCCAACACCCGGCTAGGCAGTATTCCACAGGGCAGGTTAGAGGTCTGCCCCTGTTCCAGACACTGGGTGATGCTGCTACCACAGCACCCCACAAGACCATGTCCGGCAGAGTCACTGCTAGGGACCCATAGAGCACCATCTTTCCAAATCGCGACTTCATTCCCAGTACTCAGTATTTCCGACGCTTAGTTGGAGAGCCTGTTAACCACGCCTTTCGTTGTTCTTCCTCCTTGGAGTGCAGAGTTCCAGTTCGTGTTTTTACCTAACACCTGATCTGTAGACCAAGCGAAGGATCGTGTAATTCCTATATATGTAGGTGAGACAATAGGTACTTGGTCTACATCGCATTAGGAATCTACTCCTAATGTTTTCTGGGAATGCTGGAATCACACCTGACTAGTCTGGCATTTGGCATCCTGGACACATGAAGGGGAATCTGTGCTTTTCTGGTTTTTTTTTGGGTAAATTGGGCCACTGTCTAACATGCTTCAGGAGAAACCTCCTATTGGGAGTAAAGCAGCGGGCATATCCAATGGGAGGCTGTGTTGGTAACCCTGCTGTGTTGGCAAAATAATAGCTGTATCCTCCCCCTTCAGGGAAGGGGGAAGTGCAATATTGCAGCTTAGATTCTTCATTGGTGCACATTTGTCCTAAGAATATTCGATGGGTAAAGCAGAGCAATTTATAGTGTATCTTGGTGCCCTGCAGGAAAAATCACTTAACAAATGTGCTTGAAGGAGGGAGAGCATCCCACCTCACAGGGTGCTTGTGCCCAGGCATAGGTCCCCCTTTTGGGGGATATGGTTGAGCATCACTGCTGTTGCTGTAGTTCTAATAAGGACTTTAGCAGATCATACATTTTCTTCTTATGGCTTCTAAGACTCCTATGGCTTCAGTGTAAATACTCCTGGGGGCGGGGGAGGGGGTATTTGTTCAATATCTATCTTGTCTGTTTTCTTACTTCATCATTGTCCAGTGATGTTGCATAGCTGGTGGTCTGTTGGTTGATGTTATTTCTGGTTGGCATGGTGTGCTATCAAGTTTGCTTCATCCGGATCATGTAGTAGACCACACCTGTGGTGTAAAGTGACATGTGAGGAGCAGCAATTATAGAAGGCATGCATTATTGTGAAAGATGTTTTTAAAATGTTTATGGGCCTTGTCAGGCTAGCATTGGCATGCAGAGGTTTGTTATGTGGTGCGCATTAAGGCAGTGAGTGAACTACTGTGTGTTTCCAGTGATCTTGGAGTACAAGGCAAAACAATGGAGATGTGTGCAGAGTCTGAAGGGGAGGTTTAATGGAAGATGAGTTTGTAAGACAACCTTAGGCTGGTTAAGGGGAACGTGAGATTGGATGGGTAGTGTATATTTGCATTTAGTTGGGTATGGGAAAGGCTGGGCGCGGCAATGGTTGGAGGATGGCTGGTGGGGGCTGGAACTGTTAGCAGGCGAGGTAGTGATGGGATAAGATTATTTGTTGCCCACGTGGGTCTCATGGATCATGGCACTTTGTGACTGGCCGTTCATTGACATTTTCTGGCCTGCTTGGAGCAGGCTTCAGAGCCACAGAAGCCGATGGTGGCTATGAGCAAGACTACTGGAATAGTGCTTTATTTTGCCCTGGCATTTGCCTCATGGGGTTACTGAATTCTGCAAGATGTTGCTGCACAGTGGACAGTTCATCTTTCTGTTACGTATTGCTGTATTTGGGTGTCAGTCTGGTACCAGTGAGGTGAAACCGTTGCCTGGCTAGTGTAACCATATGTAACCAGCATTGACAAAGCCAGTCTGTCTCACCTATGCAAGAGCTATTGGCTTGCTCCTGTGTCAGCAGTGTTGTACAACAGAGTGGCTGCTGTTCAGCAGGGCTAAACGTTAGTGGGGCGAAAGAGTGGAGTGGCATACAGTAGTGTCATGGAGGGATTAGTGTCTGAGTGAAAGAGCATAGAGTTGAGTGACGTAGAGTGCAGTTGAGTGTTGTGGAACGGAGTAGACTATTGTAGCGCTGAGAGGCATACTATCAGAGCGGGGTGTCCGAGCTGAGTGGTGTCATAGAATAGAATGGAGTAAAGTGGCGTTGATGGTGTTGCGTAAGTGGAGTAGTGTTGTAGAATGGTGAGTGACATAGGGTGGACTAGAGTATCAGTGGAGCGGAGTTAAATGGAGTTGAGCATCAGAGAGTGCAGAATTGGAGTGTCGTGGAGTATAGTAGAGTGGACTAGAGTGAAGCGGCGTAGAGTACAGTGGTGCAGAGTATACTAATGTAGAGTGCATTGATTTTGAGTGGCATGGAGTGCGGTGGCAGTACAACTGCACTACAGTGACATAGTGCAATGGCATAGAGCGTAGTGGCGTAGATTGGCAGAGTGCATTGGTTCTGAGTAAAGTGGTGTAAAGTGCATTTGCATAGTAGAGTAGTGTGGGGTAGAGTGCATTGGCGTGGGGCAGCATGGAGTATGGATGGTATGGTAGCATACTGCCATTACAGACCAACACATCTTAAATCGAAATAACCATTACACTTGCACTCACATGCAGTTTCACTGTTAAAAGTATGCAGCGTACAAATGATGTGTGAAAATGTCATCACCAAGTGTATTGATCTGCTCATCAGCACAGTACATTTATAGACATTTAAATTTTGTTGTATGCTAGATCAAAAAATATTGTACAGCCTTCCGCAATCAGACCCACAGCAGCCAGCATGATTGTCATATACTTCCTCTCACTTTGAAGTAAGAGAAAGAAACATCAAGCTCCCTGGAAGACTCAGCCTGACATTTGACCTCTGTCTTTGAATGCACAGCAAATGTGACATGATAAGAACAAGATTTAAAGGCCTGTTTACAGAAAGCGAGTTTGTGGAAGAATACAATAAATAAGGTTTGGGCAATGGGAGGGACGAACTCTAGCTGGACAGCCTAAAGCAGGGGTCTCCAACTGGTCGATTGCGAGTTACAGGTAGCTCGCAGACGCCCTATGAGAAGCTTGTAACCTGTGTCTCCTTTCATGCTCGTATAGCCAGTCCTTATTATTTTGTTTAATTTCAGGCCTCTTTGCAGCCTTTTCCTGGTCTCAACTAAACCATCAGCTCTGATTGGCTCAATTGAGCTTAACTTCGGTGGGGCTGGCTGAAGCCGGTGATATCAATGCTGAAAGCCTGACTCCGACACAAGCATTGTTGGACTGCCCAACAGGAATTGTGTGCTTGCCTTCTACAGTCGGGCACCATGCTTCCACTCTGCACAGCCTGTGCAGCTAGGGGGGTGAAGCCGCAGCCTTGACACTGCAGCCTTATTATAAGGCCCAGGTCTTCGGTTGCATACTGTGCTGGTGGTGGATCACAAGAGTGCGATCAATCAAAAGGTCAGGGGCTGCTATAATTTCCGGCTTGAGAGCTGTGCTGTCGCAAAAATTAAAAGTTCCTTTAGTTTAAAAAAATGCAAAACTGTGAATTAATATCAATATTGTTACAAGGCCCAGCTGAGCAGGCTGACTTTCTCTTTTGTTTCAGGCGTGAAAATGGATATGTGCTTATGTCAGGTGTGTGTTAAATCTTCCCCTACAAAGGAGAGAGAGGAGTGAGTTTGCAAATCAAAGCTCTGCTGTTTTAACTTACCGGAAGCTAATGAGATGGAACTGTTTTGATTTATTGAAATGCCCACATGAAGCTTTCTTCTTCTCTGCTGTGCATATTCAAGAGTGAACTATCTCTTCAACTTCAGAGCTTATTATATAATTCACTGTTGTATTAAAGTTGCCTGAATTTCCTTTCTTTATTCAGCTTTTTTCCACCCTGGTAGTGTAAGCTGAATCAAGAGGGAAAAGCCAGTCCATTCAAAGCAACGTAGAGGCAACTCTGAATTCTTTAATCATAAATACGTGCAGAGGGCGATCAGGGAGCTACACTTAAACATGCACAGCAGAGAAGGACTACGTTTCATGTGGTCATTTCAATTGATAGAGGTTTCTATCTCTTCAGCTTCAATTGAGTTCAAAACTGCACTACCTTTATTGCAGATTCATTCCTCTCCTTCCATACTGTAAAGTATGGTGACTACACAAACCCAAAGACATTCTTATCCGTGCTTCTAGAAAACTGAATGTATTTTATTCAAACCACAGTGGTGAATCTGTACACTTTAAGCTTATAGTTGGTGAAACTGGATCTGGGATCATCTCTCGGATCAATGCGCAAGCTGCACAGCCTTTAGTAGCTCACAATGATTTTCGGTGATCAGTAGTAGCTCTCACTGTAGTAAAGGTTGGAGACCCCTGGCCTAAAGCAAATAAAGCCAGCTAGAAGAAAGACAGAAAATGTGAGTTACAAACCACAAAGCCAACAGGTAAGCAAGGGGCAGAATGCATTTCCAAGTCAACTTTCTGAATGTCCCCAACCATAGTTGTCATTTAGGGGTCGCCGCTGTGACCTCTGTCTTGTCCTTTGCTACCCCTTGCACTGCCTTTGTGACCCCTAGCCTCAGAGATGGCAGATAGGGTGCCAGGACTGGAATCCAGAGGTAGGTCGTCAGTTGGGGCCCGCTCTGTTTTCTGTCTTTTTTATTTTATTACACTAATAGTGAATACTATTATCCATTACCTAATATTACTCTAATAAAAAATTTAGTACAAGTAGCTGAAACATGCCCTTCCATGACAGCTAAGGTAAGTAAAAGATGCTTTTAAATGTATGTGCTGACGGGTGAGAGCATGCTTATGTGAAAGAATGTATGTGTGAATTTGTGTGTGTGTGTTTGAGTAAGTGGAGATGAAAGGGTGTGTGATGTCACTTCCACTACCCCCTGGCATGTTGGTGAACATGTCCCCAAGATGTAGGGTGACCACCCATCTGTAATTTTCATGGACTGCCCGTAATTTCGCCCTGCTGTCCGTTGTCCGTGATGAAAGGCTTCACGGACAGCAGTTGTCCGTAATTTTACCCTTCCACCTAAAGGACAAAATGTAATTGGGACAGATCAGTTTCCCCAGCTTGATTGAAAGGCAGGGCGTCCCCTGTGTGAGGGAGGGGCAGACAGATTAGAAACAGTCCTTCTTGCCAGGATGTCTCTTTCCCTAAAGAAATGCAAATGTGCGCAACTGGTAAATCTGCAAATGTAAAGGGGCTTGGAAACCTGCATTGACTCTAATCTAAGGAGTCACTTGAAGCTTTCTGATGACAGATATTTTCTTTTAGAGCGGTAGTGTAAGGGTGTTCCAATGTGAGCTGTGGAGTGTGGGGGTTTTATTGGACTGTTATAAAAAAAATTAAAAAAGTTAGTGCTATGTATAAACTGTGTATTATTCAAATCTGTATTTTAAAAGATCTTTTTTATTTAACAAATGTATTTGCGCATTTTGTAGCAGCCTATATTATGATATGTAATGCTTGTTTAAAATAAGGACTCACACATTCACAGTTCTTTGAGCGATCTCCGTACCTCATAGTACTAATAAACATTGGCTTTGCCAATAGGTGTTGTCTACGCAAGAGTTATTGGCCTTGACAATGTGTTTTAGCCATATTATACACCAGAGTGGCTGCTGTTCAGCATGGCTAAATGTTAGTGGCATAGTGGAGTAGAGTGGCCTAGGAGCAGTGGCATAGAGCACCTTGGTGCAGAGTAGAGTGCAGTGGTGGGTACAGTGCAGTTGTTTAGAGTGAATTGGTGTAGAGTGCAGTGGTTCAGAGTACATTGGCGTGGAGCAGAGTAGAGAGGCATAGAGTGCAGTAGAGTAGAGTGGCACACTAGAGTGGCAGAGTGCAGTAGTGTAGTGGCAGAGAGTGCAGAGTAGATTCGTGGGGCATGGAGTGCAGTGGCAGTGCAGAGTATAGTGCTGTAGAGTGCAGTGGCATAGAATGCAGTAGTAAAGAGTAGAGTGGTGTACAGTTTCAAAGAGTGCAATGTTGCAGAGTGGAGTGCAGTGGTGTAGTGGTACAGAAAGCAGTGGTGCAGAGTAAAGGACAGTGGTGTACATTGCAGATGTTTAGAGTGCATTGATGTAGAGTGCACTGGCATGGAGCAGAGTAGAGTGGCAGAGTGCAGTGGCATACAATAAAATGGCAGAGTGCAGTAGTGTAGAGTGGTGCAGTGGCATAGAGTGCAGAGTAGACTCAAGTGGCATAGAGAGCAGTCACGTAGAGTGGTGCAGAGTGTAGTAGTGTAGTGTGGTGCAGAGTATAGTGCTATAAAGTGCAGTGACCTAGAGTGGAGTTATGCAGTAGTACAGATGAGAGTGGTGTAGATTATAGGGGCGGCCAGTGCAGTGTTGCAGAGTAGAGTGTCAGAGTGCATTGAAGCAGAGTGCAGTGGTTTAGAGTGCAGTGGAGTAGAGTGGTGAAGAGTGCAGTGGCGTAGAATAGATTGTTTCAGAGTAGAGTGCAGTGGCACAGAGTGGAGAGGTGTAAGGTAGAGTGCAGTGGCAGAGTGGAGAGGTGTAGGGTACAGTGCAGTGGCATAAAATGCAGTAGCACAGAGTGGAGCGGTGGCATAGCGTGCAGTGGCATAGAATGCAGTAGTACAGAGTAGAGTTGTGTAGAATAAAGTGCCAGAGAGTGCAATGTTGCAGAGTAGAGTGTCAGTGCGGTGGTGTAGAGTGGTACAGAGAGCAGTGGTGTAGAGTACAGTGGTGCAGAGTAAAGGGCAGGGGCTTAGAGTGCAGTGGCATGGGGCAAAGCAGAGTGGGATACAATAGAGTGGCAGAGAGTGCATTAGTGTAGAGTGGTGCAGAGTGGAGTATTGTAGCGTGGTACAGTGCAGAGTAGAGTATAGTGCTGTAAAGTGCATTGACGTGGCATTATGCAGAGTAGAGTGGTATAGCGTGCAGTGGAATAGTGTATTGGTGCAGAATGCAGTAGTGCAGAGTAGAGTGGTGTAGAGTATAGTGGCAGCCAGTGCAGAGTAGTGTGGCATAGAGTGCAGTGGCATAGAATAGAATGTTTGAGTAGAGTGCAGTGGCATATAGTGGAGAGGTGTAGGGTAAACTGCAGTGGCATAGAATGCAGTGGCGCAGAGTGCAGTGACATAAAGTAGGTTGTTTCACAGTAGAGTGAAGTGCCGTAGAGTGAAGAGGTGTAGGATAGAGTGTGATGGCATAGAGTAAAGTGGTGTAGAGTGCCCTGGAATAGAGTAGATTTGAGTGACTTAGGGCCATATGTACGAATACATTTTCCCATAGACACAGAATGGGCAAAACTGCTTGCTACATCTGGCCCTATGTGTATTGATGTAGAGTGCAGGGACATAGAGTTGAATGTTAGAGTAAAGTGCACTAGCATAGAGTGTATTAGCATAGATTGCAGTGGCGTACAGTGCAGTGTTGCAGAGTGGCATAGAATGGAATTGTGCAGAGTAAATCTGCGTTGCCTAGACTGGAGCGGTATAGCTTGCAGAGGCGCAGAACGCTGTGGGGTAGAGAGGCGTAAAGTGCATTGGCATAGAGTAGAGTGGTACAGTGTAGAGTAGAGAGGTGTAGTGTGAAGTAGCATAGAGTGCAGTGGCTTAGAGTGTAGAAGTGCAGTGTCCCACAGTGCAGTGGCATGGAGTGATGTAAAGTGGGGTGATGCAGAGTAGGGTGCAGTGGTGTGGAGTGGTGCAGAGTGGAGTATGCATGGTGTGGAAACACACTGCCATTACTGACAACACGTTTTTGTTTGAAATTACCATTACGTTTGCACAGACATACAGTTTTTCAAATGAAACTATAGAGTGCACAGACGATGTGTGGAAATTGCATCACCTAATGCAATGATTAGTTTTAATCAAAGAGGTATTTGTTTCCAGCACCGTTCAGAATTAACCAAAATGTGCTTCATTTGTATTCCTAATTCTGATATATTCTGAAGTTTATTTAAATGTTGTCGTGATAGAAAAAAACTTTTTCCTAACCACAGTAGCCACCAAGATTGTTGCATAAATCCTCTTACCTTGAAGTCAGAGAAAGAGAAGTAAACACTAAGGGGGTCATTACAACATTGGCGGTAAAAGCCGCTTACCACCGTGCAGAAGACCGCCAACACACCGCTGCGGAAATCCGCCACAGCTATTATGACCCACAGCTCGGAATCCGCCAAAATTCAGACACCCACACAAGTCCGCCACACCAAAGGTCAGTGATAAACTGGCGAAAACAAAACCTCCACCGTAACGCCAACAGAAATACGCCCACACTATCACGACACACGAATCCACACGGCGGTCTTTCAAACGCGGTATCCCATTGGCGGTACACACCGCTGCGCTCAAAATACACACACATTTCCAAAACACAGCCACATTGGACAATTCAAAATACACACACCTGATATACATACACACACCACTCCCACACACCCATTACAATATAAAACACACACCCACATCACCCACGAACCCCTACGACCACAATTACTGAGAGAAGGCCAGAGAGAGACACCACAAACAACTACCAAGCATCCACAGGCACACAATACCATCACCCACAGAACTTCCACGCACCTCACACAACACACCACTAAATATCACCCCACTTATCACTACACACACCACCCCACACATCACCCACACCACCCCATGGCACGGCAAAGACACCCAAGGTTCTCTGAAGAGGAGCTCAGGGTCATGGTGGAGGAAATCGTCTGGGTAGAGCCACAGCTATTCGGATCACAGGTGCAGCACACCTCCATAGCTAGGAAGATGGAGCTATGGCGCAGAATAGTGGACAGGGTCAACGCAGTGGGACAGCACCCAAGAAATCGGGATGATATCAGGAAGAGGTGGAACGACCTACGGGGGAAGGTGCGTTCCGTGGTCTCAAGACACCACCTTGCGGTTCAGCGGACTGGCGGCGGACCCCCACCTCCTCCCCCACAACTAACAACATGGGAGGAGCAGGTCTTGGCGATTCTGCATCCTGAGGGCCTCGCAGGAGTAGATGGAGAAATGGACTCTGGTAAGTCAAATCTTAACTATTACATCCCCACCCTACCTGCATGCCATCACATACCCCCACCCTCACCCACATCACTCCAACTCCTCACAAATGTCCCAACATCACAAACCACCCATCCCAGCACCAAGCCCTGCATGCAACAACAGAGCATGGACACCCATCACCAAAGCATGGCCACTGCACATACCCATACACCCCCCTAAACCACCATCACACAAGGACCCACACAGGAATGCAAGCACTGGGGTACACGGTCACCAACCTATTGCACACCATGGCACACACAGATGTAATAAACATCCTTTTATACCCCTGCAGGACCCCTACCCAACGTCACCAGACAGGAGGGTCCACACCACCAACAGAAGAGGCCCACTGTGATGACAGCAGCTCTGTCCAACTGGATCTAGATGACCAGCCCGGCCCATAGGGGACCTCAGGACAGTTGGTTCCCCTCACACAGTCACAGGCCACTACAGAGCTTCCCCCCCTCTGGAAACACCAGCACAGCACCCACCCAGCAGGCCCATACCTCTGTCCCCAGGACACGTCAATCAGCAGTGTGTCCACCAGTACAGGGAACCCAGGCTAACCCACCACCCCCAACAACACCAGGGACCTGGGGGCAGTGGTAGGGGACGGAGGCCCAGGAACACAGGGGAACTGGGAGGGCTGCTGTGCGACAGGGGGAGGACAGGCCAAGGGAACCCACTCTCCACGAGGCCCTCTCCAACATCATGGGAGCCTACCACCCAGGAGACGATGGCAACGGTACTGGGCAAGTTTCAGGAGACCCAGCGCCAGCAGGAGGAACAGTACTTGGGCTTCAGGGAGGAACTCGGAGCCATCAATTCCACCCTGGGCACCATCGTAGGGGTGCTGAAGGAAGTACTCAATACCAGGAGGGACACTGTGGCACAACAAGGGGCCCCTGACACTAGCCTGGACGATGAACTGCCCACCACCTCTGCCGGAGCCAGTGGACAGGAGGCACTGCCACAGGACCACCACACCAGCACCCCACCCCCTGCAGAGGGAGAACCACCGCGCAAGCGGTCCCTGAGATCCAGGACAAAGACAGAACGATGCCAAGACCCCCGCCAAGAAATGAGACCACCCTGAATGTCATCTGTCTGTCTCACTTTGTCACCCTGTCCATCCTCAAACTGCCCCAGCTCCACTTCCTATGGCCATTTGGGCAATGCACCTGTGAGACTAATAGACTGGACTCTGCCATGGACATTCCTCCACCATCACCCCTCACCATTTTACAACCCCCACCAATATTGAGCACTGAAATAAACACCCTTTAGGCACAAAACAATCTGGAGTCAGTCTGTGATTTCGAAATAGTGTATTAGCAATTACAGTGTAAAAATGCTCTTTCATATGTAATGTCAACATATCTATGTCACACAGCTCTAGTCCATGAGGAAACAAAGCAGATGTCACACAGTGGGACCCACATCTGTGAAATCGTAAGGGAAAGTGACAACTCAGTGACCATACACTGGGTGAAAACGACAGACAGTAGAGAGGTAGTAGTGTTAAAGCACATGTAGTAGGCAGGTTTGTATTCTTACCTGTGTCTCACTGGAAGTATTGCTGGATCACCGAGTTCCTGTTGTCTATGTCCTCTTCTTCTACTTCCTTGTCTTCACTGTCCACAGGCTCCACAGCTGCAACAACACCGCCATCTGGACCATCCTCCTGCAGAAAAGGCACCTGTCGTCGCAAAGCTAAGTTGTGAAGCATACAGCAGGCCACTATGATCTGGCACACCTTCTTTGGTGAGTAGAATAGGGATCCACCTGTCATATGGAGGCAACTGGACCTGGCGTTCAGGAGGCCGAAGGTCCGCTCTATTATCCGCCGAGTTCGCCCATGGGCCTCATTGTAGCATTCCTCTGCCCTTGTCCTGGGATTCCTCACTGGGGTCAGTAGCCATGACAGGTTGGGGTAACCAGAGTCACCTGCAAATGGCGAGGGACAACTGTTAGACACGCACTAACCTGTACGGATATCCCCAGACCCAGACAATCATTCCCACAGACTTGCTTCCAGGTGCTCACCTAATAGCCACACACGGTGCCTCTGGAGTTGACCCATCACATAAGGGATGCTGCTATTGCGCAGGATGTAAGCGTCATGCACTGAGCCAGGGAACTTGGCATTAACATGGGAGATGTACTGGTCTGCCAAACACACCATCTGCCCATTCATGGAATGATAACTCTTCCGGTTTCTGTACACCTGTTCACTCCTGTCTGGGGGATGGGGGGTACCAAAGCCACATGTGTCCCATCAATGACACCTATGATGTTGGGGATATGTCCCAGGGCATAGAAGTCTCCTTTCACTGTAGGCAAATCCTCCACGTGAGGGAAAATTATGTAGCTCCGCATGTGTTTCAGCAGGGCAGACAACACTCTGGACAACACGTTGGAAAACATAGGCTGGGACATCCCTGATGCTATGGCCACTGTTGGTTGAAATGACCCACTTGCAAGGAAATGGAGTACTGACAGCACCTGCACTTGAAGGGGGATTACTGTGGGATGGCGGACATCAGGTCTGGCTTCAGCTGGGCACACAGTTCCAGGATTGTGGCACGGTCAAGCCTGTAGGTAATTATCACATGTCTTTCCTCCTTTGTCGACAGGTCCACCAGCGGTCTGTGCACCGGAGGATGCCGCCATCTCCTCACATGTCCCAGCTGACGGTGCCTATGAAGGACAACAGCGAGCACAGAGTCCACAAACTCAGAGGTACGTACCCACAGCTTACACAGAACACGAATCATAATCCAATATTTGGCCTGTATGAGTGTTGAGTCTAGGCCTAGGTATGTGTGACGCAGTTAAAAATTAAGCCATGTGGGCCCCTGAAACGGCAGCTGCCTGACCTGTAAAGTGGGACAATGGGATGTGAGGTAACTGCGCTGGCATGTACTCCCTCGCGGTAGGCGGTCGAAGACCGCGGCGCAATGCTGCATTGGTTAACATTGGACCCTATGGGTCCCAGGAGCCAATGACTATGTACGCCGGTGGTGACGGTACGCACGGCCGCGGACGTGACCGCCATTTTCTATCTGTTCAATCACTCGATACCTGATCTTCAACAGGAGAGGACCTACACTGCAAGTGCTGCTGTGACCTCAGTCTGGAAGAGACAATGGCTCGTGCGTCTGGGGAAAGGGCCCCTGCCTTCACATCGGAGGAGTTGGAGAAACTCATGGATGGGGTCCTCCCCCAGTACACGCTACTCTACGGTCCTCCAGACAAACAGGTAAATACATTGGGAGCATGCTGTATGGGCTATGACTGTGTGGAGTGGGGTGGATGAAAGACGGGGGAGGGGGAGATTGAGGCGTGCATGAAACGACGGTGAGTGCATGTGCATCATGGCAAGGGTAGGGATGGGGTCAATGACTGTGACGGTGCATTTGGTAATAACTTTTCTTTTCCCCCTGAACAATTCATGTAGGTCAGCGCCCACCAGAAGAAGGATATTTGGCGTGCCATCGCCAAGGACTTCTGGACCCTGGGGGTCTACCACAGACTGAGCACCCACTGCCGTAAGAGATGGGAGGACATTCGCTGCTGGAGCAAGAAGATGGCGAAGGCCCAGCTGGGGATGGCCTCCCAACGTGGGAGGGGTGCCCGTCGCACCATGACCCCCCTGATGTACAGGATCCTGGCGGTGGCGTACCCGGAGTTAAATGGGCGCTTGAGGGCATCACAGCAGCCACAAGGGGGTGAGTACACTCTCATTCTGCTGATTTTGCACGCAGTAGAGGTGTCTGGGTGGGGGAGGTGGGCTTTGGGTTTCCCTAGGCCAGGGCGAGTGTGCTAGTTAGGTCCCCTTGTTCTGGCAGACCCTGTGGCACCCCAAACCCACCTGTGTACAGTGCCAAGTACACCTAGTCAGGCTCCTGTGTCATCCATGTGT
Organism: Pleurodeles waltl; assembly: GCF_031143425.1. NCBI lineage: Eukaryota > Metazoa > Chordata > Amphibia > Caudata > Salamandridae > Pleurodeles > Pleurodeles waltl. The sequence continues at coordinate 64,833,969 of NC_090451.1, read as the reverse complement.
GCAGATGTCATCCATAGCCTTGTAGGCCATGTCCCAGGGATTGAACAGTGGAGGCCAAGTCCGTGGCGTAGTGCAGGGGGCTTTTGTGTTTGTCGTGTCCGCCAACGGTAGCGGTAATGCATGCACTCAACATGTCTTTCTTCTGTCGTTTCCCCTCCCCTTTTTGTGGTCTCTCTGTTCTTGTGTGCATTAGCATCATCAGGCGGAGGAGCAGTGGCACCGGAGCAGGAGGGAGCTGCATCCCACATGGCCCTGGATGGCGACACTACGGACTCTGAGTTCACCAGTGGGACGGAGGGCGAGGGGAGCTCCATGGAGGGGACAGGAGCTGACACCAGTGACACAGACTCTTCCTCTGATGGGAGCTCCCTTGTGGTGGTGGCAACATCTGTGCCCCCTGCATCTACAGGTACAGCCGCCACCCGCCCTACCAGCACCGCCCTCCTAGCAGCCCCTCAGCCTTTGCCCCATGCCCGCTCACCCAGGAGGGTGGGCATCACCTTCGCCCCAGGCACCTCAGGCCCTGCCCCAGTCACCCCTGCTGCCCTCAGTGAGGAGGCCATTGACCTCCTCAGGTCCCTCACTGTTGGGCAGTCTACCATTTTGAATGCCATCCAGGGTGTAGAAAGGCAGTTGAAACAAACAAATGCATTCCTGGAGGGCATTCATTCTGCTCAGGCGGCCCTTCAGCGAGCTTTTCAGACTCTGGCCTCAGCACTGATGGCAGCCATTGTCCCGGTCTCTAGCCTCCCCCTCCAACTTCCTGCACCCAGACCCAATCCCCTGTACCTCAACCTATCCCAAGCACACCTTCAGACCAGCATGCACACACGTCAACACACAAGGGAAGCTCTGGCAAACATAAGCACCACACATCCCACAGGCACTCACGCAAGCATCACACACATGCAGACACACCAACATCCACTGCCTCCACTGTGTCCCCCTCCTCTTCGTATCCCTCCTCCCTCCCTGTCTCGTCTACACTCACACCTGCATGCACTACATCTACAGCCACTACTTCCATCACCAGCACACCCACCACCACACCCCGCTCACGTGCAGTCACCACCCCCACTGCCATTCACAGGTCCCCTGTGTCCTCTCCCAGTGTGTCTGTGACTCCCCCTCCCAAGATACACAAATGCAGGCACACACCCACCCAACAGACATCCACCTCACGACAGCCTCCAGCGCATGCACCTTCACCCAAAGTCACCAAACGTACACCTCCTACAACCACAACCTCTTCCTCCACTCCCAAACCCCCTCCAGCTACCCGTCCCAGTGTTCCCAAAAAACTTTTCCTGTCCAACCTTGACCTCTTTCCCACACCTCCTCCACCCCGTCCGTCTCCTAGGGCCGACTCTCCAGGTCCCAACCTAGCACCTCAGCCACAACATCTCGGGGAGCAGTGGTGCCTGTAGTCACCAGAATCTAGAGTGCACCGGCCACCAGGGCAGCCAGTGTTGCACGGAGCCACAGCATGGACAGTCCCCCACCTGTCAAGCATCAAAAGTTGGCCAGTGCCCGGCGGGAGAGGGGGAAGACTCCAGCCACCAAAGCCGCTCCCAGGGGTGCAGGTGGGAGCGTAGATTCAGCTGCGACACCTTCCAAGGTGGGGAAGGGCCACAAGAAAGTCCGCAAGGCTGGGAAGAGCAGCACGGTGGAGAAGACCTCCATCATCCCCGCTGCCCAGGAGGCCACCGCTAGCACCCTCCATGCTGCCCAGGAGGCCACCGCTAGCACCATCCATGCTGCCCAGGAGGCCACCGCTAGCACCATCCCTGCTGCCCAGGAGGCCACCGCTAGCACCATCCCTGCTGCCCAGGAGGCCACCGCTAGCACCATCCCTGCTGCCCAGGAGGCCACCGCCAGCACCATCCCTGCTGCCCAGGAGGCCACCGCCAGCACCATCCCTGCTGCCCAGGAGGCCACCGCCAGCACCATCCCCGCTGCCCAGGAGGCCGCCGCCACCATCCCCGCTGCCCAGGAGGCCGCCGCCACCATCCCCGCTGCCCAGGAGGCCGCCGCCAGGACCAGCCCTGCTGCCCAGGAGGCGACCTCCACCATCCCCGCTGCCCAGGAGGCGACCGTCATCATCCCCGCTGCCCAGGAGGCCACTGCCAGCACCAGCCCTGCTGCCCAGGAGGCGACCACCACCGGCACAGCTGCCCAGGAGGTCTCTACCAGCCCCGCTGGGCCATGAAGGACCGCCAGCACCAGCCCCGCTGGGCCAGACAGGACCGCCAGCAGTTGAGTCACTGCAAAGGACCCCGCCGCAACAAGCACCGCTGAACAGGGCACCACTGCCGCCACAAGCACCGCTGAACAGGGCACCACCGCCGCCACAAGCACCGCTGAACAGGGCACTGCCGCCACTAGCACTACCTCTGTCCTTGGCAGGATGAAGCACTCTGGGCACAAAGTCCCCTCCAGAACCAGTTGAGAAAGACATCCACTACCTCTGTCCTTGGCAGGATGAAGCATTCTGGGCACCAAGCCCCCTCCAGAACCAGTGGAGTATCACATCCACTACCTCTGTCCTTGGCAGGATGAAGCACTCTGGGCACAAAGCCCCCTCCAGAACCAGTGGAGAAAGGCATCCACATGAGAGACTGTTGCTTTGCACTCCCCAGGATGGTACAGTGGGCAAACCACCCACTGTAGAGACTTGAGAGACTGTGGCTTTGCACTCCCCAGGATGGAACAGTGGGCATGTGGCCCCCTCGTGGATTTGGCGTTGTGCACTCAACCGGCTGAGGTGCCCCCCCTTTCCCTTCCCCATGAGGTGCCTGTTTTCTTGCCATCTGATGCCCCTGCAGTGTTCTCTCCGTCATGGTCGGGGATTGAGTGTGGGCCTCGCCCATACAGTGTGGGCCCAGTGTTCCACGGACTTCAATGGAACATTACCTGGACTACTATTCTTGGTGTATATTTTGTTTATAGTGTGTATATATATATATATATATATATATATATATATTTTTTTTTTTTTTTTTTTTTTTTGCGTCCTGGATTTTAATATATTACAATGGTTACAATAATTTCCTTTTGTCTTTGCATTCTTCCGGGAGGGGGGGGTTGGGGGATGTAACTGTAATGTATCAATATGTATTAGTGTGTGTGTTGTCGTGGGTGAGGGTGGGGGTGGGGGTGTTGCGTGTATTGCGTGTGTGTGTCCCTGTTTTTTCCCTCCCCTGTGTCGTAGGTGCAGTACTCACCGTGGTCTTCGCCACCGGCGTTCTTGCTCCTGGTAGAGGAGCAAGAAGATAAGGGCTGGCAGGATCTGGAGCTCATGGCGTCCAAATTCCTCGTGGGGTGTGTAGAGGTGAGCATTTTCCCTTCGAAGTCCTGTTTCCGCCGTGTTTTTGTTCACGGGGAATCCGCACCGGAAAAGGTGGCGGATTGGTAGGTTGTGATACTGTGGGCGGTACATTGTCCTCTGCCTGTCTGTTGGCGGTGACCGCCAAGCTGTTTGTTTGTACCGCCGTGGCGGTCTGAGTGTTAAAGTGGCTGTCTTTGTTGGCTACTCACCCATGAGGGTCTCAAGGCGCTGATGGGTGGGTGGGGGGAGGGGCTGCTACTGATCGAACAGCCAAGTCTTGAGGTGTCTCTTGAAGGTAAGTAGGTCCTGTGTCTGTCGTAGGTGGGTGGGAAGAGTGTTCTACATCTTGGCATTGAGGTGGGAGAACGATCTGCCTCCGGTGGTCATTCTGTGGATGTGTGGGACGGTGGTGAGGGAAAGGTCAGCAGAGCGAAGCTGTTGGGTCGGGGTGAAGGAGAGCCATCTGTTGAGATACTCTGGTCCGGTGTTGTGTAGTGCCTTATGAGCATGGGTGAGGAGTTTGAACGTGATTCTCTTGTTGATGGGGAGCCAGTGCAGGTGGGCTGTGATGTGGCTGTTGTGGGGGATGTCCAGGATGAGGCGTGCGGAGGCGTTCTGTATGCGTTGCAGTCTTTTCTGGAGCTTGGCTGTGGTTCCTGCGTAGAAGGCGTTGTTGTAGTCCAGTTTGCTGCTTACGAGGGATTGGGTGACCATCCTTGTTTCAGTGAGGATCCATTTGTAGATCTTCCAAAGCATGCAGAGGGTGTTGAAGCAGGAGGAAGAGATGGCGTTGACTTGCTGGGTCATTGATAGTGAGGAGTCCAGGATGAATCCCAGGTTGCGTGCGTGGTCAGTGTGGTTCCCAGTGTGGCAGGCCACCAGGAGTCGTCCCATGCGGAGGGGGTGGAGCCGAGGATGAGGACCTCAGTTTTGTCCGAATTCAGTTTCAGGCAGCTGTTCTTCATCCAGTCGGCGATGGCCTTCATTCCTTGTGGAGGTCGGTTTTGGCAGTGGCGGCGTCCTTGGTGAGGGAGAGGATCAGCTGGGTGTCAACAGTGTATGAGACGATGTTGAGGTTGTGAGATCGGGTGATGTTTGCAAGCGGCGCCATGTAGACGTTAGAGGGTCAGGCTGAGGTACGATCCCTGGGATACGCCGCAGATGATTTTGGTGGCTTTAGAGCAGAATGGAGGGAGGCGGACTCTGAGTTCTGCCGGTGAGGAAGGAGGTGATCCAGTCCAGAGCTCAGTCACAGATCCCTGCGTCGTTGAGGTGTGTGCGTAGGATGTGGTGGCAGACGGTGTCGAACGCAGCCGTGAGGTCCAGGAGGATGAGGGCTGAGGTTTCGCCATTATCAAGTATGGTCCTGATATTGGCGGTGGAAGCGATGAGGGCGGTTTCGGTGCTGTGGTTGCTGGGGAATCTGGATTGGAATGGGTCCAAAGTGGTGCTCTCCTTGAGAAAAGAGGTCAGTTGTTTGTTGACAATCTTCTCGATGCCTTTTGCTGGGAAGGGGAGCAGGGAGATGTGCCGGAAGTTCTTGAGTTCCTTTGGGCTACGCCTTGGGTTTCTTGAGGAGGGCTTTGATCTTGGTGTGTTTCCAGCTCTCCAGAAAGGTGGCAGTCTCGAAGGAACTGTTGATGATCTTCTGGAGTTGGGGTGCGATGACGGAACTCGCTTTGTTGAAGATGTGGTGAGGGCAGGGGTCAGATGGTGAGCCGGAGTGGATGGTGTTCATGGTTTTGATGGTGTCGTTGACATGGGTCCAGGAGAGCAGGAGGCTGGTGAGTCAGTGGTTGACGGGGTTTGGTCTGGCTATTGAAGCTGTCATGGATGTCTGCGATCTTGGGGTAGAAGAAGGTTCTTTGAATGCACAGCAAATGTGATGAGATAAGAACAAGATTTATAGGCCTGTTTACAGAAAGGGAGCGCTCAGAAGGATACTGTAAATAAGGTTTGGGCAAGGGAAGGGATGAACTCAAGCTGCCTAGCATAAAACAAACAAAGCCAGCGAATTGAAAGCAACAAAATGTGAGTTACCACAAAGCCAATGACAAAAGCAACAGGCGGAATGCATTCCCAAGGAAGCACTATGAATGTACTTAAAGTGACAGCCATGGGGTACTTTGTGGGGAAAGTATAGTATTTTAGTACAGTCTGTATCTTGCAGAGGTTTGGCCACATCAATCACCCGCGTAGAATGACGAGAAGACCTGGAATGGTTTCCAAGTTGCAGGAAAGGCCTGTACACCCATTCTATCCATTTGCCACCAGTCCCTATGGTGCAGAGCTTCTGGCACACGTCATGTAGGGTTAGTGCTAGGTGGCAGACATGACATAGAGCATTTAATGATTGTTTAAGGTGGTTGTAAGTAAAGAGTTAACCGGGTGAAGATGGTAGTCTGCCAAAAGGATTTAGAAATTTAGTAGCTCACCCCAATTTTAAGACACCTGCAGCATGCCACTGATGGAGTTGCTCTGAGCACAGCCATCCTGTGTGAATGGGAAGGCTTAGCAAAGGCAGTGCAGGAGCACAGGGTTTCTTCGTGTCAATGAGTTTACAGGTTCTAGCAAGGCAAGAGAAAGCTGTGCATGATACCCCCGGATGGTGATCCGTGGAATGTCCAGTAGGAAACAATGAGCAGTGCAGTGAGCCCTACTTAAAAGCCTTTACGGATAAACCCCATCTCATGCAGGGGGGGTGGGGGGGGGGGCGGGCAGAAAGCCAGTGAGCCACCCATTGGACCTGTGCAGCTGAATAATAGCGTTCTAAGTCCAGAAGGCCTAATCATTAATGTTTCCCAAACTGTTTGTCAGGGGTTTTTAAAATGTTCAGAAACATAATCAAAATGTTGCTGTTACTTTATCTTTAAGAAAGATTGGGTAGATTTGGGTATGGGTGATGGCCTTGACACAGTGCTGAAGGGCTTTAATTTACTACTGAACAAGGAGGTAATCAACACCTGAATGTAGAATACCAGGAGGCAACCACAAAAAGACCACAGTGAATAAATAGTGCTATGTTAAAAAAAAAAAGTGCACTGATAACATAGTGAGGCATGGCCTCTCTTGGGTGCGTCTGTAAAACTGACCTTTGTTCTTGAATTTTTGCCTGAATTTTGACCCTTTGTCCTGAATTTTGACCCTTTGTCCTGAATTGTTTACAGTCCTGTCCAGAATTTTCCTCAAGGCGAGGGGGTCACCCCACCAAGATGTCTTCATCAAACCAAAGAGCTGCGACCTAAAAACCATCCTGGTGGAATCTTTTTACCTGTCTGAAACCAGCCAGCCTGGGTTGCAGAAGTGGCGTGGCACTCCGAAGCCGCTATCTGCGCGTGAATGGACCACCGGTGCTTGTCTCGGGTTCAGCGAGCTCAGGCCCCCGCAGGACCCTCACCGCCGTGGCCCGGGGGCTGTCGGTATTCGCAGATCTGAGCCCCGGCTGCTGAGTGCCCCTGCTCCCCGGACCCCGCTGTTAGATTCATTATTAATCGGACACGCTTTTGCACTTCTCTGCGCTGAATTATTGAGGGGCCCGGGGGCTGCCTGTCACTAGTAATCACCCTCGGTCTTCGGGAGGGTGGTGCGGTGTCTGGTCCTGCTCAGCCCGACCCTTATTCCACTCGATCTGACTGCATCAGGGATGTTTACGCGGCTGCGTGCAACAACACGATTCCCAAAGTGTATCCTCCTTCGAATATTTCAAGTTTTTTATCTTCCTACAATTTTGGAGTCATTTTTTTCCTACTTTAATCTTTCTTTCTCATTCGTCTTCCTTTCTCTGTTTTTCACTTCCTATAGCCTTCTTTATTTCATTAGTTGACTTTTCAGGTTCTTTCATTCTAGATTTCATTCTTTCTTTGTATTTTCTTTCCTTCCTCTGTTTGTATGTATTGCCTATGTTTGGAATTTCTATACCATGGACTTGACCAAAAGGCAGTGGACTCCAGTACGGGGTCAAAGACCAGGATAAAGTCAGTGGCTGACACATATCCTAGGTATAGCACGATGAGCTGCTCCAGTCCAGGTTTTTTTCCTTTGAATTCTGGGACTTGTAGTCTTGTAGCAATAAAGAAGACAAGTCCGTAATGCAAAGAAGAAACCTGGGCTGAAGCATCTAGTGAAGCACAGACCTGGGAACTCGGCAGGGGTGTAGGAAAGGTGTCTGGGTTGTTGACAGTTCATTTATTGTGATGAAGAGTTTTTAAAGGGGTGTATTTTCACCTCTTCCATAAATTGGGGCAGTGCTGTGGTGGTCCTGATGAATGCAGTGATGTTGTTCCAGATCCTGGGTGCATAGATAGAAATGACGTCACGACTTGTGGGTGCTTTTGAACTCTTCGTGGTCCTCAGTCCGATGGTGTCCTGGCTGTGGGTGTCCAGAGAACCACTAGATATGGTGAATTTGTCTGCAAGATAAGGGGGTGCTGCTAATGTTGGGTTTCCATACTTGGTTTCATCCTTCTTTTAATACTTTCTCTTTTTCTTTCTTGGTCTCTTTTTTTTTTTTTGTAGTCCCTTGCTTGCTTTCCATTTTTCCAATAAACGTTTTTTTGCCTCTTCTAATTTTCCCTGCTCTGTCATTGGTGGAGTAATTTTGCCTTTTCTTCTGTTGCAATCTTTTCATCAGCATTGCACAAAGGGTTCTCCCAGCTCTCTTTTTCTCACCTCTTCCGTCTGTATTCTGTTGTTCCTTTCCACCTTCTCAAACTCCTTTCTCCCCTCACCACCCTCTTTTTCCTACCATGACACCCCCCACCAGCCTCATCCCTCTTCTCCCTTGCCCTTCTTGTTCTCCTTGCAGTGAAGACGCGTCTTACATCAAAAGCTCTGTTGAGTCTCACAGGGATTAGGTGTGTTTACTATTATAATTGTTTTTCTGAGCCAGAGTTTGATGTGGCAAAAAGGGAGGGGTGGGGGTGGTTTGTGAAGGGAGGTTGGGTGATTGTAGTAAGGAAGGGGGTGAGGGGAGGCAGAACACCTCATCCTTCCCATACAGATATTTTCTTTTTTTTATTGCCTTTTAATAGTGCTTCTCTGGCAGAAAGAAAGATATATATATATATATGTATATATATATATACACACACACACACACATATTAATGTGTTCCTAGTGTTGTAAGGGCAGCAGTATAAGGACCAGTCACATGTATCTGCCATGATAAGATCTGGGCTGTATTTTAGTGGCAATGACGAGCGTGAGGATCAGTGATGTTCTCGCGTTGTGGCACTGTGAGTACTACAGGCAGAGAATAAATTGAAGGTATTTCATGCACATTCACCTGCATCCAAGGCTGTTCCTGTGACACTCATTACCGTAGGACCCAGTGAGAATGCAGCTGGTCCTTGCCAAGAGTGTGGTGTGGTTGCGCTGGATGGAAGCAGCCGTGTTGTCAGTGATTTACAAAAGGCTAAGCGCTTGTGATGCTTTGAGCATGTTCAAGAGTTCTGCAATCTTGACTTGCCAAGGATCTCCCAAATTCAGGATCTGCTGTAGGTTGGTGTAGATTCTAAACTGCATCTTTGAGCAGGGACTTCGGGGTGGTATAATGAGACTGGTAGGTGACCTGTAGTGCGGAAATTAGATGGCTTTGTAAGTTCTCCTTGGGAACGGGGTGTGGGGGGGCATGTAGCAAGGTGGCAGTATTATGTGGTATGACTGGGGAGTCTTACCATGTAATATTAGCCCATTGCCCAGTAGTTGACCTTGGGTTCACACTAGTAAACCCTAGTTAGCTCAGTCCTGGTAGAGTGTCAACGAGCAGTCAGGCTACCTAGAGGAACTTGTGTAAAGCAATTCACAATATCAACATGGACAATAAGTAAATGACATGACTCGAAAGAAATTCAACACCAATTTAGAAGAATAAAGCAGAGTTTTATATAAATTTAGACACCAAAACAAGCTTTTTATGTTACATAGAACCAGAGGTATGAATTTTGGAAGCTTTGGAAAATACTGTATTTCTTACAGTCAAACAGTTATCATTGAAGTCAATGGGGAAAATCAAAGTGTGCACTCGGGCCACCTGGACTTAAGGTTCTGCGGGGCCCTAGACCAAGAGCCAAAAGTTTCTTATTACCTTGCCCAAGGAGACCGGGTGCAGAGGTGCTTTGGCGGTCCTTGGTGCCGACAGGATCCCAGGGACTTGGCAAACAGGTACTTGGGGGTGGATGCACACTCTACCCTTGGGATGTGGATGTCTTTGGGGGGGCAAGAATCAACTGTTGGAACTTTGCCACCACGTCCGCTGGCTCCGGGTGCAGAGGTGGCTTCTAGCTGTCAGTTACAGGAGCTGGTTGCACCAAAGATGCTTTGCTGCTCCTCTCGAGGTCACTCTCTTCAGTATGCAGAACCATAGGAGAGGGGTCGTTGCCAATGTCAGTCTCTCTTCTGGGATTCTGCTCTTGGAGTCTGTGATGTCCGAGTGGTCGTCAGTTTCCAGATTGGTGAAAAACAAGCCTTGGTAGCTGCAAAGGATGTCTGCCAGCACTTCGACGACTGGATGTCGCCCGGCAGGGAGTAGAAACTTGAACTTTGGCAGAGACCTCACACACACTCTTTGGATGCTGGACACAGAGTTTCTTTAGGCTCCCCGACGCGGAGCCTGTTGGGTCACACTTCTTCGACTTCAGCATAGCGTTACTCCTGCAAGGTGCAGGGGACTGGTAGCAAAGATGAGGAGAGTCTTTCTTGGCTTCTCGGTGTCCACAGGGGTCCCTCTTGCGGGGACCAATGACTTTTACCACAGGCACACGTCAGTCACTCCATTCCAGTGATGGTCTTCTATGGTCACTTCAGTGTCCTCTCTTCGCTCTGTGGCGGAAGTTCAGGGCCTGTTGTCGGTGACAATGACGTCTTTGTTCCTCTTCTTCTGTGCAAGTAAGAACTGAGGGTCTGGTGTCAGGGGAGCCCCTTGAATCCTAGTTTAGGGGGTGTTAAGAGTGTGGGGGACAGTGTCCAATAGGCTACTAGTCCCTGCGGCTAGTCCGCCCCTGCAGTGACAACTTCATGTGGGATGATGTCACTTTCTACCCAGAACCTACTACTCCTAAAGGTTGCCAAGATGGCAGAACTCTTCTTTGGCTGAAGCAACATCACAAAACAAAATAAAATGATGGACGGAGTGTTGAAACTTTTCAAACACTCACCCCCAGTCACAGATCTGGGTTTAATCCATCATTATTTTGCTTGCCACGTCACCCCAGTTTGGACCCAGCCATATGCAAATCAGTCTTGACCCTGTTCCCCATGGGAACAGTCCAGCCCGAACTGCTAGGCCAGGTCCTCCCTGGACAGGAAACAAGCATCCTGGGACTGGTTTCAGGGTATCACCCTTCATCAGCCAGGCTAGCTTTAATCCAGTAGCGCAGCGAGCAAGGGACCCACGTCTGGGCATACTCCTGCCACTTAGAGCGCACAAAGCAACATCACAAAACAAAATAAAATGATGGACAGAGTGTTGAAACTTTTCAAACACTCACCCCCAGTCACAGATCTGGGTTTAATCCATCGTTATCTTCCTCGGCTGTACAGACATGCTAGCCCACCCTAAAGGTGTGGCTAACCTTTTGGAGGTGTACGTCTCCTGCATATCTAATTTTCCTGTCTGTCGGGCTAAATAGGGCGGGATGGGCTTTGTCCTCAACTGGGGAGACAAGGATTTACATATCAAAAGCAGGGGAAGCCTTTGAGGCTCGGCCCCTTGATTACCTTTCAGACTAGCCATCCTAGGAGGGAGGAGGTGTGACCTCCTGCCTACCCAGGCCCTTGGTCTCCATCCTGGAGAAGTGCTGGTGCAACCAGCAAACGGGCAGACTCCTGTCTGTGGTGGCAGAGGCTCGAGAGAGAGAGAGCCTGCCAAAACAGCAGAGAGCTTGGCAACTTGGTGGACACTGTATAAGGGTGCCACCTGGGCACAAGCTAGTTAATCCTGAGCATGGGCATTGTGCTCAGGGTTAAAAAGCAAGTTGTTTGATACCAAACATGGGGGGATCGGCCAGACCATCACAGAGCTGGACATCTGGGAAGTGCTCAGGGGCCAGCCCATGTTATCCTATGGACCACTGATTGGAATGCCAGCACAGGGTCATAGGTGCTCATGCACATATGTCCTCACTCATAGTAAAGTGCACCCTGCCTCCTGGGCTATAGGAGGCCTGCCCTAGGGGTGACTGACTTGTACTATGGGCAGTAAAGGGACTCTGCCAGCTCCTGGTGTGGAAAGAGTTGCACTTCAGCAGCAGGCTGCTCATGCATGCTGACAGGGTAGCTCTGCAGTTTCACTTTTACTCTGGTTACACAGGGTGGCACAATCAGTGCTGTAGCCCTGGTGACCCCTCTTTCACCATCGCCCTGGGTACCACTAATACCAATTAGTCCTTGCCAATTGGCCTATGCAATTCAACATACAGTTTAAGGGAAAGAGCAGAAGTTCTGAGGTCTGGTTAGCAGGCCTCAGTACACTAACAGGACAAAAACAACAGCATCAAGCAGCAGAAAGTGGGATGGGGGGGGAGGCTATCCAAAAAGGGGCACTTTACAACAGGGGGCAATTGGCTGTTGTGTAGTACTATGCCCACTTGCCTGGTGCCTTTCTTCATTTTACGTTTTAGAATTCTCTTCTCTTCTCTGATTTGAATGTGGAGGTTGGTTTTGTGAAACATTTCAGGTCTTTGAGGAAGCCCAGCCGAAGTTGAATGTTATCTAGAAGTAAAGTGTGTCTATGACCCAGTGTTCGAAGGATGGGGCTCAGTGATCCATTTGACAGAGTACCTCTAAGGGACTGTTGAGGTCATTTGGGATAGTCCACAGTATTCCAAATTTGCTGATAGTGGTAAGATTTCTGCATTTAGTTTTTATGGGGGTTGTCTTCAATGAGAGAGGCACAGCCTAGTGGTTTTTTAGGGCAAGTGAGTAAGGTTGGTGAGCCTAAGAGATTTTCCCCTTGGATGATCACATTGTACATTTGTTCTTCTGAGCATGTAGGAACAGAAACTCAAAGGCATTAGTCAAGATATTTATGCGGGTGGAGGGTACATTTTTTTGTTGCTAGGAACAGGCAACTTGCTCCATTTGTTGAAGTCACTGAAGATGACCGAGAGGGGTAGCAAAGCACCACTGAATGAATAAAACTGCTAAAGGAGTCTGGGAAGGAATGCTTTGAGGGCATCTTCAGTACAATAGTATTTAGGAGAGGGAGATCCTATGAGACATGGTTCACATTCAGGTGTTGAGAGTGCAGAATTGTGGTTGATCACAAGAGACCCAGCTCTTTTGTAGAGTCGATTATGTAGGACGCCTTTGTACCCTTCAGAAATATGACTTCAATAGCGGGTGCTCAGCAGTCCCTAAGTCATTCCTGGTAAGAAAAAAGTAGGTCAGGGTTGTCCTCGCTGAGAAAAATAGCAATTCATGGGCCTGTGTCTTGCAACGATCAGAAAACCAATGGTAGAACAGTGACAAAACTGAGACATGGTTGGAGTTGGGGTGAGGTACCAGGGCAAGTAGCAAACAGGAGTAGGGGGATTTGATGGAATCAGAAGAGATCGAGGGAGTATGATGAGGAGAGGGCTACATCTAATGTCAGAGGGCAACAGAAGCATCATAGGCATGTGGGGTAGAGGTGCCAGAGCATAATGTTCTTGTTTCTTTCTCTCAGTATATCATCTCAGTGTCTTGCATCTTTCTCAGTACATCATCATCTCTGTGTCTGACTGTTCTTCTATATCTCTCTGTGTAGGAAGCTGGCTCAGTACATACTATATCAAGTTGAGGTATAGTGTGCACAGAGTCCAGGGGTTCCCCAAGAGGCTTGACAGAGGCAATAATAGATAATACTAATGTTCTATTTGTGGTAGTGTGGTCGAGCAGCTAGGCTTATCAGAGGGCAGTGTTAAGCATTTGTTGTACACACCCAGGCAATAAATGAGAACACATACTCAATGACTTAACTCCAGACCAATAGATTTTTTTTATATAGAAAAATATTCTTTCTTAATTTATTTCTAGAACCACAAGATTCATTTAGCAGGTAAGTACATTAAATGAAAGGTACTTTGCATAGTAATACTTAGAACTTTGAATGGAATCAACAATGTACACAGTTTTCTTTAACCGCTTCTATGCCTTGGACGAGATGATCTCGTCCAAGGCTACAGTTCCCCTGTGCCTTGGACGAGATCATCTCGTCCATGGCACAGGGGAACTTGGGGGCATGCTAGCGCACCCCCCCCCCCAAGGCGGGGATGGAAGGGGAAGACCTTCCCCTTCCACCCCGACCCCCCCCCCCCGTGACGTCAGCGCACGAGCGCGCGCTGATTAGTCACAGGGGCCTCCCCCGATTGAAAGAGAAATGCTAAGCATTTCTCTTTCAATCACGTGGGGGAGGCCCGGAGGGCTTCAAAGGGAAGGAAAAGTATTTCCTTCCCTTTGAAGTCTCAACGAGGGTTTCATTTTTGTTTTTTAAAATTTTTTTTTTTAAGGACACGCAGCGGGTCACATGTTTGCAATAATAAAGAGAAAAAAAACAAAAAAAAAGAAGCATAAATACATCAATATTGTCGTACAGGTGAAGCAAACATTCTAAACAAGAGTCAATGATAATAGTTTCTACTCTTAGGGATCTCATAAATTTACTTATTTAGTCGGCACATTCTCGGGGCCCAAGAGCCATACGGAGAAAGGTGCCCAAGCTCTAGTGAATCTTTTACAGGCCGCTGCTCCTTTTAGTTCATACAGGCTATTCTCCAGGTGATACATAGATAAGAGTTGTGAAAACCATTGATTGAACCGTGGGGGATCAACATCACGCCACAGAGATGCTATGCAGTTACGAAATACTGACATTGCTATGAACAGAAAGTATCTATCTCGACTATTGCAGACTGAATGATCAACTCCCAGTAAAACCATTTGAGGTGTCAGATAGATAGTCTGTTTCAAGATTTTCTTCAATATATCGGATATCCCAGTAATCAAACTTCCCAGTTTTACACATTGAAAGAACATATGACAGAGATCTGCTTTCGGGCAACCGCATCGTGGACACATAATTCCCGCCGTTTTGCCCCAGCTCGCAATCTTAGCAGGTGTATAATATAAATTGTACAATACCATAAAATGTTGAGCTTGCGGTCCAGCAGACACTAAAACAGTCCGTGCCATTTCCATAGACTCACAAACCTCTGTCTCTTTAGCTCCAACCCGTGCTTCCCATTTTTTAACCAATGACGCCAGGTCATCTTGTATAGCATTTAAAAGCAGTGGATACAGGTTTTTAATACCGCAGCTAGTAGGGTGTTGTGAGACTTCCATTAGCTTAATCTTATCCGTGTGCCAACCTTGGGTCATACTAGTTAGTAAAAAGGCTCTAATCTGTAAAAATTTAAAAAAGTCTATTTTTTCCAACGCAAATTCCGCACTCAGTTCCTCAAATGATTGGAGGTGGCTGCCAGAGTGAAACAAGTCCCCGACTTTGTGAATACCCTGATTACTCCACCTCAAGCAATAGTGGTCTTTAAATATTGCTGGAAGCGTGGGGGTAATCCACAAGGGAGTGTAGTGGCAGATTCGTCCTATACCTATCTTACGCTTAACCTGGGTCCATGCCTTAAATGCAACATAAATTACCTTAAATTGAACCTTTTTATAATAGCTGGGTTCCAGAATCCGCAGGAAGACTGCGTCTGCTTCTTTGCCCAGAATCAGGGTATATATCGAAGGGAGAGCATCTTTCCCAGGTCTATCCGTAACATAAAGTATCTGTGCATACTGAAGCACTGCTGCCAGATAATAAAGTTTAAAATTGGGAAGTGCCCACCCCCCTTGCTCTCTTGGGAGAGTCATATAATGGAAAGCCCGGCGCGGCTTTGTATAGGACCAAATGAAGCTATTAACCAATCCCTCTATTAGTTTGAACCAATCTTGCCCAATCTCTAGGGGGATTGTTCTAAAGAGGTAGAGTACTTTGGGTAGAAACACCATTTTTATCACATTACAGCGTCCCATGAGTGACAAGTGTAGATTGTTAATGCGAGCGAGATCTTTCCTAGTCTTTGTTAAAATTGGGCACATGTTTATTTTCACCACTTTGTCAAGGTTTGCTGTAAGTTTAACACCTAAATATTGTACCTGTGTCAGCACCTGCTTGTCCTTAAAATCTACTGATTCATTCACCAATATTTGGCATTTACTCTTGTTCAGCAAATAACCAGATCTTTTCCCAAATTGCAGGGCTTCCTGCTCTATTTCCAATATAGCAGTCCTGGGGTCCGTGGTCACCACCGCAATATCGTCTGCATATGCTAAAATCTTAGTACACCCTCCTTTCAATGAGACTGGCATGATCCGACCATTCCGGATCATTTTCCTGATCAAGGGATCAATATATAGCGCAAAAAGCAGTGGTGAACACGGGCACCCTTGTCGCGTACCTCTCTGAATATTGATTGAGGACGACTTTAGCCCGGCAACTTGTATCGTAGTCGTTGGGTTTTGGTAGAGCTGTTGAATTGCCTTGACAAACCCGGGACCGATGTTGTTTTTACGCAGGACAGACCATAAAAAGGGCCAATGGACCCGATCGAAGGCTTTTTCCGCGTCTAACAAGATTACTGCCATGGGAAGCCTGGCTGTTGCACTAACATCAAGTAACGTAATAACTCGTCTTATATGATCTGCTGTGCTTTTCCCCGGGATGAAGCCATGCTGCCATGGAGATACTAAACCTGAGATTACCAAACTCAAGCGGCTAGCAAGTATTTTAGCGTAGATTTTGGCATCGCTGTTAATTAAAGAGATTGGGCGATATGAACCAGGCTGAGTGGGTTCCTTGTCCTTTTTAAAAAAAACTACTATCTTAGCCTCTCCCCAGGAGGCCGGTTGAGGAGCCCCTGCTTGTACTTCAATAAATAAATTAAGTAGCTGTTTACATATCTCCACAAAAAAAACTTTATAGAATTCTAGTGGAATTAGATCCCCCCCTGCCGCCTTCCCGCTTGCCAAGGCACGAGTTGCTACATCCAATTCTTCCAATGTCATAGGTGCTTCTAAACCTGCCTTATCTTCCTCTCTTAACTGACCTGATATCTCATTGCCCGCGGCATCGATCCCTTCCTCTTCTTGGGGCTGTTCTTCCTGGGTATATAATTTTTGATAGAATTGTCTAAAGACTTCCATATTCTCAGGACCGTTGTGTACCATAAATTTTTTATAGAATTGTCTAAAGACTTCCATAATCTCAGGACCGTTGTGTACCATCCGCCCTTCTTCATTCACTAAGCTTTTAATACTCCCAAATACCTGCTTTTGTCTTATTCTTAAGGCCAGCTGTTGGCTCACTTTCCCGCTATACTCATAGCATTTCTGACGATATACTAAAAATTTTGCAGCAGCCTTATCCATGAAAATCTTGGCGGCTTCTGCCTTAATGATATTCACATCACACAAAATGTCTGAAATATCTACTCCACTGCGGATCACTTCCCCTAGTCGCTGCTCAGCTTTAACCAGCTTTGTCTGAACTAATTTTAGCTGATCCGTGCGTATTTTCTCCTTTCTTAACCCATAACTCAGGGTTTCTCCTCTGACAGCAGCTTTAAAAGTATCCCAAACTATCTGGCAAGAAGCAGAGCCCTGATTTATCTTAAAAAATTCAGGGATCCATTCCTTCATTTTATGGATATACACTGGATCAGCTAATAGTGTCCTATCAAATGTCCAAGATCTAGGCTGCGGGCCCTTTCTCCCGGTCTCCAAAGCCAAAACCAATGGGTTGTGGTCTGATATGATTCTAGGAAGTCTATTGACCCCTATTTGGTTTTGTAGAGAGGCTGTCACAAAAAAGTAGTCTAACCTGACTAATTTCTTATGCGGAGCAGAGAAAAAGGTGGACCCTGAATCCTGCGGGCAACACAACTGCCAGACGTCGATCAAGCCATGATTAATGGCCAATAACTGAAGTGCCCTAAAAACTTTGTTTTTTCTACCCAGGTAGAGTGTCTGTTCCTGAATGGGTTCTTTACTATCTAAATGTATATTGAAATCTCCACACATTATGATAGGTGTTGCCCAATTCGTAAGTTCTAAATTAAGCCAATCCAGTATCTCTGGATCATCTGTGTTAGATCCATAAATAGAACATAGAGTGAACCTTAGTCTCTTAGCCGAGCATTCCAACAGAGCAAGCCTGCCAAGATTATCAGCAAATTGTTTATGTATAACCAGAGTACTGATCCGAGTTAATATCGCTACCCCTCTAGTGGTTGTGTGTTGTCGTGTAAAAACCGCTAGCTTCCACCCATAAAACTCCATTAGCTGCTTTTGTGTACCTGGAATATGTGTTTCCTGCATACAAATAATATCGACATTCCATGACTTGAAAACCTCTCCTACAAACTGCCGCTTCTTGTTATTATTGAGCCCACAAACGTTCACTGTGGCAATACGTATTTCACTTTGCTGTCCCATTTTTATGGATGCTGATCCTTCTAGTTCCCCTGTATGCCTCGTTCGACTTTACTGCTTTCACACCCTGACACCTTTTCCACTGATAAGAGCCATCCCTGCTCCCCCTGCTGCGTGTCCCATTGTCCTTTTTGTCCCTGTGACCCCCCCACCCTCCTCTAACCCACCCCCCAACCCTTACCCCTACAAATGGAATCGCCAGGCTTCTGAGCCTGTAAGATGGTATTTGCCAGTCCCGTTAGCCCACCCATACGTAAAACACCTTCACACACTTATGGCTTGCCAATCCATACACGCGGCCCCTCATCTTCACCCTCCCGATCAAAACCCTTAACCAATAAATGTTAAAAAAAAAACCACCCCAATCAGTATCACATACATTTACATATAAACAACTATTCACGGCAGTCCCTCCCCCCCCTTCTCTTGTACCCCCTGCACTTGACCGGTTTTCAGCTGCTGTACATATTCCCCCGCCTTAATTTCTGAAAGAAAAAATCTTGTAGTTGTTTTGTAGACAACTTTTAGACGCGCAGGGCTTAGCAAGTAGGCTTCCGCCCCCAACTCTTGAAATTGAGCAATCATCTGCCTAAGTCGCCACCGTCTTTCTACAGTGGCATGTGCGAAGTCTGGCCTACTAAAGAATGATACACCTTCCACCGTCACCTTTGAGTTGGGGCGAGCTTTTTCAAACACAGCCTGTCTCAGTAAAAAATTACCAAAATACACTATAATGGCCCGTGGGTAACTCTGGTCTCTATTAGTAGCAGTCAAAGCTTGTTTTTTCTTCATTAACGGAAAACGGTGTGCTCTCTAAATCTCCTTTTCCCAATCTCACCCATTCAAGTCTGGGAATGCTTTCTTAAAAAATGAAGCTATATAAGCCCTAGTATCCTGCCCCTCGAGGTCCTCTGCTATACCCAAGATCCTCAAGTTATTCCGCCGCTGACGGTTTTCAGCATCTTCCAGTTTCCATTGAATATCCGAGATCTGCTGCCCTTGTGTCGTCGTCTGTGCTGTTGCTGCTTTAACTTCGATTTCCAGCTCCTCCGTTCGAGTCTCCATGGTGGCGATGCGAACACCAATATCCTGGCAGGATTTGACCACTTTTTTAATAGATAGTTGTAGCTGTGTGCTTGCTGCTTTAATTTTCCTGCTCTCCCTCTGAGTCTGTTCATGATTCTGAACCATTGTCCTGTAAATAAGATCCAAAGAAGGAGGTTCTGCAAGGTCGCCCGTGGGGGGGGCACCAGAGTACTACAGGCCGAATCCCTTTTCGAAAAGGCCTGTTGGGTGGCCGTATAATCCCACTGCATTTCACCATCCTCCTCTTGAGGCTTAATCGGGTCTCTCCTAAGCGTGGCTCCTGAACTGCTCCTGGCTTCAGTTTGCTCAACTGATTTTCTTCTGCATGTTAAGTAGTTCGATACCCAGATACTTGCAGCAGAGCTGCTCTCGATATCTGAATCTGTTAAAGGAATTTCTTCGTCCAAATCTGAGTCTTTAGACTGATCGGAGAGAGAAAAAAAACTCTCTGCTGTATCAAATGGCCCCTGATCGGTGTTTGTTGGTTTCGCCTCTTTTCCCCTCTGGGCAGGAGCTAGGGGGGTAGTCTCATATATCGTTGAGGACTTGGCCATATCATCAATTTGTTGCAAATTTAAGTTGCAGCTTGATGGACTAGATTGTACTACACATTTCTCTGGAATGGATTCCTGAGACCTCTGATTTGACTCCTTAAGTTCCTGCTCAGATAGCTTTGCACACCCCATTGGGGGGAGGGCCACCCCCTCCCCGCTATTTCCTGGACTTGTACTGGCGGTCTCTTGACAGGGTGGCTCCCTCCCCCCTGCATCGAACATAGGAGTGAATGCTTCAGGAGATGTAAATGCAACAGGTACATGCTCATCGTTGACTCCTAACACGTTTGATTGCGCATCACAAGCTGCCTTTTCCGTGGACCTTTGCTTAGGCCGCATCATGCTAGAAAACCTTGTTGGAACAGAGTACCTTGCGTCTTTTTCCATGTCGGTTGTTTTATGCGGGCCCCCTTTCACATGAAGATTGCTGTGCTCCTTTGATCCGGGGACCGGTAGCTTTTTGTCCTTTCTGGTTCCTCCTGGGTCTTGGTTCTGCCGTGCCCGTAAGGAGCGAGGGGTCCTGATTATCTTCGGCGCCATCCGAGCGTCCCACACGCCCCAAACACCAACTAATATTGCCAGGAAGCGGCGGGAATCGCGCTTAGCCGAGAGGGACAAGAGCGCGGGTCTGGAGCGAGCGCCACGCTCGCCTATTCTTGCGGGGCCCACCAGTGCCTGCCGTTGCGGCCCCGATCCTGGCAGGGACCACCAGAAAGCCGAAAAGCGCCCGCAGCGGTCCGTGCTGCCGGCACACAGCGTCCGCGGCATCCGCGGCCGCGGGTGAGTGAGAGCCGCGTGTAGTCTGGGGATGGGCTAGAGCGGTAGTGGCGATCAGCCGGGAAATCCGGCCGCCATCTTGGATTCCCAATGTACACAGTTTTCTTTTACCGCTTCTATGCCTTGGACGAGATGATCCCGTCCAAGGCTACAGTTCCCCTGTGCCTTGGACGAGATCATCTCGTCCATGGCACAGGGGAACTTGGGGGCGCGTTAGCGCACCCCCCCCACCCCCCCCCAAGGCGGGGATGGAAGGGGAAGACCTTCCCCTTCCACCCCCAACCCCCCCCACCCCCCCTCCCCTGTGACGTCAGCGTGCGCGCTGATTAGTCACAGGGGCCTCCCCCGATTGAAAGAGAAATGCTAAGCATTTCTCTTTCAATCACGTGGGGGAGGCCTGGAGGGCTTCAAAGGGAAGGAAAAGTATTTCCTTCCCTTTGAAGTCTCTCCGAGGGTTTCAAAAGCCGGATTGCTTGCAATCCGGCTTTTGAAACCCCATTAGACACCAGGGATTTTTTTTTGTTTTGCTGATATTGTGATAAGGGAGCGACCCCTTGGGCAAGGGTCACTCCCAGGGGGGGCATGTTTTCGTGAAGGCCTTTTCTGCCCCCCCTGGGGGCAGATCGGCCTATTATTAGGCCGATCTGGCCCCAGAAACCTCTAGGCACCAGGGATAATTTTATTTTATTTTTTACGTTTTGTTTTGTTTTTTTTAGGTGGGGAGCAACCCCTTAGGCAAGGGTCGCTCCCCTTGGGGGGAAATTATATTTTGGCCATTTCTGCCCCCCTTGGGGGCAGATTGGCCTATTTTGATGAGGCCAATCTGCCCCCAAGGGGGTTAGAAACCACTAGACACCAGGGAGTTTTTTCTTTGCGTGAATTTCACGCACAGGGAGCGACCCCTTAGGCAAGGGTCGCTCCCTGGGGGAGGCCAATTTATTTTAGGCCATTTCTGCCCCCCCTGGGGACAGATCGGCCTATTATTAGGCCGATCTGCCCCCAGGGGGGGCAGAAACCTCTAGGCGCCAGGGCAAATTTTTTTATGTGTTTTTTTTTTTGTTTGTTTCTTTTTTTAGAGATGGGGAGCGACCCAGTGGGGGTTGGTGGGTCAAATTTATTTTAGGCCATTTCTGCCCCCCCTGGGGGCAGATTGGCCTATTATTAGGCCGAACTGCCCCCAGGGGGGCAGAACCCTCTAGGCACCAGGGCAATTTTTTTTTTTGTTTGTTTTTTTAGAGATGGGGAGCGACCCATCAGGCAAGGGTCGCTCCCCTGGGGGGCAAATTGTATTTAGGCCATTTCTGCCCCCCTGGGGGCAGATTGGCCAATTTTAGGTCAATCTGCCCCCAAGGGGGCAGAAACCACTAGGCACCTGGGATTTGTTTTTTGGCGCCAATGTCACGCAGGGGGAGCGACCCCGTAGGCAAGGGTCTCTCCCCTCTCCTGGGGGGGGGGGGTTGGGGGGACAAATTTATTTTAGGCCATTTCTGCCCCCGGGGGGGGAGGGCAGAACCCTCTAGGCACCAGGGCAAATTTTTTTATGTGTTTTTTTTTTTTTGTTTGTTTCTTTTTTTAGAGATGGGGAGCGACCCAGTGGGGGTTGGGGGGGCAAATTTATTTTAGGCCATTTCTGCCCCCCCTGGGGGCAGATCGGCCTATTATTAGGCCGAACTGCCCCCAGGGGGGGCAGAACCCTCTAGGCACCAGGGCAATTTTTTTTTTTGTTTGTTTTTTTAGAGATGGGGAGCGACCCATCAGGCAAGGGTCGCTCCCCTGGGGGGCAAATTGTATTTAGGCCATTTCTGCCCCCCTGGGGGCAGATTGGCCAATTTTAGGTCAATCTGCCCCCAAGGGGGCAGAAACCACTAGGCACCTGGGATTTGTTTTTTGGCGCCAATGTCACGCAGGGGGAGCGACCCCGTAGGCAAGGGTCTCTCCCCTCTCCTGGGGGGGGGTTGGGGGGACAAATTTATTTTAGGCCATTTCTGCCCCCGGGGGGGGAGGGCAGAACCCTCTAGGCACCAGGGCAAATTTTTTTATGTGTTTTTTTTTTTTTGTTTTTTCTTTTTTTAGAGATGGGGAGCGACCCAGTGGGGGTTGGGGGGGCAAATTTATTTTAGGCCATTTCTGCCCCCCCTGGGGGCAGATCGGCCTATTATTAGGCCGAACTGCCCCCAGGGGGGGCAGAACCCTCTAGGCACCAGGGCAATTTTTTTTTTTTGTTTGTTTTTTTAGAGATGGGGAGCGACCCATCAGGCAAGGGTCGCTCCCCTGGGGGGCAAATTGTATTTAGGCCATTTCTGCCCCCCTGGGGGCAGATTGGCCAATTTTAGGTCAATCTGCCCCCAAGGGGGCAGAAACCACTAGGCACCTGGGATTTGTTTTTTGGCGCCAATGTCACGCAGGGGGAGCGACCCCGTAGGCAAGGGTCTCTCCCCTCTCCTGGGGGGGGGGGGGGTTGGGGTGACAAATTTATTTTAGGCCATTTCTGCCCCCGGGGGGGGGAGGGCAGAACCCTGTAGGCACCAGGGCAAATTTTTTTATGTGTTTTTTTTTTGTTTTTGTTTCTTTTTTTAGAGATGGGGAGCGACCCAGTGGGGGTTGGGGGGGCAAATTTATTTTAGGCCATTTCTGCCCCCCCTGGGGGCAGATCGGCCTATTATTAGGCCGAACTGCCCCCAGGGGGGGCAGAACCCTCTAGGCACCAGGGCAATTTTTTTTTTTTGTTTGTTTTTTTAGAGATGGGGAGCGACCCATCAGGCAAGGGTCGCTCCCCTGGGGGCAAATTGTATTTAGGCCATTTCTGCCCCCCTGGGGGCAGATTGGCCAATTTTAGGTCAATCTGCCCCCAAGGGGGCAGAAACCACTAGGCACCTGGGATTTGTTTTTTGGCGCCAATGTCACGCAGGGGGAGCGACCCCGTAGGCAAGGGTCTCTCCCCTCTCCTGGGGGGGGGGTTGGGGGGACAAATTTATTTTAGGCCATTTCTGCCCCCGGGGGGGGAGGGCAGAACCCTCTAGGCACCAGGGCAAATTTTTTGGGGTGTTTTTTTTTGTTTTGTTTGTTTTTTTTTTAGATATGGGGAGCGACCCATCAGGCAAGGGTCGCTCCCCTGGGGGGCAAATTGTATTTAGGCCATTTCTGCTCCCCTTTGGGGCAGATTGGCCGATTTTAGGTCAATCTGCCCCCAAGGGGGCAGAAACCACTAGGCACCTGGGATTTGTTTTTTGGCGCCAATGTCACGCAGGGGGAGCGACCCCGTAGGCAAGGGTCGTTCCCGGGCAGGGGGGCTTGGGGGGGTGGGGGTTGGGGGGCAAATTTATTTTAGGCCATTTCTGCCCCCCCCCCCTCCCGGGGCCGGCTGAGCTAGAGGCCAAACTCCACAGGTAGGCACTTTGCAAAAAACACCTCTGTTTTCTGTGAAAAAATATGTTGTGTCCACGTTGTGTTTTGGGCCATTTCCTTTCGTGGGCGCTAGGCCTACCCACAGAAGTGAGGTACCATTTTTATCGAGAGACTTGGGGGAACGCTGGGTGGAAGGAAATTTGTGGCTCCTCTCAGATTCCAGAACTTTCTGCCACAGAAATGTGAGGAACATGTGTTTTTTTAGCCAAATTTTGAGGTTTGCAAAGTATTCTGGGTAACAGAACCTGGTCCGAGCCCCACAAGTCACCCCATCTTGGATTCCCCTAGGTCTCTAGTTTTCAAAAATGCACAGGGTTGGTAGGTTTCCCTAGGTGCCGGCTGAGCTACAGGCCAAAATCCACAGGTAGGCACTGTTTTCTTTCAAAAATTTGGATGTGTCCACGTTGCGCTTTGGGGCGTTTCCTGTCGCGGGCGCTAGGCCTACCCACACAAGTGAGGTATCATTTTTATCGGGAGACTTGGGGGAACGCTGGGTGGAAGGAAATTTGTGGCTCCTCTCAGATTCCAGAACTTTCTGCCACAGAAATGTGAGGAACATGTGTTTTTGTAGCCAAATTTTGAGGTTTGCAAAGGATTCTGGGTAACAGAACCTGGTCCGAGCCCCGCAAGTCACCCCTCCTTGGATTCCCCTAGGTCTCTAGTTTTCAGAAATGCACAGGTTTGGTAGGTTTCCCTAGGTGCCGGCTGAGCTAGAGGCCAAAATCTACAGGTAGGCACTTCGCAAAAAACACCTCTGTTTTCTTCCAAAAATGTGGATGTGTCCACGTTGCGCTTTGGGGCGTTTCTTGTCGCGGGCGCTAGGCCTACCCACACAAGTGAGGTATCATTTTTATCGGGAGACTTGGGGGAACGCTGGGTGGAAGGAAATTTGTGGCTCCTCTCAGATTCCCGAACTTTCTGCCACAGAAATGTGAGGAACATGTGTTTTTTTTGCCAAATTTTGAGGTTTGCAAAAGATTCTGGGTAACAGAACCTGGTCCGAGCCCCGCAAGTCACCCCTCCTTGGATTCCCCTAGGTCTCTAGTTTTCAGAAATGCACAGGTTTGGTAGGTTTCCCTAGGTGCCGGCTGAGCTAAAGGCCAAAATCTACAGGTAGGCACTTCGCAAAAAACACCTCTGTTTTCTTCAAAAAATTTGGATGTGTCCACGTTGCGCTTTGGGGCGTTTCCTGTCGCGGGCGCTAGGCCTACCCACACAAGTGAGGTATCATTTTTATCGGGAGACTTGGGGGAACATAGATTAGCAAAACAAGTGCTATTGCCCCTTGTCTTTCTCTACATTTTTTCCTTCCAAATATAGGAGAGTGTGTAAAAAAGACATCTATTTGAGAAATGCCCTGTAATTCACATGCTAGTATGGTCACCCCGGAATTCAGAGATGTGCAAATAACCACTGCTCCTCAACACCTTATCTTGTGCCCTTTTTGGAAATACAAAGGTTTTCTTGATAGCGATTTTTTATTCTTTATATTTCAGCAAATGAATTGCTGTATACCCGGTATAGAATGAAAACGCACTGCAGGGTGCAGCTCATTTATTGGCTCTGGGTTCCTCAGGTTCTTGATGAACCTACGAGCCCTATATATCCCCGCAACCAGAGGAGTCCAGCAGACGTAACGGTATATTGCTTTCGATAATCTGACATTGCAGGGAAAAGTTACAGAGTAAAACGTAGAGAAAAATTGATGGTTTTTACCTCAATTTCAATATTTTTCTTTTTCAGTTGTTATTTTCTGTAGGAAACCCTTGTAGGATCTACACAAATGACCCCTTGCTGAATTCAGAATTTTGTGTACTTTTCAGAAATGTTTAGGTTTCTGGGATCCAGCATTGGTTTCATGCCCATTTCTGTCACTGACTGGAAGGAGGCTGAAAGCACAAAAAATTGCAAAAATGGGGTATGTCCCAGTAAAATGCCAAAATTGTGTTGAAAAATTGGGTTTTCTAATTCAAGTATGCCTGTTCCTGAAAGCTGGGAAGCTGCTGAGTTTAGCACCTCAAACCCTTTGTTGATGCCATTTTCAGGGGAAAAACCACAAGCCTTCTTCTGCAGCCACTTTTTCCAATTTTTTTGAAAAAAACGAAATTTTCCCTGTATTTTGGCCAATTTCTTGGCCTCCTTCAGGGGAACCCACAAAGTCTGGGTACCTCTAGAATCCCTAGGATGTTGGAAAAAAAGGACGCAAATTTGGTTTGGTTAGCTTATGTGGACAAAAAGTTATGAGGGCCTAAGCGCGATCTGCCCCAAATAGGCAAAAAATGGCCTGGCACAGGAGGGGGAAAAGGCCTGGCAGCGAAGGGGTTAAAATGGTAAAAAGCTATTTTAAAAGTGGACACAGTGCAATTGTCAACAGTTCC
Source organism: Pleurodeles waltl (assembly GCF_031143425.1). Lineage (NCBI taxonomy): Eukaryota > Metazoa > Chordata > Amphibia > Caudata > Salamandridae > Pleurodeles > Pleurodeles waltl. The sequence goes on along the minus strand of NC_090451.1, from coordinate 64,807,972 downwards.
TGGGTGAGGAGAGTAAAGTACAGTTTTTGAGGTAAGTAACAAACTTAAGGGTTCAGTCTCTGGGGCATAGGTAGCCCACTGGCGGGGGTTCAAGATAACCCCAAACAACCAGCACCAGCAACACAGGGCCGGTTAGGTGCAGAGGTCAAACAGGAACCAAAATAACAAGAGCGCCTATGGGGACAGGAGATACTCTGGTTCGGTCTGCTTGCAGGTAAGTGCCCGAGCTGTCGGAGGGCAAACCGAGGGGGGGGGGGTTTAGAGGAGCACTGGGGTGTGGGGGGCAAGTAGGCACCAAACAAGCACTGGGTGCAGAGGTGGCCTTGCAGCTGTCAATCATGGGAGGGTTGCGCCAAAGATGCTTTGCCACTTGGGCGAAGTCACCGTCTTCATGATCCAGGATCCCAGCAGTGGGGTTGTTCCTGATGTTGGTCACTATTGCTGGGAGTTGCTCTGGGGTTGGTGACGTCTGGGGATGGGTCGGTTACTGGGCTGGTGACCAACCAGCTTTGGCAGTGGCAAAAAAAATTCACAGGTACTTCATTGGCAGGAGGTTTACCGGAGTGGTGTAGTGGCTCAAAACTTGTTTTGAGCCTCACTACAACTCCCGGGGTGTGGGTCACAGATTGTTTTTGGGCTCACTTAAGAGGGGCCCAACAGGTTGCACTTCTTGTGACACAGCACATCGATTCTTCAGCAGGTTGCAGGTGACTGGTTCCACCAGACAGGGGAGTGTGCTCCAGTTTCTGGCATCCACTGGAGTCCCTCTTGCTGGGGGCAACAAGCTTTTGCCACGGCCACACGTTGAACACACAGTCCCAGTATATGGTCTCCTCAGGGCACTTAAGTGTCCTCTCTTTGCTCTGCATCGGAGTCCAAAGTCTTGTTGTCTGTGATGGCGTCTTCTCTGTGCCTCTTCTCGGATTCAAAGTCAGAACTGAGGTTCTGGTGCCAGGGAAGCCCCTTAAATCCTAGTTTATGGGGCATTAAGGGTGTGAGGGCCAATGGGTGACTGGTCCATGCAGCTACGCTGCCCCTGAGATGACAATTTCCTGTGGGAGTACATCACACATTTCTACCCAGAACTCCAATTCCAAGATTTTCCAACATGGCAAGACCTTTTCTCAGATGTGCAGACCTCCTAGCCTACCCTAAAGTCATGGCTAGCCTCTTGGCGGTGTATGCCTCCTGAATAACTAATTTTCCCACCTGTCAGCCTCGACAGGGTGGGAAGGGCTTTGTCCTCGAGTGGGGGACAAGCTATTACTATCAAGGGTGGTGGAAGTCTTTGAGGCTCACCGTCTTGATTACTGTAAGCACTAGCCGTCCTGGAAGGGCAGACGTGTGGCCAGCTCCCTGACTAGGTCCTTTGTCTCCATCCTGGGGGAAGTGTTAGGACAACCAGCAGGAGGGCAGACTTGTCTGGGCCACAAAGGGCTTGGGGAGCCCACCAAGGCAAGAGAAAGCTGGGAACTAGGTGGGCATCCTCGAAAGACACAACCAGGTTACATGCTAGCTAATTCTGGGCATGAGAGTCATGCTCACGGTTAAATAACATGGTGTTTGACATCATCATGAAGCTGGACATCCAGGGGTTGCCTGGTTGCTAGCCCATGTTTTTCTATAGATTGCCCGTCACTTGTGGTAACATTAAGTTTTAAATGCTATCACAGGGTCATATATGCTTGTGTGTATATGTCCTTACTCATAACACAGTGCACACTGCCTCCTGGGCTGTGGGAAAGCCTGCCTTAGGGGTGGCTGATCTGTACTATGGCACTTGGTGTGGGCATAGTTAAACTCGAGCAGGCAAGCTGCTTGTGCAGGCTGACAGGGCAGGTCTGCAGGCTTTGCTTTTACTTGGGCCAAGCAGGGTGGCACAATCAGTGCTGTAGCCCTGGTGACCCCTTTACTATCCCTGCACTGGGTACCACTGGCACCATTTACTAGAGCCTTCAGGAGTGGTGTTGAACAGGACTCACAATCTTGGGTTGGGCAACTTAGCAAACGGTGACTTGCTGGTCGAGTTCAGTGAAGCCATTTGGAACTTAAACTTGGAGTTGGCCTCGGACTAGGAATCACCAGGCAGAACAGCTCAGCTACACTGTGGCATCTTGGGTGCAGAGGTGCTTCTAGGTATCCGTGGTGATGAAGGGGGTCCGCAAGTGCTGTCTTTATCCAGCTTAATGTATGCTGAAAGGAGATGCAAGACTGGACAACGGAGCCACTGAGGTGGGTTGTTCAATGGTGGCGATGGATCTTTGGACCTGGAGCGTCGAGTAAAGCAGGTAGTAGTGGGGCTGACCACCAGCAGGCCTTGGTTCCGGCATGCACAGCATTTGGAGAAATGTTCTTCCAGAGGACCAGGTTAACGATGCAGAAAGCTGAGCCTTGCTGAGCATCGGGTTTGCATTTCTCTGAAGGCTCCTGATGTGTTACTTTGGGTGACCACACTTTAGAGCCTGGTGGGCAGTTCTTCAGTGGTCATGGAAGTTCGGCCTGGTCCTTCCATCATCATGGGACTAGTACCTCTAGTTGTATGGAGTCCTGGTGAAGGGGTTCGATTGCAGAGAGGTTCACCTTCCATTTGGAACAGGTCTCTGCTCCCGGGGGAGTCGAAATCCAGTAGGTGCAGAGTGGCTACCACAGGTGCTGAGCATTGCGCCTTGCTTCGTGGATTCCTTCCTTGTCGTGGACTCGGGTCTCTTTCTTGGTTCACAGCAGATCTGAGTTTCTGGTGTCAGGGTTGCCCCTTCAATCCTAGATTTAGGTGGTGTTAAAATGTCAGATCCTATGTGATTCATCAGAGCTTGCTCCGTGTTTAGACTGTCCACCTCCAGGTACCCCCAAGTCCGAATGTCGTTATGGCATAGACTGTTGGAGTGGCCAAGTGAGGGAAAGGGTGGCTGGGGAAGGAACTGTGGGAGGGAGACTTGCTAGGGAATAATAAAGAGCGGTAACTGTTCCTAACTAAGTTCCCCCTTCAAGCTTTCATGACTTGGGCTTCTATATGGTATTCACCTGCACCGTATCTCACAGTCTCCGTGTGATGAAGTGATATGGGTATCTCTACAAATACGACAACAAAGATTATCAGCAAGGAACTACCATAAGTGATATGACAATATGCAGAACTGACAATCATGGATTCCTTTGCATATGCCTACGAGACTGCTCTTTAGTAGACTGAAGCAAGGCTTGTGGGTAATTCTGCAAAAACAGTTGCACAGTCACTGTAATACTCTGCTTTAGTTCAACATTCATAACAAGCGGAATCGGTAGTCACTCCCCAACAGTCTCTGTCAGTCTCCTGATCACAGTGTCTGGTAGTGTTTGTGTATTTATGTCTCAATATATATCAGTCTTCTTGTGTCTCAGTCTCCTGATCCCAGTGTCTGGCAGTGTTTGTGTTTCTGTGTCTCAGAATATGCCAGTGTTCTTGTGACTCAGTCTCCTGATCTCAGTGTCTGACATTGTTTGTGGTTCTGTGTCTCAGTATAGGTCAGTGTTCTTGAGTCTCAGAATCCTGATCTCAGTGTCTGGCAGTATTTGTTTTCTCTGTCTCAGTATACGTCAGTATTCTTGTGTCTTAGTTTCCTGATCTCAGTGCCTGACAGTGTTCGGGTTTCTGTGTTTCAATATACTTTTGTTTCAAAATCCTGATCTCAGACACAGAAACACAAACACTGCCAGACACTCAGTATACTTCAGTCTCTGTGTCTGGCAGCCCTCTTGTCTCTCTATGTTAATTTCCTTGACTCAGTATGTCAGTGCTCTTGTGTCTCCGTCTCTTGATCTCAGTCTGGCAGTGTTTGTGTTTCTGTGTCTCAGTATACGTCAGTGTTCCTGTGTGTCAGTCTCCTCATCTCAGTGTGTGTTTATCTGTCTCACTCGGTATACGTCAGCGTTCTTGTGTCTCAGAATCCTGATCTCACAGTCGGACAGTGTTTGTGTTTCTGTGTCTCAGTATGTCAATGTTCTTGTGTCTCAGAGTCTGTCAGTCTTTGTGTTTCTGTGTCTCAGTATTCTTGTGTTCCCATCTCCTGATCTCAGTGTCTGACAGTGTTTGTGTTTCTGTGTCTCAGTACACATCAGTCTTCTTGTGTCTCAGTCTCCTGATCTCAGTGTCTGGCAATGTTTGTGTTTCTGTGTCTCAGTATACATCAGTCTTCTTGTGTCTCAGAATCCTGATCTCACTGTTATGTTAGGAACATTTATAGAGCGCATTGAACCCGAGGGGCTGACAGAAACCCAGCAGATGGCAAAAGCATTCACTCAAAGCTGTATAAAGTAGAAATTTTAAAATGTTTTTTAAAGATAGAGAACATTTCTGTGTCCGCAATGTGAGATGACGAAGTATTCCATATTTGAGCCGCTCCTACAGAGAAGGCCCTTCCGTACCATCTAGCTTTGTGAAATCTAGGAACGACTACAAGTTTATGCAGAGAAGACCTGAGAGGTCTGGAAGGAGTATCCCACCGGAACATGGCATTAGGCTGCTCCGTATTCTGGGAGTAGAGGGCCTTATGCACCATGCAAAGAGCTTTGAAAACCATCCTCTTACTGCTAGGCAGCCAGTGAAGAGCATGCAGCCCCCCTCTCGCTGATGTCCATCTAGGGATGTTCAAAAAGAGGCCGGCCGCTGCGTTCTGGGCGACCTGCAATTTGCAAACACTGTCACGTTTGGCATTCAGAAATATAGAATTGCAGTAGTTCAAATGCGAAGTAATGAGCGCAATGACAACCCCTTGACTCAGCTCTGAAGGAATAAAAGGAAAAATGATGTGAAAACAAGTGCCAGCTGTGCGGTGAGCCTGGGTGTCGAAGCTCAAGGAGTTATCCAACAGAATACCCAAATTCTTAGATTTCACAAGAGTAGGAAGAGACCCACGTTCCTCTGGCCACCAGTTCTTAGACTGGAGGGAATCCTCGGCACCGAAAACTAGTACCTCTGTCTTGCCAGCACTAAGCTTCAACGCATTGCTGTTCATCCACTTCTCAGTACTGGCCATACGGTGCATAAAAGATTCAGCAACCTCAGTCACATTGGAGGAAATTGAGACGATGATTTGGGTGTTGTCAGCATATGACTCAACCTCAAAGCCAAAAGATTGCACAAGAGCTGCCAAAGGTGCCACATAGACATTAAAGAGGGTTGGGCTTAACGTGCGGCCTTAGGTGACCCCACAAGGAAGTGTAAAGGCGTCCGCTTTGAAGTCACCACAGCTGACCACCTGTGCACTGTCCAAGAGGAAGGAAGAGAGCAGACTGAGGGCGACACCGCCAACCCCTATCTCCTCCAGCCATTGTATCATACGAGTTGGCCAAATCGTATCAAATGCCGCGGACAAGTCAAGCATTAGGAGAATGGCCGCACCCCCTGGTCAACATGGCGGTGGATGTTGTTGATTATTGCCACAAGTGACCAGCCCTGAAACCATTTTGTGAAGGGTCCAGGTAGCCATGGCTTTCTATATAGTTGACCAGTTCCTGACTTAAGATTTGTTTCAGAACTTTGGCTGGGAAAAAGAAGCCGGGAGATCGGGCGATAGTTCTTAAAATCATCCAGATTTGTGTTTGATTTTTTCAGTAGTGGAGTGACTATAGGTTTTTCCTAGGCTGAACAATACTTCTAAAAGTATTATGCAGGAAGTCAGCGATGAGGTCGGGCGCCAGATGAAATTTTTAGCCCTGCAGGAGTCCCAAGGGGACCTGGATTTAATGATCAGAAGCAGCTCTTTAGTTTGCTGTAGAGAGATGGTCAGAAATTCCAACAATTTATGTTTTAAGGAGTCTACAGTCAAGGAATTACCCTCTAATTTAAGATCAAAGGTGGAGTAAATATCTAGTATCTTATTTTTAAAGAAAAGAGCCATCCCATCACAGAAGGCTTGGGAGGTGGAAGCCTTGTTCTGAGAAGGAGGTTAGGTCAGATCTTTGATGGTTTCAAACAGCAGCTTAGAGGAGTTACCCGCCGTCCTAATTTTACCAGAAAAGAAAGCTGTTTTTGCGGCCCTGCTAGCTGATTTGTACTGAGCTAGCAGTTTTTTATGTTTGGCTTTTTCAAAAGCTTTACCCTCAGTGGGGGTAGTAAACAACCACTTGCGTTCTTGTCGCTGACATTTCGAACGCAGCTCCTTAAGTTCAGCCGAGAACCAGGGGCAGAAGGTTTAGTTCTGGATGTAGTTTTAGATCTTATCGGGGCGAAGGAATCTAAAGAGGAGGAGACCCAAATGTCAAAACTTTCCACCGAGTAGCTTGACGGGGTGCAGAGTTCTGTTTGGAGGTGCAAAGCACTCTTTCTAAGTTGGCTGGAGTAATCTTGCTTACATTTCGGCTCTTAATGGGCTTTACAGGGATTTGATGAACCTTAGAGTTAACCAAGGGGATCTTAAATGAAACAATGTGATGGTCTGTCCAGCTCAGAGGGGAATTACATTAATACTGAGATCAGGCTGATTAAATAAAAATGCCATCCTGAGTAGGACCTGAAGTGTGAGTGGGACTGGTAAATTTTTGAGACCGTTCAAAATTGAGAATTCCCTCAAGTAGAGAGGCAGAATCTTTATTAGATGAGTCGTTGAAATGAAAATTGAAATCCCCTAAAATGGTGGTGAATCTACAATTTAAATAGGGTTCAATAGATTGACCCCACACTTTTAGGAAATTGGCCCTTAAACTGGGTGGTCTGTAAATGAAGATCCTTCAAAAAGTATCCTTTGCTGAGAGCTTAAGTCTTAAAAAGGCCTCAGTGTCATCTTTACTGTCAGAAATGATAGGCTCCAGCCTACAACCAAGAAAATTCCTAAAGATAACCAGATAATCGCAGGTCCCCGCCCATCCGACCTTAGCAATGGCATAACCAGGAGGAACAGCGTCAACAAGGTCGTGATCAGAACCAGCCTTGGCCCAAGTCTTAATAATAAAGAGGCAATCAAGGGATATGGTTAAGATTAAGTCATGTGTTCCAATATTATGTTTAATTAGCGAGCGAGTCTCTGACTGGTCAAACCACAGCATTCCAGAGCCTAAGGATGTTGCACATAGGTTATTGGCCTGAGAGGGGCCTGAGTTGTCTTTTTCATAGGGGTCCGCTGATTAAGTATTAGACATCAAAAGTCACAGTTAAGTTAACGCTTTATAGAAGAATTAGAGACGTCCAAAACCATCGGGCAGACCGCCTGGGAATTCCCAGCTTGCAGGTCCAGGAGCTGCTCAGGTGAGAAATAATGCACTTGATTCAGGTCAGTATTTGGGCTAAAAGCGCCTCACGCCGTCCAGGCATAGGTGGGCTTGCCTTAAGCACTCCAGCTGCGCGTCCGTGGTGACATGCTGATTATAAGGCAGGATACAAGTGTGTACCGCCACTAGCACGCTGACCTGCACAATGGCGGGGTGCAGAGACCGGAAGAGTAGAAAGAATGAACTTGGCACCCTCGTTGTACAGCCAGGTGTGGCTGCGGCGGACCGGGGGGTGACAGTGTTTGTGTTTCTGTGTCTCAGTATGTCAGTGGTCTTGTGTCTCAGTCTCCTGATCTCAGTGTCTGGCAGTGTTTATGTTTCTGTGTCTCAGTATGTGTCAGTCTTCTTGTGTCTCATTCTCCTGATCTCAGTGCCTGGCAGTGTTTGTGTTTCTGTGTCTCAGTATACGTCAGTGTCCTTGTCTCTCGCTCTGTGTGTCTGGCACTTTTCTTGTCTCTCTGTGTCAGTATCCTTGTTTTGGTATGTCAGTGTTTTCTCAGTCTCCTGATCTCAGTGCCTAGCAGTGTTTGTGGCTCAGTATACATCTGTGTTCTTGTCTGTTGCTCTCTGTGTGTGACAGTCGTCTTGTCTCTCTATGTCAGTATCCTTGTTTCGGTATGTCAGTGTTGTCTCTCAGTCTCCTGATCTCAGTGCCTAGCAGTGTTTGTGTCTCAGTATACATCTATGTTCTTGTCTGTTGCTCTCTGTGTGTGACAGTCGTCTTTTCTCTGTGTGACAGTATCCTTGTTTCGGTATGTCAGTGTTGTCTCTCATTCTCCTGATCTCAGTGTCTAGCAGTGTTTCTGTTTATGTCTCAGTATACATCTGTGTTCTTGTCTGTTGCTCTCTGTGTGTGACAGTTCTTGTCTCTCTCTGTCAGTATCCTTGTTTCGGTATGTCAGTGTTCTTGTCTCTCATTCTCTTGATCTCAGTGCCTAGCAGTGTTTGTGTCTCAGTATACATCAGTGTTCTCGTCTCTCCGCCTCACTGTCCGAATCCTGGTGCACACGTGTCTCTGCCACAGCCCAACATACGTGTATTATCTGTGCCCCACTTGGGCTTCTCTGGCAGGTGCCCACACGGGGGCCCCCCACACAGCCCCGGGCAGGGTCTCTTCCTGGCACGGACTGGCAGCTGCACCGCTGAGGTTTCCATCAGCGCGGCCATTAAAAGGGGGGGGGGGGGGGGGCTGTAGAGTGAGTGTGAGGGTGGGGAGCGGGGGGGGGGGCGGGGGTGAAGCACCGAAATCAATTAATTAAGGCATTAAGTGACAATCTCATTTGTAGCCATCTTGCCGCGCGCCAGGCACAATCTGGGCCCCTTCTCCACCCGTCCTCCTCTGCACCCCCTCTCCCCCCCCCCCCCCCCGTCTTCTCTCCTTCACTCGCTCCCCCCGTAAACAATTTGATTCACATTATTGATGCTTATTGGCAAGGCGTGCAGTAGTTTATATTCCGCGGGCGTCTATATTGTGCCTCAGTGTCCCCCCCTGGTCAGCCCTCCTCTCCCCCTCTTCTCACAACATCTGGAAGGCCCCTCCCTTTCTCTCCTCCTTTGCCTCGCTCCTATCCTTCCCTTCTTATCTTGCTCGCTTCTTGCATTTTCTCTTTATTCCTGCCCTCCTCACCTCTTCTTTCTCACCTCACTCCCCTCTCTCCTCATATTTAATTTCTTCCCTCCTCTCATCCTTGCATCTCCTTTATCCCCGTTCTGCGCCCTCTGTGCCCTCATACTCTCTGTACACACCTCCTCCCTCTCCTCATCCTCTCCATGCCCTCCTCCCCATATACCCCACCCATTCCTGCCCTCCCACGTCTCCTCTCTCTTCACTTTCACCATCTTCCATCCGTCCATCCTTTCCCTGCCCCTTCACTCGTCTATTCTCTGTTCGCACCTTCTCTCTCTCCTCTTACGTACGGGGGCTATCCCCCCGCTCTTGTGTTTCACGCTTTCTTTACTTTCCTTCCATCCTCTGCCCTGTTTTTTCTCTGCCCCCATTCTTTTTCTCCCCCCTCTCTATCGATTTGTCCACTTCCTCCCATTCTCATTTCGTTTCTGCTTCGCCTCTCCGCATTACGGACGCATCCCAAGCTTGCTGCAAACTATCCTGTTACATTTCGTGCATTCTTCCTGCTGTGTGGAGGACGGTCACTGCCGGCCTTTAGCATGGGAGAGCGGGGCCCAGGCCCAGGGTGCCTATCCCGAGGGGCGCCTTTAGCATGGGAAAGCTGGGCCCATGCCCAGGGCGCCAGTATCCCGAGGGGCGCCTTTAGCATGGGCGAGCAGGGCCCAGGCCCAGGGCGCCAGTATTCGAGGGGTGCCTTTAGCATGGGTGAGCAGGGCCCAGGGCCCCAGTATCCCGAGGGGCGCCTTTAGCATGGGTGAGCAGGGCCCAGGGCGCCAGTATCCCGAGGGGCGCCTTTAGCATGGGTGAGCGGGGCCCAGGCCCAGGGCGCCAGTATCCCGAGGGGCGCCTTTAGCATGGGAGAGCGGGGCCCAGGCCCAGGGCGCCAGGATCCCGAGGGGCGCCTTTAGCATGGGCGAGCAGGGCCCAGGGCGCCAGTATCCCGAGGGGTGCCTTTAGCATGGGTGAGCGGGCCCAGGCCCAGGGCGCCAGTATCCCGAGGGGCGCCTTTAGCATGGGAGAGCGGGGCCCAGGCCCAGGGCGCCAGTATCCCGAGGGGCGCCTTTAGCATGGGCGAGCAGGGCCCAGGGCGCCAGTATCCCGAGGGGCGTCTTTAGCATGGGCGAGCAGGGCCCAGGCCCAGGGCGCCAGTATCCCGAGGGGCGCCTTTAGCATGGGCGAGCAGGGCCCAGGGCGCCAGTATCCCGAGGGGCGTCTTTAGCATGGGCGAGCAGGGCCCAGGCCCAGGGCGCCAGTATCCAGAGGGGCGCCTTTAGCATGGGTGAGCAGGGCCCAGGCCCAGGGCGCCAGTATCCAGAGGGGCGCCTTTAGCATGGGTGAGCAGGGCCCAGGGCGCCAGTATCCCGAGGGGCGCCTTTAGCATGGGAGAGCGGGGCCCAGGCCCAGGGCGCCAGTATCCCGAGGGGCGCCTTTATAGCATGGGTGAGTAGGGCCCAGGCCCAGGGCGCCAGTATCCCGAGGGGCGGCTAGGCCCAGGGCGCCAGTATCCCGAGGGGCGCCTTTAGCATGGGAGAGCGGGGCCCAGGCCCAGGGCGCCAGTATCCCGAGGGGCGCCTTTATAGCATGTGTGAGTAGGGCCCAGGCCCAGGGCGCCAGTATCCCGAGGGGCGGCTAGGCCCAGGGCGCCAGTATCCCGAGGGGCGCCTTTAGCATGGGTGAGCTGGGCCCAGGCCCAGGGCGCCAGTATCCCGAGGGGCGCATGGAGCTGTGTGCGTTAAGGTTATATCATCAGCAGCGCCCTTCTCATCTTGCTCCTGCCTTGTCCTGGTCCCTGCCTGTTGGTTTGGGTCTGATTTGTCAGTTTACATTGGTTTTAGTCTTTCATTATCATACCGCGGACGATGCTTTTAGCCCCCTGTAGCCCCCTTCCTTACCCTCCCTTCAGCCTCTCACCCCTGCTGACGCACATCAACAAAACCATCATCTGAGGGAGGCAGCTAAGCTAGGCAGCTAAGCTATGGGCGATTTAGGTGAGCTATGGGTGAGTTAGGTGAGCTATGGGTGAGTTAGGTGAGCTGGGGTGAGTTTGGTGAGCTGGGGGAGTTAGCTGAACTATGGGTGAGTTAGGTGAGCTATGGGTGAGTGAGCTATGGGTGAGTTAGGTGAGCTGGCGGAGGTCCAGAGACGCGTGTGTCCTGGGGCCAGTCGCTGCTCTTCAAGGTACTGATCAGTGAACACATAAGGGACCCCCTGCTGCCTCATGTAATTCACTACCATCAGCAAGGGCGCCAAATGTCTCTCCGCCCACGCCCAGGGCGCTATCTTAGCGAAGGCCGGCTCTGAGTACGGGTGTTCAATTCCAGTGGAAAGGTTTTATGAAGGCAGCTGTGGGTGAAATTTCCCACCAAAACAAAATTCAGTTGCAGAACCTCCCCTCAGAGAAAGTGGGTTTTACTGCTGTTTTTGGCCTGCAGCCCTCCAGGTTTTGTAAGATTCTCCATCTCCTATATTTCACAACTTTGTGTTTCAACACTGCACTTCTGATGTCTACGCATTTCACGCCACTGTACTCCACATAAAAACATTTAGGAAAGAAGAAAGCTGGGATGGAAAAAGAACCTGGAAGAGTGAGATAAAGAGACAGGCAGTGCAGGAGGTGGAAGAAAGAGAGAGGTGGAAAGAGGACCGGGCAGCCTTGGGATTCATGAGATAAAGAGACAAGAAGTGGAAGAGGTGGAAGAAAGAGGCATGAGATGGAATCAAGATTCCATGAGATAAAGAGACCGGATGTATAGGGGTGGAAGAAAGAGCCATGAGATGGAATCACGACTAGGCAGCTTTGGTATTCATGAAATAAAGAGACAGGGAGTGTAGGGGGTGGAAAAAAGAGACATGAGATGGAATCAAGACTAAACTGCCTCTGTAATCATGAGATAAGGAGACAGGACATATAGGATGATGGAAGAAAGGCATGAGATGGAATCAAGATTAAGCAGCCTTGGTATTCATGAGATAAAGAGACAATAAGTGTAGGGTGTGGAACAAAGAGCCATGAGGGGGAATCAAGGACAGGCAGCTTTGGCATTCAGCAACCTTTTCGTTCCTCAGCATTGTGATACACTTCAATAAAACTTTGGACTCTTGCCAGGGCCCAACATACCAAGACGCATTCTCAAAGCCTGATGTGCACTTCACACACTAATAAGCAAATGGATATGAAATGTGCAGGGTGTCCTAGGAGTTAAAATGTTCCATCACATCACATTTGCAAGAGGTTACAAATCAAACCAAGTATGGTGGCCTGCAAGGGTCAGCAGACCACAGTCCCAGAATTTGTTTTCTCAAAAGTGAAACAAAATCAGCCTAATTGTAATTCAGGAGTCATGAGCTCCTTTAAGAAAAGCTTTCCGTTTAGGGAACATATTTGGGCAGCATGCAGTGGTTCCACAGACCACTGCCTGACATGACTCCATATGGAGAATCTGTCCCTGTGACCAACCCATTTCAGCTTTTGCAGGTGTGGCCACAAACCATTAATTCATACAATTGTGCATCACAATTAGGAGATGAGGCCTCTTTCACGATTCCTTCTGATTGTGATTTGGACTGACTGGCAGAACTCCTTCAACAAGCAGAAAAGGTTCATCACCACATTGCAGTCAAAACCCCTGCGATTTTGCGAGCTGATTGGTTTGCGACCTCCAAATGGTTTAGTGCACCTGCCTCTTAGCTTGCTACAAACTCAGCAATGGCGCCATCAGCTGGTCTCCTTGGCTTAGGTGGTTGAACCACCACCGGATGGGAGCAAGAGATACGCAGTCTGCGCCCTTTAGAAAAAAAAACAGTGAAGTGAAAACACCAATTACAGGAAAGTCCTAAATACATTTTCAGACAAGACGAGAAGGTGGGTAAACAACAACATTGTGACATCACTAGTACACAGCCTTTTTATTGCTGCTCCTTCACTGAGCTAAATGGATTTTTATATCCTCTGCTGGACTACCTAATCTTCCGTTTGATTTTCCATTCCCACATTTGGACACTGTTCCTTTTCCCCTCATTTGCTTTCACATGTTCTGAGATCTCTGAGCGCCGTAAAAAGTGGATGAAACTAGGATACATTCAACCTACACACTTGCCATTCACAGTTGGATAAAGTTGATCAGAAATGTGATTGGCCAACCATAAATCTCACTGACCAATTAAATAGTCTCACCAGAGTTAGATCTTTCCAAGTCCTCCATGGGTGAACCTTTACAACTAGGCGAGGTTTGGAAAGGTGATCTCACTAAGGCAGATGGCAGAGGAGAGTTTTTACCCAATATCCTGAATTTCTTCGCTCCACAAAGATGTTCCACATTTCAACAAGTGTATTTGTTTCAGGGACTTGACTCATTATGTCAGTCGTTTCAGGGACTTACCAGAAAATTGTAACTATATCTTGGAAATACGGGGCATTAATTCTTTCCAGAGAGATTTTGTTAAATTGCATAAAATTTGGGGTGGTTTACAGAATGCTTCACAACCACCACATGTGTACTGTGAGCAAAATGCATTCACTCTGTTTTTGAAACAGATATTTAAAAGGAAGAAGGATGGCGGCCATGTTGGATTAGGATCCAGTTGTTCAATGAAAGACAGCGGAAGCAATTGCCTCACCTTGGTCCCTTTTCGATCTTGTTTGCCATTCTATCTGATTGTGTCACTAAAATCATCTGCCAGCCACTCGTTTACCGGTTCACACATTCTCCGGCTGTCTCACTATTTTATCCGCCCATCCAGCCATTCATTCACCAACAATTACATCTATCCTCCACCAATTCATTAACTTATCCATTTAATCCCGTCACTCATTATTCTAGCTACTAACCCAGCCTCTAACTTCCTCATCCATTCACTCATCCATATCCATTCACTCATTCACCCTCTCACCCATCCACTGAATCAACCCTCCATTCACTCACAGAATAACTCACTGTTTTACCAGTCAACTGTCGCTCATTCAACCTCTCTCTCGCCCATTTATACTTCACCTACGCACCCATCAATTCACCCACTTATCCATGCACACAACTGCACAAACATCCTCGTAAATTAACAAGCAAAAAGTGTTCACGAAAAACGAGTTATTCAGATTACAAAACTTCACGCATCCCCCCGTCGACTCGCTTGTCCATTTACCTCCCTCACCAATACATTCACTTCCTACCCACTCATGAACCCACCTGCTCCCTCATCCACTCATTCATTCAGGTAACTCTCCATGCAAACACTGGTTGAGTCTCACATCCATGCATGAACTCACCCATCCAATAATCAACTCATCCAGCCAAACTACAAACTCACATAAAACTTCAAAAGTGGCACTTGGAACTGTATATATAATATTTCAAACGTGACTCGAGGATGTGAGACAATATCCCATAGGTGGCCCTACATCTGGACACAACTAAGCAATGAACTAAACACAACACAACAAATGTCGCCTCCACAAAGAACACAAGTCACCATGGTGTGCTCCTGGATTGGACAATATGTTAGACAAGGACTTTGAAACTATGCCCATCCTTGCATTTGTGACCTTCAGAACTGTAAACAATATCCCACATGGGCCATTTAAAAATACTTGCAATAATCAGATATGGCAACAGCAACTGCACCCAGATACTGCTGTGTGGCATGGAGTAGGGGGTGCAACACTACTCATGACTGCCAACGAACTCAGCACAATAGAAGGTTAATGGTCTGACTTAGAGCTTGTAGCACACGTTACTTCATCACAAACGTGACAGATACACCCTGCTGGCCTTATTTGGATCGGACTGACCTACAGGGAGGTTTGGCGGTGCTTGAAGGCCTGGTCTGACGGGTCAGTGTATTGGCTGGTTTTTTGGCTCTTTGTGGGACAGTTTTTTGGTATGGTGGGCAGATATTTACTGTTAATTTCTCTGATAATACCACAAACATTGCCTTCTGCAAGCACAAGAGGTGTTCCATACCGCCTGGAACACCCACGCAGCTTGTCTTTACAAGCTCAAAACTGTTTTGATTTGCAAATGTGGACTTTTAATTTGGTACCCAGGTCTATTTGCTGTCCCAGTCCAACTCGGCATCTTATTACATGTGCATTATATTCTGCGGCACTTGTAATAAGGAGGACAGGACGAAGTAATCTTCCCGCCAAACTCTAAATCCGGTTAGTGGTGGTTTTCCACATTAAGCTAGGAGGGGGCTTTCTGCTCAGCAGAGGGGATTTCGGGCCATATGTACGAACACATTTTCCCATTGACATAGAATGGGAAAAACCCTTTGCTACATCTGGCCCTTAATGTCATGAATATATGAGCTGTAAACAGTTTGAGGAGGACTTTATGCTTTTTGAAGCATCCCTGATTCTTTCATGGTGGGTCCATCGGGGGTGGGGCCTGTGGAAGAGAAGTGTGATGAGATGGCACCTCTTTCATTAGCAGCTGCCTGGCAGTTCTTTCCCGCAGAGGTGCCAGTGAGTGAACAGCTGCTGCCATCGGAGGTGTCAGACTGGAAGCACATGGCACTGAGATCTTCTCTGTCTGTGCCTGGGGCACCGGGTCTCTGATTCTGGCGTAGTGAGGTGGTAGCAAGTCCTGCACGCAATGCACAGGCTATGCCTGGCATCACGACAGATGGCATGGGAGGAGATGAGCTTGATTTTGGAGGCAGGGCCTGGGTAGAGCCTTCAGAAGTTCTTGAGTTGGGGCAACCGAGCCAAGGTGAAGGCTGTCGTGTCTGGAAGGGAAGTGCAGAGCCAGTGTGGAAGGTGCAGTCACTGAATCACATAATTCCTCGGGCCCCAGGCATTAGTTTTCACTGGTGTAGCAAGGAGTCAGTGTTATGTGGTATGACTGGGAAGTCTTACCATATAATACTAGCACATTACCCAGTAGTGGACCTCAGGTTCACACTAGTAAACCTTACCTCAGTCCTGGTAGTGTTGCAAAGAGCAGTCAGACTACTCAGAGGAACATGTGTAAAGCATTTCACAATACCAACATGGACGATAAGTAAATGACATGCCTCAAAAGAAATACGACACTAATTTAGAAAAATAAAGCAGATTTTTATATAAATTTAGATGCCAAAATGAGCTTTTTAAGTTACACACAACCGAAGTTATGAATTTCAGAAGCTTTGGAATATAGGGTATTTTCACTGTTTAAATGGCTCCCATTGAAGTCAATGGAGAAAATCAAAGTGTGAACTTGGGTATTGTAGGTTGAGCTCTGGGGAACCCACTTGGACTTAAGGTTTTGCAGGGCCCTAGACCAAGAGTCAACAGTCAGTTTCTTTTTACCTTGCCCAGGGAGTCCAGGTGCAGAGGTGTTTTGGCTGTCCTTTGTGCTGACGGGTCCGTGGCGGCTGGTGTGTTTGCACCACTTGGCAAACGGGTACTTGGGGGTGAACACACGCTCTACCCTTTGGTTGTAGAGGTCTTTGGACAGCCATGACCATGAATCAACAGTTGGAAATTCACCACCATGTCTGGTGACTCCAGGTGTAGAGGTGACCTCTAGCTGTCAATCTTGGGAGGTACTCGCACCAAAGCTGCTTTGCTGCTCCTGTCGTGGTCACTCTTTTCAGGATGCCGAACCACAGGAGAGGGGTCATTGCTGACATCGATCTCTATGCAAGGGGAGTCTGCTCTGGAGTAGGTGATGTCCAAGTGGCTGCCGGTTTCCGGATTGGCAACAAGCAAGCCTTGGTAGCTGCAAAGGTGGTCCCCTGGTACTTCGATAGCTGGTGGTCGTCCGATTGGGGGGGGGGGGGGTAGAGGCTTGAAACTGACAGAGGCCTCACTCCCACTCTTTGGATGCTGGACACCGAGTTTCTTGAGGCTTACTCACACAGAGCCTGTCGTATCGCAATTCTTTGACTTCAGCACATTCATTTACTCCTGCAGTTAACATGGGACTGGTACCACCAGTCAGGGTAGTCTTTCTTGGCTTCTCAGTGTCCACTGGGGTCCGTCTTGCTGGGACCAATGAGCTTTCACCTCTGACACATGTCGGTCACTCTGTTGCAGTGGTGGTCTCCGTAGCTCACTTCTGTGGCTTCTCTTCACACTGTGGCTGGAGTCAAGGTCCTGTTGTCGGTGACAATGTCTTCTTTTGGCCTCTTCTTCTTTGCAAGTTAAAACTAACTTTTTGATGCCAGGGGAGCCCCTTAAAACCTAGTTTTAGGGGGCATTAGGGGTGATGGGACAGTGGGCAATGGGCTGCTGATCCCTGCAGCTAGCCCAGTGGGTGTTTGCCTCCTGCATAGCTAATTTTTCTGCTTGTCAGGCTGGACAGGATTGGAAGGCCTTTGTCCTCCACTGGAGGCCATTAATTACACTTAAAGAGCGGGAGAAGCCTTTGAGGCTAACTGTCTTGATTACCTTTTCACACTAGCCAGCCTGGGAGGGAGGAGGTGTGACCTCCTGCCTGCCTAGACCCTTTGTTTCCATCCTGTAGAAGGGCTAGTACAACCAGCAAAAGGGCAGACTCATGTCTGTGGTGGCAGAGGCTCGAGAGAGCCTGCCAAAACAGCAGAGAGCTTGGTAACTCGTTGGGCACCCTCTCAGGGTGCCAACTGGGCACCCGCTAGTTATTCTTGAGCATGGGCATCAAGCTCAGGGTTAAAAAGCAAGGTGTTTGATACCAAACACAGGGGAAATTGGTCGGGTCATCATGGAGCTGGACATGTGAGAACTGCCCAGATGCCAGTCCATGCCATCCTATGGACAGCTGGTTACTCGTGGTAGCATTATGTTTTAAATGCTATCACGGGTTATATATGCTAATGCATATATGTCCTCACTCATAGTAAAGTGCACCCTTCCTTCCGCTATAGGAAGCCTGCCTTAGGGGTGACTGACCTTTACTGTGGGCAGTAAAGGGACTCTGCCCACACCCGTTGTATGCAGAGTCACACTCGAGCAGCAGGCGGCTCTGGCAGGCTGACAGGGCAGCTCTGCAGTGTCACTTTAGCTTGGGCAACCAGGGTGGCACAATCAGTGCTGCAGCCCTGGTGACCCCTTTACCCTTGCCCTAGATACCACTGGTACCAATTACTAGGGACTTACAGGGTTGATAAAGTCCTTGACAATTGGCTTATGCAATACGACATACAATTTAAGAGAAAGAGCATAAGTACTGAGGTTTGATTAACAGGCCTCAGTTCACTAACAGGTCAAGAACAACAGCATCAAGCAGCAAAAAGTGGGGGGTGACCTCCCAAAAAGGGCACTTTACAACAACTGGGAATACAATGCCCATTGGCACTCCTGGGCTGCAGCAGCCAGTCGTTAAGTGCAGAGGGGCTTCCCCCCCTCCACCTTTTTCTGACGGATGAAGAGTGTATGTAAAGCTGAGCAAAGGTCAACCTGACCGATACCCTTTATATTTCGGTCAGACATCCAGGCGCTGTACGTGAGCTAAATGGGCAGGTGCCTGAGCCAAACTTTGACGGGCTGAAGATTTCACATAACAATGGGCGTGACCTCCTCTACCCGGCAAAGCATTCTGTGAGCATGGCCTTCATGGCGAGGGGGGCGTCACTGATACGCTCAGACCTGGGCGCTTCAGTTTTAAGCCCTCGAGTCCTCAGGGCCAGAGGTTCATCAGTGACGCTCATCACAGAGTGGGGTGGGGTTGGCAGTCTCACTAACTCCACTCACTGTGTGCCGTAGAAGGGTCTGCCCTCTCTGCATATTGGCTGAAGGTTAGCTAGTGAGTGGACATGGCAGCCCCAAACCTTCAGGAAGCACTGATGCTTCTCTCCTGCCTCTCAAGTCTTTTTTTAATGTTGGGTGCATGCATGTGTAGGAATCAATGTACGTGCTGGGTGTGAGTATGTGTGTGAAAGAGTGTGTGTGCCCACCAGACCCCTGCTGCACACTTCAGACTGCCACTGTCTCTGGATGCATCACTGCGGAAACATTTCAAAAGGAAGTTGAGCAGAAATGACAGCTTGAATTTCATATTCCTTTTTAAAGTGATAAAATTGAAGGACTCTATGGTAGTTTTGTCAACAGAATACCGCAGTGCTTGGATTTTGGTGAAACAGTTGTGATCTATTGACTGGAAAACTGTGAAGGAATGTGAGCAATTGTGACACTCCCCTACAGCCTCCCTCATGCTGGGGAATATCTATGTTAATTTATCTTCCTCTGGCTCTCCTTTGTAATGATACCTGGGATGTATAGGTTTATTTCTGACTGTGTCAGGTTTGTCCCATGTGTTTAAAATGCATAGTTTGACTCGTTTGAGTCTTATATTGACACTGAGATTAACTCTGCCTCCATTGCTTGACATGTGGGCCCCACCCCCTCGCGGTTCGGGTCTAGGAGTGCTCCTGGGGCAAAGTATGGGTAGAGGGCACATATTGTGAATGGGTTTCAGTTGTGGTGTGAAGGGCTTCAATGGAGGCAGCAAAATGTACTTGAATGCTGCTGAGTCTGGGTGGTGGGCACATAGCCTGGGCACAAGGCCTGAGTGTGAAGCCAAGGCCCTGGGTGAAGGCTTCAAAGCTTGGGTTTAGGCAGCAGAATGTGGCCAGGGGGTTGCAGAGACTGAGTGAACTGTACAAGACCTGGATGGAGACCACAGGCCTTGATTGGAGGGCACAGGGCTCATGGATGTCAATTCACCAAAATGCCAGGGGTACTGGAAGTGACATCACATGCTTTTTGACCTTCTCTTTTGCTCACACACACAAACGCTTACACATACGTTCACATGTATACACACACTCTGCTTACACATGCACACTCTCTCTTACAGAAACCCATTCAAACCTGCAAGCATGCACACTACATACATTTAAAAGCAGTTTTGTACTTACCTCAGCTGTCAGGGGAGGTTGTATTCTTGCTATCTGTACTCCATTTTATTACACAAATAGCAAGTAATGTAATATTATTCACTGTTAGTATAGTTTTAAAAGTGACAGAAAACAAGGAGAGTGGAGTTCCAAACGATATTCATAAGGACGAGCTGCCCCTGTGTTCCTGGTACTGATTTTGCCACCTCTGAGGCCAGGGTCACAAAGGCAGTGCCAAGTGTCACAAAGGGGCAAGTGCGACCCTTGGCTACCCCTAAATGATGTCCATGACAGAGCCTGGGCAGCGGCTGCAGAATTCGGTGGAAGCCACATTGCCTGGGTGGAGGCTGCAGAGCTTGGGTGGCAGGAGAGACTTTTTAAGGCATTGGCAAAGTGGGCGCTGGCCCAGGGTCCTAGCCTTTCAGGGCCCCCCTGAAAGAACTAGCTCTGTTCTGCAGAGAGGCAACCCAGATTATCTTGAATAATTCTTAAACAGATTTAAAAAACGTTTTCCTTTATTTTTTTAATGTGGGTGATGTGCGTCTTTTATAGACATTTTGCAGAGAAATGTGTTTATGTTGCATGCACAATCCATTAAAATGCTTCTTGTAAATCAAAACAGGACCTTACATATGACAAATGGGAGTGTCACATAGATTATTTGCAGTAATATTAGTGAGCTGCTGCTGTGTTACCGTATTGAAAACATGCATCACTACCCCTGAATATTAGATGTAAACACCAGGGGCGGCCCCTCCGCTATGGTTAAGGAGAGTCGTCCCAATGCTAAAAGGCAGCAGGAAAATAAAAGAATAATAACTTATTAGCATTATATTTTTCCACTGAGTCTAGAGTGGGGTGGGGCCAGCATTCGCCGTACGTATGTCAGGTTTGCAAGCCGTCGGAGGCCGTACAAACTGACACGCACACTTAGAACTCTCCACCAGCGATGTATTTCACAGCGAAGTGGAGACCAATCACAGGTTACCACTCCCTCCCTGATCAGCAGCATGAGAGAAGCATCTGGATTAGGTGGGGAGGGGAGCAAGGCAAGCGGGCGGGTGTGGCAGGTAAGTGTAATTGTTTTATTTTTTATTATGGGGCACCCGCCCCCAACCACCCACCACTCCACGTGCTACCCCACCCACCCTTCCTGGCAGCAGCCACCACTAGTAAACACATTTTGAATACGGACACATGCACCTGTGCACTGCCAGTGACTGGGCCAAAAAGGACATGAAAGAAGTGAAATTGAATCATGAATTCAAAGCTGTTTGAACATGGGCCTCCAAAATATGTTTGGCCCAGGGCCCCAAAAATTCTTAAGACGTCCTTGGGTGGTGGGCACAAACCCCCGAGCAGCAGCTGCCGGGGCAGATGCTTTAGATGGTGGGTGGACACCACATGCCCTGTACTGAGGCTACACAGCTTGGGTGCCTCAGGACCTGGAAAAAGCTTGCCAGCCTTGGGTGGTGGGCACAAACCGAGCAGCAGCTGCCTGGGCAGATGCTTCAGATGGTGGGTGGACACCACATGTCCTGTACTGAGGCTACACAGCTTGGCTGCAGGGACTGGGCAAGGGCTTCAGATGTTGGTGGAGGCCTAAGGACCTGGAAAAAGCTTGCCAGGCTTGGGTGGAGGGCAGAGAGCGGGCAAAGACCGTTGGGGGCCACTGGACCGTGATGTGTACTGCAGTGCTTGTGTAGAGGGGCCAGAACTAGGTAGGGGCCACACACCCAGCTTAGAGGCTGCAGGGTCTGGGCTAGAGGGAGAGAGTGCGGGGCGTGGCTGCAGAACGTGGGCAAATGGTGCCGGCCCGTGCCACGATCAAAGGCGGTTGCCTAGTGAAACCATCGGATAGGTGGAGCTGCGATTTGGTCATCTATAGTCTACGTTGTCTGATGGCCTGAGTAATAATCCTGGCGCTCCCACTTGATGAAATTGTGTGATCCTTGGAAAATCACTACATCGCGCTGAGCTTGAGTGCTATATATATTTTTTTTTAAAGTATCCCTATAACGTGCGCTTGTTTCTCACTAAATCCCCCCCTCCACCCCCCCCGTTTAGCTACTGCCCCTCTCAGGCTAACCCTGCTCCCTCTGCTTTAGTAAACCACGCCCAGGGCTCCCATCTCCCCCCGCCCTTGCTTATCTCTGTATACCCCCACCCCTCACCCCGTCCTGGCTGCCAGAGCCACATGTCAGAATTGACATTAATGAAATCTCCCAATTAATTACAGCCCCATCAGGAATCCAATTACAGGCGCTAACTGGCCTCAGGGAGGGGGTGGTGGGGGGCTTTAAATCAGAGGAAAGAGGCAATTTCGTTATTATCGTCCCCGTGTGCTGGAACGGTGACAAACCCCACCCCCCCCCCCCCCCAACTCTCTGCACCTTCAAGTCACCAGTTGCATTTGTCACTCACGCCAGCTTTCCACATATTTAACCCTTGAGGACCGCAGGGGGCGTCATCGGTGATGGGTGAAGGTCCAGTCCGGAGACGTCTGATTCGGACTCCGGAACTAAAGATAAAAGTTGGTGAGAGGATAGAAGCGTTGAGTTATCTGTTCCACTTGCTCCAATCTCATTTTTTTACCTCTATTTCACCATGTAACTCTCCTGTCCTCTTAGTTTATTTTCAATTTTAGTCTGCTTATTTTGTTTTAAAATAGAGCCAGCTGCCAGGGTTGCCGAACAGTGGAATTGGTGTATACCAAGGCTGCCTGATCTTGAATACATCTCATGCGTTTTTCTTCCATCACACCAGAAGTCCTGTCTCTTTATCTCTTGAATCCCAAGGCTACCTGGTCTTGATTTCACCTCGTGCCTCCTTCTCCCTCCACCCTTCACTTCCTGTCTCTTTATCTCATGAATACCAGGGCTACTGGGTCTTAATTCCATCTCATGCCTCTTTCTTCCACCCCCTTACACTTCCTGTCTCTTTATCTCATGAATAATGAGGCTTCCTAGTCTTGATTCAATCTCATGCCTCTTTCTTCCTCCACCCTACGCTTCCTGTCTCTTTATCTCATGAACACCAAGGCTGCTTAGTCTTGATACCACATCATGCCTCCTTCTCCCTCCACCCTAGACTTCCTGTCTCTTTATACCATGAATACCGAAGCTGCCTAGTCCTGAGTCCATCTCATGCCTCTTTCTTCCAACCCCTACACTTCCTGTCTCTTTATCTCATGAACACCAAGGCTGCTTAGTCTTGATTCCACCTCATGCCTCCTTCTCCCTCCATCGTACACTTCCTGTCTCTTTATCTCATGAATACCAAGGCTGCCAGGTCTTGATTCCATCTCATGTCTCTTTCTTCCACCATTGTACAGTTCCAGGCTTTATATAACTTTTGCAGATTTGTTGCTACCCCTGCTTTCTACCTCTGTTTCCCTTTTTATGTCTTTCCTTCTGTCTCCCTTGTTTCTCTTTATTTCTCTTGCTGTTGGTCAAGGTCTGATGATGAAAAAGGAGTCTTGGTCCCCAAAAACGATTTCCGGAGCCTACCACCTGTGAACACTGGCACAAGTAAAGCACTGGCACATAAATCGCCATACGTAGGTGCCGTTTTAGAGACTTAGGCCCTCATTACGAGCCTGGCGGTCTGTGACCGCCAGGCTCGCGGTTGGCGGGAGCACCGCCGACAGCCTGGCGGTGCCCCTTAGGGCATTCTGACCGCGGCGCTTTGGCCGCGGTCAGTGCAGGAAAACCGGCGGTCTCCCGCCGGTTTTCCGCTGCCCGTCAGAATCCTCCAAGGCGGCGCAGCATGCTGCGCCGCCTTGGGGATTCTGACACCCCCTACCGCCATCCTGTTCCTGGCGGTTCGCCCGCCAGGAACAGGATGGCGGTAGGGGGTGTCGCGGGGCCCTTGGGGGCCCCTGCAGTGCCCATGCCAATGGCATGGGCACTGCAGGGGCCCCCGTAAGAGGGCCCGCTTGTATTTCACTGTCTGCATAGCAGACAGTGAAATACGCGACGGGTGCAGTAGCACCCGTCGCACCTTCCCACTCCGCCGGCTCGATTCCGAGCCGGCGTCCTCGTGGGAAGGTTGTTTCCCGCTGGGCTGGCGGGCGGCCTTAAGGCGGCCGCCCGCCTGCCCAGCGGGAAACTCAGAATGCCGGCCGCGGTCTTCAGACCGCGGTGCGGTATTCCTGCGGCGCAACTTTGGCGGGCGGCCTCCGCCGCCCGTCAAAGTTGTAATGAGGGCCTTAATGTGTCTCTCCAGCGTATCTTCAGAGGTACTCCGTCCCCACCCCTTGCCGTAGTTACTGGGTGTTTATTGACCCTTCTCGCATCCACTGGGGCTTGGTCTTCATCTGGCCTTCCTTTAAAGGAGCTTGTTTCTAGCCGCCTCTTAGGTGAGATTGGTAAACACACGCCTTCTTGCCCAGTTTACTCCGAAAAGGTGTGAGGAAAGCTCACGCTGTCCCCTTCAGAAGCTTGCCATGAACTCACCCTTTTACTCAAAGCGGTCCCCCAACAGTACCTGTGTCACAAAAGACAAGGCAGGTTAAGTCCAAACTTGTATCCAGGCTTGACAGAGGATGGAGAACCCAGCCTGAGTAGTATTCAGACAGTGGGGGGCAGAAGCGACATGTGTCCTTAGAGAGGCCATGTTGGTTGGCTTTGCTTCATTGAGCAACATACACACTTTGGGCCTGTTTCAAAAAGTTTTTTTCTGGCTGATTTAGATGCGACTTAATGCAAGAGTGTTATACATTTTCCACTCTACACTCAATATAATGCCAGTCCAGTCTCATGAAAAAGCACTCTGCCCACCCTCCACTCCACTCATTAAATAATAGACAATCTGAACTTTCAGATGGTCAACCTACCTCGCTTTATGCCGTATAGACAGTGCCCTTCTGATCTTCAGATTACACCACACTTCTCCTCTCCGCAGCACCACACCTTGGAGGCAGAATATTACATATAGTCAAACCCTGTACACCTACAGATACTCTACAACACAAAACCTGTCAAAACTGACAGCACCCCACAACTCCACATCTAACACCTTCTAACACTCTAAGCAACCTTTTCAGCACCACAAACCTCAGTCAACGCACAACCTGTTGGCTTTAAGAGGTCCATGTTGCATCTAGCCCTTCTTGCAGGGTCATCCCCAATCTTTTTGCCTCCTTCCTCCTAACTCTTCTGACCAGTTATTGTTGGCTTTAGGACTCTGGGCACATTACCACTGCTAAACAGTGCTAAAGTGCACATGCTCTCTGTGTAAATTGTACTGTTGATTGGTTTATTCATAATTGGCATGTTTGATTTGCTGGTAAGTCCCTAGTAAAGTGCACTAGAGGTGCCCAGGGCCTGTAAATCAAATGCTAGTAGTGGGCCTGCAGCACTGGTTGTTATTAGTAGCCCTGTAAATATGGCTCAGACCTGCCACTGCAGTGTCTGAGTGCAGTTTTAAACTGCCAATTCGACTTGGCAAGTGTACCCACTTGCCAGGCCTCAACGTTCCCTTTTACTACATGTAAGGCACTTTAAGGTACGCCATAGGTAGCCCCATGGGCAAGGTGCAGTGTATGTTAAAGGTAGGACATATACTAGGGTGTGTTTTATATGTCCTAACAGTGAAATACTGCCAAATTCGGTTTTCACTGTGCAAGGCCTATCCCTCTCATCGGTTAACATGGGGGCTGCCTTTAAATATCCTTAAAGTGCAGATTCCCTTTGAGAGCAGACAAAAATATGGAGTTTAGGGTCTCTCAACTCACAATTTTAAAATACATCGTTTAGTGAAGTTGGTTTTTAAATTGTCTGTTTGAAAATGCCACTTTTAAAAAGTAGGCATTTTCTTGCTTAAACCATTCTGTGACTCAGCCTGTTTGTGGATTGTTTGTCTGGGTCAGTTTGACAGTTGGGCTGTTTTGCACCTCTCTCTAGACAGTGACACAAAGGGGACGGGGTGTAGCCTGCATATCCTGATGAGCAATCTGAGTTAGAGGGGAGGGAGGAGTGGTCATTCACACCTGAAAGGACTGTGCCTGCCCTCACACAATGCAGTCTCCAACCCCCTTGTGCGTGTCTGGGACCTGGCCTGGGCAAGGAAGTGTCTTGCAAACACTTGAGACTTTGCTTTGAAGTTTGCCAATTTCAAAGGCAGTAAGGGGTATAAAAAGAAGACCTAAAACCCCAGACTTTGGAATCTTTCTGGAATCGAGGAGAAGAGTTGAAAAGCTGGAGGAGGAGTACTGTCCCTTTGCTGTGTTGCTTTGTTTGACTGGCCTGCAGTTGCTGCTTCTGACTGAAAAGAGTGCAAAGGGTAAACTTTGCTGTGTATCCTGCTTGAGAGAGTTCTCCAAGGGCTTGGAGTAGAGCTTGCCTCCCATTAGAAGTCTCAGGGACACTAAAGACTTCAGTTTCCTCGACCTGCAGCACTGGGAACTGTGTTTTCTGTGCTGTACAAGAAGAAAAACCACTGCGACGCTGTCGCTGGCCTGTACCATGACCTGCCGATGCCGCACAGAGCTACACTACCCGCTTCGCACTGCAAGCCTGGTCTCACTGATACAGTCATCAGACGACTTCAGCGAGCCGCTGCTCGTACCACGACCTGTGGGCCCCGCACTCCAGCATCGCCTGCTCACACCGCAGCCTGGTCATCCCGGCAACGCTGCTCCTGCTGACACCGACGCCGCTGCCTGCACCATGGCCACCACTCGTGGGGTACACGAAGCACCATCCTGTCCCGTCCCACACCTCAGCCCCAGTCCACCTACGCCAGCACCATCAACCCCAGTGTCGTCACCAGGCATTCTGCCAACACAGTGGCCTCTGGACACCGCTTGTGATGGTCACGAAGCACCGTCCCCTCTTGCACCGCTGGCGATAGGGCTTCAGCAACGTCAACGCCGCTGCCTGCACTGTGACCTGGTGACACCACACTTTGCACCGCCCGCTTCACACCGCATCCCTGGTCGCACCGACACTGCTAAACGCCGTAACTGAGCCGCTGCCTGCACCATGACCTGTGGGCACCGCACGTTTCATTGTCCCGTTCGTTCCACAGCCCGACGCCATCCATGCCAGCGGTGCTGACTTCATCAGCCCGGAGTTCGATCCCTAAGGCGTGTGACGTCAAGGGACTGACGACTCCTGCACCGACTCCGGAACTGACACCGCAACGTCAGCGACGCCGCTCTCCGGAGCTCACTGCGAGGATCCCGACGCCCTGCAATTCCAAAGGTACTGTTTGCAGGCCTTCCCGACACCGTAGCTGGTCCACAATGCCACGGCTTGCCTGAACTGTTGGTTTTGTTGATCACAACACCGTGATTGCCCCAGGTGGAGCTTTTGACTTCAAGGAACAGTAATTTTGAGTAAATCTTGCAGAATTCATATCTTTATTACTGTGTAGTGGATTTTAGTCATATTTGGTCTTGTTTTATAAAGAAAATTATTGGCTATTTTTCTAAAACTGGTGTGGTGTCCTTCTGTAGTGTCTTCATTTATTACTGTGTGTTATGTGCAAATGCTTTGCACATTGCTTCTGAGATAAGCCTGACTGCTCGTGCCAAGCAACCAAGGGGGTGAGCAGAGGTTATCTATGTGGGTATCTCCCTTATCCTGACTAGAGTGAGGGTCCCTAATTGGACAGGGTTCGAACTGACTGCCAACTAGAGACCCATTTCTAACAATCCACATGAACCGAACTTGGGTCAGGGTGTTTTTTTTTCCTCCTATGCAAAGACTTAAAGTCAGAAAATGTAGATCTCTGCACCAACATACAAAGTTTTATAAACTCTTGTATTTTACAGACACAAAGGCCCTCATTATGACCCTGGCGCTGAGTGATAAAGTGGCGGTGGAGTGGGTGACTTTTCCGCTGGTTCTGGAGGGAACTCCATGCCCATTTCTCTTTCCTGGGGAGCGCAAGGTCACAATTTCTCAGGTGGGGAACATGCCCACTGCTACTTGAGGAGGCCCCTTGTACAGCAGTCCCTGGAGGGTGGCCTACATGTTTTTGGCTGGTGGTGATGGCTGCACTGTGTCACCTGGAGGTGAGGGCTGCACAGTGTCAGCAGGTGTAGGTGCCTCCTGGGCAGCCTCTGCTGGAGGTGAGGGCTGCACTGTTTCAGCAGGTGGAGTTGCCTCCTGGGCACCCTCTGCTGGAGGTGAGGGATGCACTTCCTCAGCTGGTGGTGAGGGACCCATGACCACTGGTGGTGTCGGTGGTGGTGTCACCCTGACAGCCTCTGCTGGAGGTGAGGGCTGAACTGTGTTGGCAGGTGGAGGTGCCTCCTGGGCAGCCTCTGCTGGAGGTGAGGGATGTACCTTGTTGGCAGGTGGAGGTGGCTCCTGGGTAGCCACTGCTGGAGGTGAGGGATGCACTTCCTCAGTTGGCGTGGGGGCCCTGCGACCACTGGTGGTGGTGGTGTCACCCTGACAGCCTCCGCTGGAGTTGAGGGCTTCTTCCCCTTCATGGCAGGAGGTGTTGGATCTTTACCCTTCCTGGCAGGGGTTGAGGGCTTCTCCCCCTTCATGGCAGGAGGTGTGGGAACCTTAACTTTCCTGGCTGGTGGAGTGGGATCCTTCACTTACTTGCCACCACAACTAGGCGGTGCCACCATTGTCTGCGTGAACTGTTTGGCTGAGGTGCTTGGCTGGGTCGTTGGGAGGGGAAGGGAAGAGGTCAAGTTGGGCAAGGAAAAGCTTTTAGGGATGGTGGGGCATGATGAGGGAGGAGGGATGGGAGTGGAGGTTGAGGGAGTGGTTGTTGGAGGTGCATATCTGCTGGACTTGGGTGCAGGTGCATGGGCAGTGTGCTGATGTGAGGTGGATGGCTGTTGAGTGTGTGAGTGCTTGCATTTGTGTCCTTTAGGAGGGGGGACAGACAGGGTGGGAGAGGACATAGGGGACACGTACATGGATGTTGGTGAGGTGTCTGCTAGTGAGGTGTGTGTGCTGCTTGGTGTGGTGATGCTGGTGGTGGATGTTGATGCAGTGCATACAGGTGTGAGTGCGGATGTGACTGTGAGGGAGGTGGAGGAGGAGGAGGGGGAGACAGTGGAGGCAGTGGACGTGGTTGTGTCTGCAACTGTCTGGTGTTTGCGTGAGTGCTCATGGAATGAAGTGTGGTGCCTGTTTTTGACTGTGCCACTCTTGTGTGTTGTCTCGTGTGCATGCTTGTCTGTATGTGTGCATGGGATGGGATGGGTTGGGGTTGCGAGACTGGGAACTGGTAGTTGGAGGGGGGATGGTAGGAACAGGGGCAATGGTTGCCATCAGAGAGAAGGCCAGAGCCTGAATCAATCTCTGTTGAGCCGCCAATCCACCGTAAATGCCCTCCAGGAATGCATTGCATTGCTGCATCTGGGATGCCAGCCCCTGGATGGCATTCACAATAGTTGACTGGCCTACAGAGATAGATCTCAGGAGGTCAATAGCCTCCGCACTCAGGGCAGCAGTGCTCACTGAGGCAGGGCCTGAGGTGCCTGAGGCGAAGGAGATGCCCACCCCCCTGGGTGAGCTGGCATGGGCAACTTGCTGAGGGTCTACTGGGAGGGCGGTGCTAGTACAGGGGTGGGGTGGCTGTACCTGCAGCTGGGGTGGTCACAGAGGTGTCTGCCACCACCAGGGACCTTCCAGCGGAGAAGGTATCTGAGTCTGTGTTGTCGCCTCCTGTCTCTGCCGTGGTGCTCCCCTCACCCTCCGTCCCACTGGTTCCATCGGCGTCGGTGGACTCTACCTCCAGGGTCCTGTGGGATGCAGCTCCCTCTGTCGATGGTGCCCCTGCTCCTCTGCCAGATGATGCTAATGCACACATGGACAGGATGACAGAAGAAAAAAGGGTGGGAGAGAAAGGAAACACTGGGTCAATTACTGCACCAACACCACAGTTGGCATCCACAGCACCGTCACACACACAGGGATCAGGCTTGAGCACTATGCATTGCACTGCCAGTGATTTGGCTAGATGCCACGGCAAGATGAGGGCCATACACTGCTACCGACATGGAATGATAGCAAGCTAGGTTACCTGCATTTGCCATACACCCATTACCCTTGAGTTGGGTCACGCTGCAATGTGTGGCCTGGCTTTAGGGGCACCCACTAAGTCACACCCATCACCCGGATCCCATGCCACCTGCCAATTATTGTAGTAATGGCCACTGTATGCACCCCCTTGTGGCTGCTGTGATGCCCTCAAGCGCCCATCCAGCTCTGGGTAGGCCACCGCCTGTTTGGGGGCCATTGGGGGGGTCAGATTCCAATGGGCACTCCTTCCTCATTGGGAGGCCATCCCCAGCTGGGCCTCCGCGGTCTTCCGAGCCCAGCGTCTCAGGTCCTCCCACCGTTTCCCACAGTGGGTGCTCCGCCTGCCATAGACCCCAAGGGCCTGTACGTCCTTGGCCATGGCACGCCATAATCCCCTCTTTTGAGGGGCGCTGACCTGCAGAGGTAATACAGATAGGAGGACACCATTAGACATACAATCCAGCCTGTCACATATATGGCCCACCAATCCCGTTTCCGTCACCACTGGCACACACATCGTCCAGCGCCCACCATGTACACTACCACCAGGCATCCCCCCGACGACATGATGCTTGCACACACATCCCCATGCATCATTTCCACATGCATCGTGCCCAAGGTGTACTCACCTGTTGATCTGGAGGCCCATACAGCAGTCCGTACTGGGGTAGGACCCCATCCACCAAATGCTCCAACTCCTCCGAAGTGAAGGCAGGGGCCGTTTCCCCAGTCACACGGGCCATGGTAGGTTCCAGACACAGGTCACAGCAGCACACGTAGTGTAGGTGTTCTCCTGTTGAAGGTCAGGAAACAAGTGAGGAATCAGATAGAAAATGGCGGTCATGTCCACGGCGGTGTACACCGTCACCGCCGGCGCAGATCACCATTGGCCACTGTATTCCATAGAGCCCCATATTATCCAATGAGGAATTGCACATCAGTGCAAGATTGCCTTCCGCCATGACGCCCAACGTCGGCCGAGTTATCTCACTTCCACCTGTCCCTAAATACAGGACAGGCGGTCGCCATTTCATAGTGGCGGACAACGGTCACATTAACCTTAACTGCGTCACAGCTTAGATTAACACATACCTCGCTGTCCCATCAAATAAATACACTATGTACACTGACGTTGGGGTTCCATTGTTCAAATTGTGATAGCCTACTTATTCTTGTGTCCCTTAGATACCCACTGCTGCAGATAAATAGGAGGAGGAGACATACCCCTGTATACAGACCCCTTGTGTACACTGGAGGACAGGCACGTTATACTCACCTATAGAGTGGACAGGTCCACAATCACAGAACTGTGTGCCCAATTGGAGCCTGACCTGATATCTGCTATCCATCATCCAACTGGGATCCCCCCTCTTGTGCAAATGCTATCAGTGCTCCATTTCCTGGCAACTGGTTCTTTCCAAGTGACAGTGGGCTTGGCACCAGGAATCTCACAGACAATGTTCTCAATAGTGCTGGCAAGAGTTTTGTCTGCCCTGGTGAAACACATGTGCAGCTACATAGCTTTCCCCCAGGTGGAAGGCCAGATTCTATGCAATGGGACATATACCAAATATTGTTGGGGCCATTGACGGGACCCAAATTGCGTTAGTCCCCCCACCCGCCAGAATGAACAAGTGTTCCGGAATCTGAAGAGTTTCCACTCACTGAATGTGCAAATTGTGTGCCTGGCGGACCAGTACATCTCCCACATCAATGCTAAGTATCCTGGGTCAGTGCATGGCGCCTTTGTTCTGAGGAATAGCAGCATCCCAATGTGATTGCCCAACTACAGAGGCACAGGGTGTGGCTAATAGGTGAGCCATGGTCCCCACCCACTGTATGTTAGTGCATGCCTTCAGGTGTTATCCCCAAATCATTGTGTCAGGCTAAATGTTGTCCTTCAATACTTGCAGGTGACTCTGGCTACCCAAACCTATCGTGGCTACTGACCCCTCTGAGGAATGCCAGGACAGGCGCTGAGGAACGTTATAATTAGGCACATGGGCGAACCAGAAGGATCATCGAGAGGACCTTCGGCCTCCTGAAGGCTAGGTTCAGGTGCCTCCATCTGACAGGTGGATCTCTGTGCTACTCACCCGGGAAGGTCCGCCAGATAGTAGTGGCATGCTGCACAACCTGGCCCTCGGACGGCGTGTATCTTTTCTGCAGGAGGAGGAGACTAGAGATGCCCCTGTGGCAGCAGTGGACCCTGAGGACAGTGAGGATGAGGACAACAGAACATCAGTTACATGTCAATACTTCCAATGACACACAAGTGAGACAGTGCAACTGACCATTCCTCTGACTATTGATGTTTTCTGTGTGGCTGTAGCATGATGGCATTAACTTCAATTGCATCTCAACTTACTGTCACCTATGGCTTGTCATTTTAACAGATGTTGGTGAGATCACAACTGTGTACTGATGTGATGAGTACAGAGAGCTACCGGTCATTATTTCTAAGCTCTCACAGTGTTCAGATCATTTGCACTAGATGTGACTGTTTCCTTAAATGCACATTTTCAACACATAAAATACAAGTAGTCAAGTTGTGTTCAAGGGTGTTTATTGTGGTGCTATGAAATTGAGGAAAAGGTGCAATGGAATGGGGTGATAATGGAGGAAAGTCCAGGGTATTGTTTGAGTCTGTTTGTAGCACAGGTGCAGTGTCCAAGGGGGCATAGGAAGGGGAGCAAAGGCAGTTCAAAGTGGACAAGGTGACAGTGTGGGACACAAGGGGGACAATCAGGAGAGTCTAATTTCCTGGCAATGGTCTTGGCAAGTGTCTCTGGCTTCTGTCTGGTTCGCAGGGAACATTTGCAGGGTGGTTCACATTCTGCACGGGGAGGAGTGGTGGTGGCCTGTGGGTCCTGTGGCAGGGCCTCCTGCCCACTAGCTGTAGTGGAAGAGGGCTGGTCAATGGACAGGCTAGTGGTAAGGGCCCGTTGGTGTGCTGTTGCTTCCCTCAGGATGTTGGCCATGTCTGCCAGCACCCTTGAGATGGAGATAAAGGTGGTGTTGATGGCCTGCAAGTCCTCCCTGATTCCCTGATACTGTTCCTCCTGCAGCCGCCTGTTCTCCTGCATGTTGTCAAGGATCTGTCCCATCGTGTCCTGGGAATTTTGGTAGGCTCCCAGGATCTCAGTGAGTGCATCCTGGAGAGTCGGCTACCTGGGCCTGTCCTCCCCCTGGTGCACAGCGGTCCTCCCAGTGCCCCTGTTGGTCTGTGCCTCTGTCCCCTGAATGGTGTGCCCATTGCCACTGACCCCAGGTCCTGATTATCTTGGGTATGAGGTGTGAACTGGGGTCCCTGTACAGGTGGGCACACTGCTGATTGACGTGTCCTGGGAACAGAGGTGTGGTTACGCTGGGTGGGTGCTGTGGTGTTGGATACTGGTGGGGGAGGCTCTGTGGTGCACTGTGAGTGGGCTTGGGTGACCGACTGTCCAGTGGTCTCTGATGGGCCAGGTTCTTGGTCCAGATCCTGAAGTCCAGAGTTACTGTCATCACTGGGAGCATCTTCTGTTGGGGGACTGGATAGTCGTGGCACCTCCTCTCCACTGACATTGGCTGGGGCACCTGCGGGATGTAAGTGATGCATTATGCTTCATGTCTGTGACATATTGTACATCCCTGGCTTCCCCTCTATCATTGCTGTTTCCCTGCCACCTTCGTTTGTGTATGGTGATGTATTGTGTGATTGTTAGTTTCCCTATGCTGTGCATGTTGCGCCGCGTGGTGCGGCGCGAGCCGAGCATTCGGCTCGCGCCGCGCAGCGCGTTCTCAGTACGCGGCGCGCCCCGAGTCTTCTTTGTACAGCGCGAGGCCCCAGATATTATTTTGGGCCTCGCTCTGTCTTCTGTGGTGTCCCTGTTCTCCCCTGACCCCTCCTTACCTGTTTCTTTTTCTTTCTTCTTCTTCTTTTTCTTCTTTACTTTTTCGAGGCATTTTCTGTCCTTTCTTTATGTCTTTCCCCCTTCCCATGTTACCTTTTTCTTCCCAGCATTCCTTGGTCCCTATTTTCTATGGTTCCTGTTCTATTCTATCCTATGTACTTTTTCCCTATCTAAAATGGTGTCTTTTTACTTCCTGTTGGTCACTTCCTGTTTCTTGGTATATAAGGGCTCTGTTTTCTCCCTTTCCTTGCGCTGCATCTCTTTCTGCTCAGATTGTGTCTTCGCTCCTGATTCTTAGCCTTCGGTTCTGAATCTTTTCAATTTTGCATTTACCTGCATTTTGTTCCTGTTTGATTCCTGGTTTTGTTTTCGTTTCAGCAATCCATTTTTTGGAGGTTTTTTCCCCTTTATTGGGGTTTTTTCCCTCTGGCACTAATTCTAAAGGGCACGGTCTGTTCTTGGCATTTCCACTGCCTGCAGCACCGTGGCTACTAGAAAGAGTCGCCCCTTTCTGGGCCAAAGCCGAACCCTCAAGACCTACGCCACTAGATCTGCGGTTTCCAGGCGCCAGCAGCACGTGAGTCGTGACAGAATGCAGCGCCAAACCATTCCGACATCTTCTGATACTATGGATGACACAGTGGCGGCGGTTGCAGATCCTGATTCATCTTTTTTGACTACTATTCAGCAACAAGCTCAGGAATTGCAACAATTGCGCAACGAGAATGCGGTCTTACGACAGGCTTTGGCCCTCCGCAGTGGCGATGTTCCAACTATCTCCGCCTCAACGCCTCGCTTCTCTGGTGAACCAACTAAACTGCGTGAATTCCTGGATGCATTAACGGTTTACTTCGCCTTCAGACCTAGCCAATTCTCTCATGACAGGACAAAGGTGGGATATCTTATTAGTGCATTATCCGGTCCTGCCTTGGCCTGGGCAACCCCGATGGTGTCATCCAACGATCCAGTATTGTCGGACTATTCTGCCTTCGTGACCCGCTTCAAACAAATGTTTAGTCGCCCAGGATTGGAAGCCTCGGCAGAGGAAGCATTATGTGATATCCAGCAAGGTTCCCAGGATGTCCTCCGATATATTACACGTTTCCGTCAATTAGCGGCAGAGACCACTTGGGTGGAGCGTACCCTGGTAACTTTGTTTCGCAGAGGACTTAAGGAAGAAATTAAGGATGAATTAGTACATTCCACCAGAGTTGAAGATCTTCGTGGCCTCATGGATCAAGCACTTTCCATCGAGTATCGTCTTCAAGAACGACGAATGGAGAAGAGAAGGAGTAGAGGAACGTCTCAGCCAAGCTCTTCACGGATGTATCCACCTCATCCTGAGGAATCTCGTCCTCCTGCTAAAGATATAGAAGGGGAACCCATGCAAGTGGATACTGCTCGAGGGCCACTCTCTGCTAGTGAGAAGGAAGACAGACGGAAGAAGGGATTGTGCCTCTACTGTGGTTCTGCTGGTCACCTGCTTCGTACATGTCCTGTACGTCCACCTAGACCCTTGGGAAACGCCACCTCCCGTCCTCTGTAAGAAGGGAGGGGACGGGATCATCGGCTATACCTTCTATCAGCTCATTCAACGACAATACAACTTACTTGTTCGTGTTACCAGTCATATTACAACTACCTGATGGCCGCCAAGAAAGAACTATGGCATTATTGGATTGTGGTGCTAGTGGTATATACATGGATAAGACATGGGCCACTAATCTGCAAATTCCCACTCAACCCAAAGACATTCCTGAACAAGTACACACCGTGGATGGATCTTTAATATCCTCAGGTCCAGTCGATACTACGACCTTGATGTTAAATTTACAGTTTGGTAATCATCAAGAACACCTCTCTTTTGATCTCATTTCATCTCCCAACCATACCATTATTCTCGGAATTCCATGGTTTACTAGACATAACCCATATGTGAACTGGGTAACCCGGACAATTTCTTTATCCTCACAGTTTTGTCAAGAAAATTGCTTTGCTTCCGATAAATATTGGTCACCAAACAGATTAACACCTATGAAGAGTACTACGGAGTATTCCATCAACACTGTACAAGGGGTTCCTGAACATTATTTAGAGTTCCAAGACGTGTTTCAAAAACCATCCAGACCTGTATTACCTCCACATCGAGAGTACGATTGTGCTATTCCTTTGGAACCTGGAACAGTCGTTCCCTTTGGGAGGATGTATTCTCTCACGGAACCTGAAAAGGAAGTTCTTAAGGAGTATCTGGAGGAAAATGTACAGGGTGGTCTCATTGTTCCATCATCTTCTCCAGCAGGGGCTCCTCTCTTTTTTGTACCTAAGAAGACCAAAGATCTTCGTCCTTGCATAGACTTTCGAGGCCTAAACAAGATAACTATAAAGGATCGTTATCCTTTGCCCCTCATTAAGGATATTTTAGAGGCAGTCAGAGGGGCTCAACGTTTTACCAAGTTGGATCTTCGGGGAGCTTACCACCTTTTACGTATAAAAGAAGGAGACGAGTGGAAAACAGCATTCAGGACACCGTTCGGTCATTTTGAATATAAAGTCATGCCCTTTGGTCTTACGAACGCTCCTGCTATATTTCAAAGGTTTATGGACTCAATATTTTCCGATCTCTTGAACCAGACACTCGTAATCTACTTGGACGACATCCTTATTTTTTCCAGACACCCCGAACTCCATTCTTCTCATGTGAAACAAGTCCTTCACAGACTCCGAGCACATCAACTATTCTGTAAACCCGAAAAGTGTGAGTTCGATAAGACGGAAGTCAAATATCTGGGTTATCATTTAAGTTCCACCGGCATAGCTATGGACCTAGAAAAGGTACAAGCAATTCTAGAGTGGCCTTCTCCCTCTTCTATCAAAGAAACACAATGTTTCCTAGGATTAGCAAATTTTTACCGACAGTTCATTCAAGACTTTGCTAAACAGACCAGCCATATAACCCATACCTTAAAGAAGGAAAATCTAAAACAGGGGTTTGTCTGGACCAAGGCGGCTGAAACAGCTTTTCAAGAATTAAAGAAGGCATTCACTCAAGCTCCCATCTTGAGACATCCAGATACCAATAAACAGTTTATCGTAGTTACCGATGCTTCCGAAAAAGCTATTGGAGCAGTCTTGCTTCAACTTCAAGAAGATGATGGTCTTGAACATCCTGTTTTCTATTTGTCCCATATTCTCTCTTCAGCTGAACAACATTACTCTGTACTAGAAAGAGAGTTGTTAGCTCTGAAGACAGCCTGCATCGAATGGAGACAGTTTCTGATGGGATCCAAGGAGCCTTTCGAGGCGAGAACAGATCACCGTAATCTGCAATGTCTACGTAATTTTGTATGCCAAAATAGTCGCCAGGCGCATTGGGCCTTTTTCTTTAGTCAGTATGACTTTTACATCACCTATATTCCTGGATCTCAAAACATTCTGGCTGATGCTCTGTCTCGACGCTATCCAGATTGTACTCCTTCCCCATCTCAGTTTCTACTGGAGCCTAGTAAGATCATTGGAGTTGCTCAATCTTTTCTGGATGAGGTACAACTGGAGTATTCCAGCCTGTCTAATAGCGAAATAGAGAAATTAAGAACCTTTTTATGCAAGAAAGAAGGATTCTTTTTTCATCAGAAGCTGTTATTCCTCCCTACTAACAGAGTGCGAGACAAAGCATTACAGATGTGCCATGATTCACCGGTTGCTGGACATAGAGGTATTAAGGCCACACAAGAACTTCTTTCGCGATCTTTCTGGTGGCCTACCTGGAAATCAGATGTCGAAAGATATGTTCAGGCTTGTCCCATATGTGCCCAAGTCAAGATTCCCCGTAGCAGACCTGCAGGATTACTACAGCCTTTGCCAGTTCCACCAACGCCATGGCATACTATTTCCACTGACTTTATGTGTTCACTTCCGCCATCAGCTGGAAACCAGGTTATCATGGTCACTGTTGATTCTTTCACTAAGATGGCCCACTTTACTGCTCTAAAGAAATTACCAACATCCCAAGAATTGAGCCAGATATTTATCGACCATATTTTCCGTCTCCATGGACTTCCACATACCATTGTGTCTGACAGGGGTCCCCAGTATATTTCCCGGTTTTGGAAACATTTTTGCAAGACACTGAATATCAATATAGCACTATCATCCGGTTTCCATCCTCAGACCAATGGACAAACTGAGCGTTTGAATCAAGGACTAGAACAATACCTTCGTTGTTTTTGTAATTCCACCCAAAGCAACTGGAACACTTATCTTCCTATTGCTGAATATTCCTACAACAATTCTGTCCATAGTGCTTCCAAGGTCACTCCTTTTTTCTGTTCCTATGGCTATCATCCGACCTCTTTTCCTACTGCTCCTCAATCTACCTCTCCTCTGCCTGCCATTACATCTTTTTCCAAACGTCTCCTGCAACTCCATAAGCTAATTAGATCTAATTTATTGCACACTAAGAGATATATGAAGAAGATCGCTGATAAGAAACGTGGACCCACTCCTGATTATCACCCTCAGGATAAAGTCTGGCTTTCTTCCAAATTCTTGCCCTCTCGTCTTTCTCTGAATAAGTTCACGCCTCGCTATTATGGGCCTTTTCGTATTCTTCAGTTGCTCAATCCTGTCACTGTTCGTCTTCGCTTGCCTCATACTTGGAAAATTCATCCGGTCTTTCATGTATCCCAACTCAAACCTTATGTCCCTGATCCTTTCTCTCGTCAGTTTCCTTGTCCTCCTCCTGTGTTGGTGAATGATGTCCCTGAATATGAGGTTCAAGAAATTTGTGACTCTCGCCTTTTTCACCGGCGTCTTCAGTATTTGATTCACTGGAAGGGTTATCCTCTTAGTGAATGCTCTTGGGAAGATGCTTCTTCTGTTCACGCCCCTGTTTTGATTTCTCGTTTTCATCGTTTGTTTCCCTTCAAACCTAGACCTTCGGGGGGGGGACCTACTGTTGCGCCGCGCAGCGCGTTCTCAGGACGCGGCGCGCCCCGAGTCTTCTTTGTACAGCGCGAGGCCCC
Source organism: Pleurodeles waltl (assembly GCF_031143425.1). Taxonomy (NCBI): domain Eukaryota; kingdom Metazoa; phylum Chordata; class Amphibia; order Caudata; family Salamandridae; genus Pleurodeles; species Pleurodeles waltl. The sequence goes on along the minus strand of NC_090451.1, from coordinate 64,769,388 downwards.
AGATATTATTTTGGGCCTCGCTCTGTCTTCTGTGGTGTCCCTGTTCTCCCCTGACCCCTCCTTACCTGTTTCTTTTTCTTTCTTCTTCTTCTTTTTCTTCTTTACTTTTTCGAGGCATTTTCTGTCCTTTCTTTATGTCTTTCCCCCTTCCCATGTTACCTTTTTCTTCCCAGCATTCCTTGGTCCCTATTTTCTATGGTTCCTGTTCTATTCTATCCTATGTACTTTTTCCCTATCTAAAATGGTGTCTTTTTACTTCCTGTTGGTCACTTCCTGTTTCTTGGTATATAAGGGCTCTGTTTTCTCCCTTTCCTTGCGCTGCATCACTTTCTGCTCAGATTGTGTCTTCGCTCCTGATTCTTAGCCTTCGGTTCTGAATCTTTTCAATTTTGCATTTACCTGCATTTTGTTCCTGTTTGATTCCTGGTTTTGTTTTCGTTTCAGCAATCCATTTTTTGGAGGTTTTTTCCCCTTTATTGGGGTTTTTTCCCTCTGGCACTAATTCTAAAGGGCACGGTCTGTTCTTGGCATTTCCACTGCCTGCAGCACCGTGGCTACTAGAAAGAGTCGCCCCTTTCTGGGCCAAAGCCGAACCCTCAAGACCTACGCCACTAGATCTGCGGTTTCCAGGCGCCAGCAGCACGTGAGTCGTGACAGTGCATGCTTTAGTGGTTGGTGTCTATGCAGGGCTGGGAGGGCTATCTATGCATTGGTATGGCATGCAGGGCTAAACACTGGGGTTAGTCATATGTGTAGGTGCAGTGTGTGGGATGGAGTGGAGTGATGGGAGTGAGGGGGTGTGATGGCATGCAGCTTTGGGGGGGGTGATAAGGGGTAAATGTTGACTTACCAATGTTCGCTCCTCCGGCTACTCCATCGAGTCCCTCAAGATGCAGTAGTGCCAAGACTTGCTCCTCCCATGCTGTGAGCTGTAGGGGAGGAGGTGGGGGTCCACCGCTAGTCCTCTGTATGGTGAGCTGGTGCCTTAGTGCCACGGAACGTACCTTCCCCCATCGGTCGTTCAACCTCTTCCTGATGTCGTCCCTTGTTATTGGGTGCTGTCCCACGCCGTTCACCCTGTCCACAATTCTCTGCCATAGCTCCATCTTCCTGGCAATGGATATCTTCTCTACCTGTGCTCCAAACAGCTGTGGCTCTACCCTGACAGTTTCCTCCACCATGACCCTTAACTCCTCATCAGTGAAACGGGGGTGCCTTTGTGGGGGCATGGGTGTTGTGCGGTGTGTGTTGGTGAGAGTGTGTTGAGTACTGTGGTGGGGTGTGAGATGTGGGGTGCATGAGGGATGTATGGGTGTATGTGGTGTGTGTGTCTAGTTGTCTCTGTGCTGTTCGTGTCAATCTCCTGGCAGTAAGTGTTGTTTGTAAAGGGTTGTGGGTAATGTGGTTGTGTGTTTTATAGTGCTGTGGTGGGTGTGTGTGGTGTGTGTATGAGTGTCAGGTGTGTGTTTTTAGTATTGCCCAATGTAGTGTTGTTTTGTATGTGGGTGTCGATTCTGAGCGCGGCGGTATGTACTGACATTGAATGTCTGCCTTGATGATTCGTGGGTCATAATGTGGTGGGCTTTGTTCTGTTGGCGTAACGGTATGGGTGTTGGGACTGTCACTTTATCACAGAACTTTGGGCTGGCGGATTTGTGTATGTGGCTGTATTCTGTCAGATTGTTTTGTGTGTGTCATAATATGGTGAATGGATATTCGCCACTGTGGTGGTATGTTGGCGGTCGTCACCGTGGTGGTAAGCGGGATTTACCGCCAATGTCATAATGAGGGCCAAAGTCCTTCCCACTGCCAGAGCACACCCCCTTCACCCAAACTGTGCTGTCTAAGTAGGTGTGGAGGGCTGCAGCAAAGTTTCTTTGGGAGTGTGTGTTGGCAGGCTTCAGGACTGGACAATGGGAGCTTGCCTGTGGTGGGGGACTGCAGAAGTAGTTTGCCGCTGAAGGGTGCCTTATGGGACTAGTCCGTGGAAGTGTGCCTCAAGTAAGGTGCAGAGAGAGGCTGGGCAGTGAGTATTTGCCTGGGGCATGAGCGGTTCTCAGCAGGACTTTGCATGGGCTACTTGGGGCGAGGGCAGAAGGACCTGATAGTGGATCTTTCCCTTTAAGGATGACTGTTAGGAAGTTGGGGTCTGGCAGCATGGTCTTGATGGGGACAGTAGCGAGACCTGACCGGGTTCTTTGACGAGCGGTGAGGGGGAAGCTAGATTTTGTCTTTGGGATGTGAGCGGGTAATCGAACTTTGCCTTGGGATGAGGCTGCTAAAGAAGGCCCTTTTTTTGAAAAAAAGCTTTGCAAAATTTGCAAACTTAAAAAAAAAAAAATAATTCAGCAGCTGTAGGGAAGCCACTGATACAACTCTACATACCAATAACAAATGATAGAATGTGTCTGTTGGTCCTAAACCACCACACAAGAGACAACCCTCTAAAATGCTACACATTCGAACAGGCATGTCACAATTTTTTGCAGGGCCCAGGTCAACAAATTGAAGTGGAGCCCTCCATAAGATGCTTGTAGGAAGTTGGCTCTGTATATACTATCTCAAAGTGAGAGATAGTGTGCACAGAGTCCAAGGGTTCCCCTTAGAGGTTGATAGTGGCAAAATTAGATAATACTAATGCTCTATTTTGTGGTAGTGTGGTCGAGCAGTAGGCTGATCAGAGGGTACTGTTAAGCATTTGTTGTACACACACAGGCAATAAATGAGAACACACACTCAAATACTTAACTCCAGGCCAATAGGTTTTCATATAGAAAAATATTATTTTCTTAATTTATTTTAGAACCACAAGATTCAGAATTCAAGTAAGTACATACAATATAAGGTACTTGGCATAGGTAAATGTGGAACTTTGAAGTAAAACAGTAAGGTACATAGTTTTGGCAAAAATGGCAATAAGCTATTTTAAAAATGGATACTGCAAAAATCAACAGTTCCTGAGGGAGGTAAGTACAAGTTAGTTTAGCAGGCAAGTAAAGCACTTTCAAGTTCAGTCTCTGGGGCATAGGCAGCCCACTGTTGGGGGTTCAAGTCAACCTCAAACACCCGGCACCAGCAACACAGGGCCGGTCAGGTGCAGAGGTCAAAGTAGGGCCCAAATAACATAGGCGCCTATGGAGACTAGGGATGCTCCAGTTCCAGTCTGCTAGCAGGTAAGTACCTGCGTCCTCTGGGAGTAGACCAGAGGGGTTTTGTAGATCACTGGGGGAGTCACAAACAGGCACACAAAATACACCCTCAGCGGCACAGTGGCGGCCGGGTGCAGTGTGCAAAGTAGGTGTCGGGTTTTGCGTTGAAAGCAATGGAGGGACCCGGGAGTCACTCTGTCGATGCAGGCAGGGGCACAGGGGGGCTTCTCGGGCCAGCCACCGACTGGGCAATGATGAGGGCCGCCTGCTGGTCACTCCTGCACCGGTAGTTGGTTTCTCTCGGGCCTGGGGGCTGCGGGTGCAGTGCTTCTTCCAGGCGTTGGGTTCTTTGTTACCAGGCAGTCGCGGTCAGGGGGAGCCTCTGGATTCTCTCTGCAGGCATCGCCGTGGGGGGGCAGGGAGGCCATCTCAGGGTGTCCACGTTATGGGAGTCACCTGGGGGTCCTCGCTGCAGTATTGGTTCCTATGGACATAAGCTGGGGGCATCAGGTGCAGTGTGTTGGGGACTCACGCTTCCAGAGTGAGGCTGGAGTCCCTTTAAAGATGGTTTCTTCTTTGTAGATTAGATAGAGTCGCTGTCCACAGGAGTTTCTTGGTCCTTTGGGTTGCAAGGCAGTCCTCTGAGTCGGCAGAGGTCGCTGGTCCCGCTGGATGCGTCGCTGTTGCAGGTTCTTCGAGTCTGGAGACATGCCGGTAGGGCTGGGGCCAAGTCAGTTGTTGTCTCTGTCGTCTTTGCAGGGCTTTCAGGTCAGCAGTCCTTCTTCTTGGTCAGGTCGTCAGGAAATCTGTTTTCCTGGGTTCAGGGTCCCCCCTAAATACTCAATTTAGGGGGGTGTTTAGGGCTGGAGGCCAGTAGCCAGTGGCTACTGTCCCTGAGGGTGGCTACACCCTCCTTGTGCCTCCTCCCTGTGGGGAGGGGGGCACATCCCTAATCCTATTGGGGGAAATCCTCCAAAGCAAGATGGAGGGTTTTCTAAGGCAGGGGTCACCTCAGCTCAGGACACCTTAGGGGTTGTCCTGGCTGGAGGGTGACTGCTTGTTTTTCTCATTATCTCCTCCAGACTTGCCGTCAAAAGTGGGGGCTGTGTCCGGGGGGGGAGGGGGGCGGGCATCTCCACTAGCTGGAGTGCCCTGGGGCGTTGTAACACCAGGCTTGAGCCTTTGAGGCTCACCGCCAAGTGTGTCAGTTCCTGCAGGGGAAGGTGTGAAGCACCTCCACCCAGTACAGGCTTTGTTCCTGGTCACAGAGTGCACAAAGGCACTCATACCAAATGGCCAGAAACCCATCTGGATGTGGCAGGCTGGTAGAAACTGGTCAGCCTAGCACTCGTAGTTGGGCTGGTATACAGGGGGCATCTCTACGGTGCCCTCTATGTGCATTTCTCAATAAATCCCACACTGGCATCAGTGTGGATTTATTATTCTGAGAAGTTTGATACCAAACTTCCCGGTATTCAGTGTAGCCATTATGGATCTGTGAAGTTCGTGTTTGACAAACTCCCAGACCATATACTCTTTATGGCTACCCTGCACTTACAATGTCTAAGAATTGGCTTAGACACTTTAGGGGCATAGTGCTCAGGCAACTAGGCCCTCACCTGTGTTTTAGTGCACCCTGCCTTAGGGCTGTAAGGCCTGCTAGAGGGGTGACTTATCTATGCCACAGGCAGTGGGTTGTGGGCATGGCACCCTGAGGGGAGTGCCATGTTGACTTAGGCCCTCATTACGATCCTGGCGGTTTGTAACCGCCAGGGCCGCGGGACGCGGAGGCACCGCCGACAGGCCGGCGGTGCCCCGCGGGGCATTCTGACCGCGGCGGCTTAGCCGCGGTCAGAGAAGGGAAACCGGCGGTCTCCCGCCGGTTTCCCGCTGCCCCCAAGGAATCCTCCAAGCCGGCGCAGCTTGCTGCGCCGGCTTGGGGATTCCGACTCCCCCTCCCGCCATCCAGTTCCTGGCGGTTCTCCCGCCGGGAACCGGATGGCGGGAGGGGGAGTCGCGGGGCCCCTGGGGGCCCCTGCAGTGCCCATGCCAACGGCATGGGCACTGCAGGGGCCCCCGTAAGAGGGCCCCAAAATGTATTTCACTGTCTGCCTTGCAGACAGTGAAATACGCGACGGGTGCAACAGCACCCGTCGCACCTTCCCACTCCGCCGGCTCTATTACGAGCCGGCATCCTCGTGGGAAGGGAGTTTTTCCCTGGGCTGGCGGGCGGTCTTTTGGAGACTGCCCGCCAGCCCAGGGAAAAACTCATAATACCCTCCGCGGTCTTCTGACCGCGGAGCGGTATTACGGAGGGCGGAACTCGGGCGGGCGGCCTCCGCCGCCCGCCGGAGTCGTAATGAGGGCCTTAGTCTTTTTCTCCCCACCAGCACATATAAGCTGTGAGGGAGGCAGTGTGCATGTGCTGGGTGAGGGGTCCCCAGGGTGGCATAAGACATGCTGCAGCCCTTAGAGACCTTCCCTGGCCACAGGGACCTTGGTACCAGGGGTACCATTTAAAAGGGACTTATCTGTGTGCCAGGGCTGTGCCAATTGTGGAGACAAAGGTACAATTTAGGGAAAGAACACTGGTGCTGCGGCCTGGTTAACAGGGCCCCAGCACACTTTCAATTATAACTAACATCAACAAAAGGCAAAAAGTTAGGGGGTAACCATGCCAAGGGGAGGCATTTTCCTACAATGCTCTATTTCAAAGTTTGAAAATATATGCAACAGAGGGAAAGGGCAACAAAGTGAATTCAACATATTGGGCCTGATTCTGACCCTGGCGGCCGGTGACCGCCAGGGTCACCGGCCACGGGAGCACCGCCGACAGACCGGCGGTGCTCCGAAGGGCATTCTGACCGCGGCGGTTCAGCCGCGGTCAGAAAGGGTAAACCGGCGGTCACCCGCCGGTTTACCGCTGCCCTTCTGAATCCTCCATGGCGGCGGAGCGCGCTCCGCCGCCATGGGGATTCAGACACCCCCTACCGCCATCCTGTTCATGGCGGGAAACCCACCATGAACAGGATGGCGGTAGGGGGTGCCGCGGGGCCCCTGGGGGCCCCTGCAGTGCCCATGCCAATGGCATGGGCACTGCAGGGGCCCCCGTAAGAGGGCCCCGCAAAGTATTTCAGTGTCTGCTATGCAGACACTGAAATACGCGACGGGTGCCACTGCACCCGTCGCACCTTCCCACTACGCCGGCTCAATTCTGAGCCGGCGTCCTCGTGGGAAGGTTGATTTGCCCTGGGCTGGCGGGCGGCCTTTTGGCGGCCGCCCGCCAGCCCAGGGCAAATCTCAGAATCACCGCAGCGGTCTTTCGACCGCGGTGCAGTGTTCTGACGGGGTTACTTTGGCGGGCGGCCTCCGCCGCCCGCCAAAGTAAGAATGACCCCCATTGTGTCATTTAGTGAGATTAGCCTTGTTAGCTGCCTCTTCAGTAATAAACAGGGCAGCTTTACTGTAAAATCTATAAATAAATCGATGGATTGAGTGCTTCCGGAAAAACCTCCAGATGAGTCACAAAGCTTGATATCTTGTTTCTTATTCAAAGGATGGAGAATGTGCTGCCTGTGAGCATGATAGCAGTTTGTACTTTGGTATCCTTTCATGATTCCCTCTTTGCAGACACATAGAGCCAGTGAGGCCTGTATTTCCACCGGGCGTTTCCTTGGTGTCCGAGTCGCTGAAAGCTCTAGGCAGGCTTGAGCCTGATGCCTGGCTCTGCACAGGGTCCAGCTGGAGCTCTGAGCCCAAAACCAGCCGAGCTTTGATGTGGTTTTGGCCCACCACCCTCGCTGTACCCTCGTGCACAAAGAGCTGGAAACGAAGCATTAACATTGTGGTAAACAAGGAGATTCAAACAGATGCCCATCAGTGGCTGATTTGTACGAAGTGAAAGCAGAAAACCTCGATTATTAGCAAATATTTTATTCTACTGCGCCTCCTTGTTTTCGCTACTGCGTATGAAAGCGCCTTCAAATACGCGAGTTCAGAACACCAGCTGCACAAAAACCTACTGCATTTGATGTAATAGACTAGAATGTTGCTTTATCTGTAAGAATCTAGCGACATCCAGGGTTCATATCACAATTGTATTGGCTCCTAGTTCACTGTTGGCAATGTCTCCCTGGGGTTGGGGGAGGGGGGGATTGGCGGGGGTCATGTTTAAAAGCTATCAGTGTTAAGAAGTACTTCTCAGTGAAGAGCTATAATGTGACCTATTGTCATCAAAGCTTCCCCATATTAAAGTAATACACTTTTTGAAGATACTTTATCATATTTTCTGTGATGTTCTGATGGATGATTTACTTGGCAAACATTTGGGGGGCACAACCCATGCACGGGCTCGAAGAGCCAAGCTAGACCCTTGGCTCTGCTCGCACTGGTCATTTGTTGGCTTTCCCAGTTCTGGAGCTGGGGCCCATGAAGGCTACTTTCGAAGGCCGGGCCACCTCCGATGCCTCTATCACTTATTCCATCTCCCCGAGGTTAATTTCAGCAGGAGCAGGGCGGCTTCAAGGGGAGAGAGGAGGAAGGGGGAGTGAAAGCACCGGAGAGGGATAAAAGAGAAGGAGAGAGGGAGTGGATGGTGTAAAGGGGAGATGCCGCGCGCTAATGAAGGGAGTGGGGCTCATTTTGCGGGGCTGCTTTTGGTTCCCCACTTCTTCCCGGAAGACACCCTCACACACAGGGGGTGCGTCCTTGTCACCCAGGTCTTCGCCCTTCTTGCAGATGTGAGTGTTTAGGCCACAGACCAGAATTAAAGTCCAGTCAAGCTTGACAGTAAGGGAGCGCGTGAAAAGCCCCTTTTGATATTCCGGACGGGTTGTCCATTTTAAATTTTAAAAATTGTTTCCGTTTAGTGGGATCTGGACCCCTGACCAGCCCCATCTGCCAAGGAATAAATGCGGGACCTGCTGGAGCAGAAAATTAGACTGCAACCTTTTAGCGACTTGAAGTGGACAAGATTGCCTGTATGTAAAGCTGCATAGCGCTGCTCCCTTCCTTGCAGAGGGGACATGGTTGGACGTGCCTAAAGGGAAATGTGGCAGTGACATATGAGCATGCCTGTCAGGTCCATCTGTGGGCTGGTTTTGTGGCTGTCTGGGGGCTGGTTTTGTGGCTGTCTGGGGAACGCTTTTGGGGCTGTGTGGGGTACTAGTTCGGTGGTGGGACTATGTTGTGGCTGTTTGGGCTGGGTTTGTGGTGTGGTAGGCCAGTTTTGTGGCTGTGTGGTGTCTGGTTTTGTGATGTTGTGGGCCTGTGTTGTAGTTGTGTGGGGTCTGGTTTTATGGATGTGTGTGGGCTGTTTTTGGTGGGCCCGAATTGTGGTTGTGTGTGGGCTGGTTTTGTGATGTGGTGGGCCCGTGTTGTGGCTGTGTGTGGGCTGTTTTTGTGATGTGGTGGGCCCATGTTGTGGTTGTGTGCAGTCTGATTTATGGATGTGTGTGGGCTGTTTTTGTGATGTGGTGGGCCCATATTGTAGTTGTGTGTGGGCTGGTTTTGTGATATGGTGGGCCCGTGTTGTGGCTGTGTGTGGGGTGGTTTTGTGATGTGGTGGAACTGTGTTGTGGCTGTGTGTGGGCTGGTTTTGTGATGTGGTGGGCCCGTGTTGTGGTTGTGTGTGGGCTGGTTTTGTGATGTGGTGGGCCCGTGTTGTGGCTGTGTGTGGGGTGGTTTTGTGATGTGGTGGGCCCGTGTTGTGGCTGTGTGTGGGGTGGTTTTGTGATGTGGTGGAACTGTGTTGTGGCTGTGTGTGGGCTGGTTTTGTGATGTGGTGGGCCCGTGTTGTGGCTGTGTGTGGGCTAGTTTTGTGATGTGGTGGGTCCGTGTTGTGGTTGTGTGTGGGCTGGTTTTGTGATGTGGTGGGCCCGTGTTGTGGCTGTGTGTGGGGTGGATTTTGATGTGGTGGGCCCGTGTTGTAGTTGTGTGTGGGCTGGTTTTGTGATGTGGTGGGACTGTGTTGTGGCTGTGTGTGGGCTGGTTTTGTGATGTGGTGGGCCTGTGTTGTGGCTGTGTGTGGGCTAGTTTTGTGATGTGGTGGGTCCGTGTTGTGGTTGTGTGTGGGCTGGTTTTGTGATGTGGTGGGCCCGTGTTGTGGCTGTGTGTGGGGTGGTTTTATGATGTGGTGGGCCCGTGCTGTGGCTGTGTGTGGGGTGGTTTTGTGATGTGGTGGGCCCGTGTTGTGACTGTGTGGGGTCTGGTTTTATAGATGTGTGTGGGCTGGTTTTGTGATTTGGTGGACCCGTGTTGTGTCTGTGTGTCTGCTAGTTTTCCGGTGTGGTGGGCCGGTTTCGTGGCTATGTCTGGGCTGGTGTTGTAAACATCTTATAGACTAGCTGGCAGCAGCAAGCAGCACTGCTCAGGCTTTGGCGCTGAGATCTCATTGCATGCAGCGCTGATGGACCAATCGCACTTTGTGGGTAGAAGAGCAGAGATGTTTCACTGTTTTCATTTTTTTGTTGATAAGGAGGAAACATATTGAATTTCACTTCCACATTTCTCGAATATTACCACACACATTGCCCTCGGCGAGCACCCATGACTGTTGTCCCCTCCCCGGAGAGACCACCCAGACAGCATGTCTTAAAAGGAGTTTCTCAGTTTACAGATGTGGACCGCCCTTGTTACTTGCCTGTTCATACATGTGAGTTACCATTTCACCTTCCTACCTCTTGTAAAGCTTGTACTTTCTGCCCCAGTCCCACCCTGAGCGGGGACCACACTTGAGAAGTTCCCATTGGCTCCTGAGATGGCGAGGGGGTGAGAAACAAGCATTGGTGAGAATAGAGAACTTGCCTCTATCTATATAGCGCCAACCACTCTGCGAGGGACATCAGCGCGCTACATCTGCGCGGGATGTGCAGCAGAGAGGGATGCTCAGAAGCGGGCGATCACCTATGCCGTAGTACGTGACTTCCAGCTCAGTGCACCTTATTATTACCTTTGGCCGTCCTTGTATTTTGACAGCAGAAGTTATTGGTAATTGTGTTATCATCAATGAACATGCACCGTCGAACGTGTTAAGGCGCGACTACCGTGCAAGGTCGGATAGCTCCAGTAAAGGACGAGCAACTAAGATAACCAAGTGACAATGTCGCCCTCCTATGTCAGAACATAAGAACTGCAAATTTGCTTTAACCATGGATGTGTTAAAAGCATCGGACTCCGTACGAGAAAAGCAAATACTATTCCGACACCCTGATTATTATTTTTTTTTAAATACAAATAAATGCTCGGGTGCAGATTTGCAACATTTTTAGTCTAGCATTGCCTACTGCCCGCAGTGACAGTGCTGAACGTCTCTGGGGCGCGCTCTACACCTCGACAAGTTATTCTTTGGGGTTGAGGGAATCCATGGGGTAATTTTTATTTAATTCTTGAACCTTCGGCTGCTGATTCCCACAACAGATTAAGGGGGTTATTCTAACTTTGGAGGAGTGTTAATCCGTCCCAAAAGTGAAGGTAAAGTGACGGATATACCACCAGCCGTATTACGAGTTCCATAGGATATAATGGACTCGTAATACGGCTGGTGGTAAATCCGTCACTTTTCCGTCACTTTTGGGACGGATTAACACCTCCTCCAAAGTTAGAATAACCCCCTAAATCCTTCTCGAGAGAATTAAGAGTTCGCTTCGGCAAAGTTTGAGGATATTGGGTTAAACATTTCAGTTAGCAGCACAATTTCCACTTAATTCTGCTTTTTAAAAGTCACAGGCCATGGAATTGCGCTCATTGATTTTCTAGAATTTTCATGGCGTGCCAAGCAAGCCTGCCCAACCCGAAGAGTATTACAGATCTGCCCGCTCCCTTAAAATAATCTTGAAATAATGGTGCATTGTCCCGCACAATTTCCCTAAAATTGTCTATAAAGCCACAGGTGTTAAACGAACATTCTCAAAAAGCCGTTTCGCGTGGCCTTTCATCTCTAATAGCACCCGCACTCCTTATAATTTTTCCATTCTACCCCTTGCATGTCGGTTCTCAGTCACATGTTATATACAAGAATATCCCTGGAAGAGGGTGGGAAGAGACAGAAACATAATACACACAGTCTCACATTCTCAGGCAGCACTAGAAGGGTTTTACAGTATCATACAGCAGGGCTATCGCTCAGGTTACAAAGGCCCTGCAGGTTTGGACAGCACATGGGCTACATTCACCTTGCAGATCAGGGTTTCTGACAGCTTTAACGAGTGCTTTAAATGTATATTAGGATGGACCACCCTTTCAACTCTTACCATAAACATCAATGAAATCACACACATTTCGCTATGAAATGCCTGCTTTTCTTTTTCAAATAAAATACTCAATTTCCCAAATTCTTATATTTATGAAAAAAACATTAAAAAAAGGCCAGGGCCAGCATTAGATCCGTCTGATGTGAGCGTCAACGCAAACGTCAACAGCGATTTGCTTCCTTGAAAGTATTTTTCTGCCACACACAGCACTTTTGCAGAAAGTAGGCCTTTAGCACAGAGTGCCTGCTGATGACTACATTTTGTTATCATGCCCTTATTTTCGCACTCTCTACAGCAGAGGTCTTCAAACTTTTTGATGCAGAGACCCTCCCCTGTCAACATTTCTTAGGGGTAAGGACCCCTTTAGACAAAATATTCTAGAACATGGTACTGCTCTTCATCGACAATCATAAACGCCCCCAGTTCCCGCGGCAAATCATTTTTACAGTGGAGAAATATTAAACATTGTTTAGCAAACCAAAGGTTTGTGGGTGACTCCTGGTTATGTTAGTTTGCTGCTGCTGTTGGTTTCAGTCATGTTTGGGGGGGAGGCTAGTGGGCCTTGAGAGTCTGAGCAGGGAGAGAGCCGTGTGATAGCGCTTTCCGACCCGGAAGTAAAACTTCCTGTGCCCCCATGCATCATCGAGCTTAATTAATGTGTGCACTTGCAGCACACAGCTTTCTTTCTCTGCTGCCTGGGAGTGAGAGTGGGCCTAGAGGCAGGGGTGCAGCCATGTGCTGAGGCAGGCACTGCCTGGGCGGGAGAGCAGCTGTGGCAACAGCTAGCACAGTACTATAGGGCAGTGCATGTCTGCACGACTTAAAGGTTGAGGTGCCCCTCACATTAAAAAAAACACATATAGAGGGTTCAGTTTAGCTCAGAATTAAGTCAGTGGTTCCACATTGTCAATGAGGCATGCACCAAACTGGAGGCACAGGCAGCAGCGTGAAAAAGTAACATAGATTCTGCTTGCTGCCCGGGCTGGGTGAGTCTCGGGTGTGGTCAGACTGCTGCAGCCAGCACAGCTGAGTCCCCAGGCCAGTGCCACCAGTGCCAGCTGTATTGTGATGCGTGAACTGTACTCACTGAGGCATCCGTGCTGTGTACAGTGCAGCGCTCCAATTCTTGTCAACCTCTCATCATCCATACAGGAATGGGTAGCCAGGCCAACCAGCTGTCGAAGTGCATTCAAGAAAAGTATGGGAACTGTGATGCTGCATGCAATAGGGGCGGAGTCAGTGAGCGTGGGATCGGGGTCAAAGGTGTGTCAAAAAACAAAATATTCTCTAAGTTTTTTTAAGTCTTTCACCATCAGGTGGCTACATATAAAATAATATGCAGCTGTAAGGAAATGGCTCCCTGTTGCAATTACCCCCCACTTTTTGCCTGATACTGATGCTGACTTGACTGAAGTGTGCTGGGACCCTGCTACCCAGGCCCCAGCACCAGTGTTCTTTCACCTAAAATGTACATTGTCTCCACAATTGGCACAACCCTGGCACCCAGATAAGTCCATTGTAACTGGTACCCCTGGTACCAAGGGCCCTGATGCCAGGGAAGGTCTCTAAGGGCTGCAGCATGTCTTATGCCACCCTAGGGACCCCTCACTCAGCACAGACACACTGCTTGCCAGCTTGTGTGTGCTGGTGGGGAGAAAATGACTAAGTCGACATGGCACTCCCCTCAGGGTGCCATGCCAACCTCACACTGCCTGTGGCATAGGTAAGTCACCCCTCTAGCAGGCCTTACAGCCCTAAGGCAGGGTGCACTATACCACAGGTGAGGGCATAGGTGCATGAGCACTATGCCCGTACAGTGTCTAAACAAAACCTTAGACATTGTAAGTGCAGGGTAGCCATAAGAGTATATGGTCTGGGAGTCTGTCAAAAACGAACTCCACAGCTCCATAATGGGTACACTGAATACTGGGAAGTTTAGTATCAAACTTCTCAGAATAATAAACCCACACTGATGCCAGTGTTGGATTTATTAAAAAATGCACACAGAGGGCATCTCAGAGATGCCCCCTGTATTTTACCCAATTGTTCAGTGCAGGACTGACTGGTCTGTGCCAGCCTGCTGCTGAGAGACGAGTTTCTGGCCCCATGTGGTGAGGGCCTTTGTGCTCTCTGAGGACAGAAACAAAAGCCTGCTCTGGGTGGAGGTGCTTCACACCTCCCCCCTGTAGGAACTGTAACACCTAGCAGTGAGCTTCAAAGGCTCAAGCTTCGTGTTACAATGCCCCAGGGCACTCCAGCTAGTGGAGATGCCCGCCCCCTGGACCCAGCCCGCACTTTTGGCGGCAAGTCCAGGAGAGATAATGAGAAAAACAAGGAGGAGTCACTGGCCAGTCAGGACAGCCCCTAAGGAGTCCTGAGCTGAGGTGACTCTGACTTTTAGAAATCCTCCATCTTGCAGATGGAGGATTCCCCCAATAGGATTAGGGATGTGCCCCCCTCCCCTCAGGGAGGAGGCACAAAGAGGGTGTAGCCACCCTCAGGGCTAGTAGCCATTGGCTACTAACCCCCCAGACCTAAACACACCCCTAAATCGAGTATTTAGGGGCTCCCCAGAACCTAGGAAACTAGATTCCTGCAACCTAAGAAGAAGAGGACTGCTAAGCTGAAAAACCCTGCAAAGAAGACGAAGACACCAACTGCTTTGGCCCCAGCTCTACCGGCCTGTCTCCCCACTTCTAAAGACACTGCTCCAGCAACGCTTTCCCCAGGGACCAGCGACCTCTGAATCCTCAGAGGACTGCCCTGCTCTAGAAGGACCAAGAACTCAAGAGGACAGCGGCCCTGTTCACCAAAGACTGCAACTTTGAAACAAAGCAGCAACTTTGAAACAACTTGTGTTTCCCGCCGGAAGCGTGAGACTTGCTACTCTGCACCCGACGCCCCCGGCTCGACTTGTGGAGAACAATCACTTCAGGGAGGACTCCCCGGCGACTGCGAGACCGTGAGTAGCCAGAGTTGCCCCCCGAGCCCCCACAGCGACGCCTGCAGAGGGAATCCCGAGGCTCCTCCTGACCGCGACTGCCTGCTTCTCAGATCCCGATGCCTGATAAAGACTCTGCACCCGCAGCCCCCAGGACCTGAAGGATCCGAACTCCAGTGCAGGAGTGACCCCCAGGAGGCCCTCTCCCTTGCCCAGGTGGTGGCTACCCCGAGGAGCCCCCCCCTTGCCTGCCTGCATTGCTGAAGAGACCCCTTGGTCTCCCATTGATTTCAATTACAAACCCGACGCTTGTTTGCACACTGCACCCGGCCGCCCCCGTGCCGCTGAGGGTGTACTTTCTGTGTGGACTTGTGTCTCCCCCGGTGCCCTACAAAACCCCCCTGGCCTGCCCTCCGAAGACGCGGGTACTTACCTGCTGGCAGACAGGAACCGGGGCACCCCCTTCTCCATTGAAGCCTATGCATTTTGGGCACCACTTTGACCTCTGCACCTGCCCGGCCCTGAGCTGCTGGTGTGGTAACTTTGGGGTTGCTCTGAACCCCCAACGGTGGGCTACCTTGGACCCAAACTTGAACCCCGTAGGTGGTTTACTTACCTGCAAAAATTAACAAACACTTACCTCCCCCAGGAACTGTTGAAAATTGCACTGTGTCTATTTTTAAAATAGCTATATGTGATTTATGTGGAAACTGTATATGCTATTTTGCTAATTCAAAGTTCCTAAAGTACCTACCTGCAATACCTTTCATTTGAAGTATTACATGTAAATCTTGAACCTGTGGTTCTTAAAATAAACTAAGAAAATATATTTTTCTATACAAAAACCTATTGGCCTGGAATTGTCTTTGAGTGTGTGTTCCTCATTTATTGCCTGTGTGTGTACAACAAATGCTTAACACTACTCCTTTGATAAGCCTACTGCTCGACCACACTACCACAAAATAGAGCATTAGAATTATCTCTTTTTGCCACTATCTTACCTCTAAGGGGAACCCTTGGACTCTGTGCATACTATTCCTTACTTTGAAATAGTGCATACAGAGCCAACTTCCTACAGCAGCTTAAATGAAAAATACATTTAAAAAAAGTTGTTACACATTCGGAAATGCACTGTAATGCCTCTGTTAGTTAATGCACTGCAGAGGTCTGTGTGTAACCAGAGACCCACACAATTAAGACATGGTTGGTGCAGTGGAGAGCAGTGACTTGTGTATTTTTAGCGCCAGCTATGAGGTCACAGCCTGTGATAGAAAGCACTGTGAATATATAAGCAATTACTTTATACTTGCGTTACACACAGTATAAGATAGACTGCTACTAAATCCCTAAAACGTTTACGCTAAAATGGTGCTTACAAAATATAGATTTTAGTAATACCCAGACTGAACGTAGTGTAATTTATTTTACATAAGTGCCTCTTCATCACCTCTTCAGGGGTCGTAAGCGCTATGTAAATACAATTACAATTAAAAGCACACACTTCACAGCTCAGTTGTTTACTCTTTTCACTGCCACTCAAAAAGAATAAATATTTGTCATCACAAATCTTCGAGTGATTCGATCAATTAAAGCCGGGACCGGCTCCCAACGATCCTTCACATTTGCAGATCACCCTTTACATTTGCAGATTCACTTGTAGCGCACATTTGCGTTTCTTTCAGGCAGCAGGCACCCTGGCACGAAGTTGTTTAGTTGTCTACCCAGCTTTAGTTTCACAGGACAGTCCTTGAATGACATTTCAGATGAAGCATTTAAACTATTGGAATAAACCATCCAGGACCGTTGTCTTTTTCCAAAAAGTAGGGGAATAGTTTTTCATAAATCCTTTTAGTTCCGACAGTATGACTGGGGAACGCATTCCCCCTCTCCTGTGACTCCTCAACCACCCCCCCCGGGTTGCACCCCACAGATTGAAGACCTCTGCTCTACAGTAAGCACATTAGAAAACAAATACCACTTGGTTGAGGGTGGCCCTTTACATGTTAGACTAATGCAGCAAAGGATGTGTATTCTAACTGTACCAGACATGGACAGTGTATGAATGTTGTGTAAGTGTCGTGAACTTAGCCAAAAGGCA
The DNA here is from genome assembly GCF_031143425.1 of Pleurodeles waltl. Classification (NCBI taxonomy): domain Eukaryota; kingdom Metazoa; phylum Chordata; class Amphibia; order Caudata; family Salamandridae; genus Pleurodeles; species Pleurodeles waltl. The sequence continues at coordinate 64,752,951 of NC_090451.1, read as the reverse complement.
GCGGAGCGCTACAGAGGGTCAAAGGTAAAGAAATAGTCAACGAGTAAAAACAAGGAGTAAAACTGCTGCTCATAGCCTACAAATTTGAGGATTGAGCAATTGTATATGAATAAAATGATGCATGTTCTTATGATACAGAAGTAATCGTACATGCGTCTTCTTGAAAAAACATTTTCCAAAGTCATTTTGTTGTCTCACAATATTATCTTATCTCATCACCATAGAATTGTTGTTGAAGTTTTTCTCCTGGTAGAACAACTATTTATGTTTGAATCTGCTCTAGATTGTCTCCTCTTCTCTCGTTTTTCCATCCTCCCGCTCCTCCAAGCCTCTTCCTCCACTCTTCTAAGCCCTCTTCATCTTTAAACTCTTCTTCCTGGTCATCTTTACTCTCTTCCTCCAATAGGGATGCGTGCGACTTGTAGCCTGAGATGTCTAGCTGGGCCTAAGCTTAGATTTGAGCGTGGTCCATTTATGAGAAGACCTCGCCGCCTTAAAGAGGGATCCTGAATTTTTTGGGGCAACAGGCAGGCAGGGTGAGAGGATAGGAGGTGATACTGATTGCCCCTCGACAAGTCAACTCAGCTTGCAGGTGGAGGCCCAGTACCACGAAGAGCTTGTGTGTCCGTGACAGTCAGACCACAGGGAGCGAGTGCAGATCAGAGTCCCTTGGAGTGATGCGCTCGTCTTGGCCTGCGAGAATCCCAGCACCACTAGAAGCCTGAGCATCAAAGACGCAAGAAGCTATGTGTCTAACCCTATTCTGTACCCTCAGCATGTTGGGCTGAAGGGATGGCCTGTGGGCTAGAGGATACACCTCCCTGATGGAGAGAAGCATCTCATAGAATGAGTGTAGAGTGTTTTGATAGACAAACACTGCCTTACCTCCTGCAGCGATGTCTTGTCTCTCTGGGAGCTATATGGGCATCTGTGCTGAGATGGCTGTTGAGGTAACAAACATTGGCCAAGAGAATTGAACAGGCTCCAATCATTCCTGGCAGGTCAGAAAGGGCCACCAAAACCATTTGTAGCAAAATGTTCAGCTCATCCTCAAGCTGCACTATTTAGATGAAAGTGAAGAGCAAACCGAGACATCGCCCCTGGATTTGGGCAGGTGTCTGTGCCACTCAAATTTTATGAAAAATCTGGGGTCTGTGGTGAGACCTTTACAGCCTTGGTGGGAATTGCCATGCAAGCCTTTTAATATTTTCTCTATTTAGTGTTGCATATGTGATTTCACTATAGAACTACTGTGCGTTGTTCTGATCTTTGTAATAAGCGCAGTAAAATTGAATTCTGAAAGTGTTGGTACTGACACACAGAAGAAAAATAGCACCTTTTTAAGGTCCATTAAGCAAACCACTTTATTCTTCCATCTGAATTAGATTACAGTATTCATAAAATCAGAATGAACAAAATTGTTAGTAGGCTTGATGTCACTGATATTAGTCACACATGGGCACCCGGCCGCAGCTGGTACTCGTAGTAACAAACACAAAAATTAATGTCAAGTTGCATTATTTAATAAATACTGCACAATGCTCTTGAGAGCTGCAGGTCTTAGATTTTATCTTGGAGTTAAAATTCAATCTTTCAGGGAATTAGTAAATTTTAGGTGGGGAATAATCACAGCTGCGGATTATTGGAGCACAACTAAGAAATTGAATTTGTCGGTCGCGGTATATTGGTAGTCGATATTTCATTTCATGCACAAAGTAAATTGACAAGTCAAAATATTCACCAATAAAATCAAACAACGCAGAAGTTAATTTTCCTCAGCGTCATGCCTGCGCCCAAATCTGCTAGGTTTAAAAACAAAAATATAGATTTGAGCTGGCGTGGCCCCTCTCTCCCTCCCAGCCTGTAGTCCAAGCTCTGAATTAAATGCAATCTTGTTTATACTGTGGCACCCCAACTTGAGGCTACTTCAGTGCACAACACCATTAAACACAGAAGAACTGCAGCTCAGGGTAACATGGTGAGAGGTAAAGCATTCACTATTCAACAGTGCATACACAGGGTGGCAATTCCCACACCACTGCAGAAACTTTGTGGGATTTCGGTGGCACTGAGTTTTTTTTCTTGTTGGTGATGCCCTTTGACTTCACAAAAAATTCGAACCATAGCTGGGAACAGTCTAACTTATCTCCTCAATGTTCAGGATTTAGATCATAAATTGGGAATCATCACGATTTGACCTTGACACGGATGGTGGTCTGCTGAGGTCAGCAGACACCCATCTCTATAAACACCTTCCAGTAAAGTGCATTTCATTTTTGAATGCACTGAGTTTTATTTAAAAGAAACAGGTCTGGATGTAAGAAAACACATTTACTCTTCTTTAAAGATTATTTAAGACTTGACCGTGGCCACCTGGACCTCTGCCCACTCCCAAACACGCTTGTTTTTTCAATACAAAAAGGGGCAGGGGGTGCACAGGGACCCTTTCCGCTTTGCAAATGGTTTACCATCACCTGTAGGTGTTGGTCAACTTTTAATGGATTTCAGCCAAAAAGCATTGATACATTGCATTACAAACCATTATTAGAGAGGGACTCCCTAAACGCGGGCCTTCCAAATAGCGATTCTTAATCTTAATACATTTCCAAATCCATGAAGCGATTCTGTACCCTATTACCAAATCGATGAATGGTTTTAGTACGTCACTAAGCCATTTAGTAGTTGCAAAGGATGCGATTTGGCAGATCCATAGGTTTGCAAACCTCTAAATGGCTTCTTACATCTAGCCCTAAATCACTATGCCTGGGGTTCTTCTGAGTGCCTCGCTGCTCTGCCCCTAAAACTACCAAGACAACACTGTGACAAGACTGATTCTTCTTTTGCTGCCGTTCAATGACCTTCGCTCTCCCTCTCTGCTCACCATGGACCTTGGCGTTTGCGTGTGTCAGCCTCTATAATCACATTGTTTTTGTGATTGGCAGGCTACTCACTGACCATTTCATCTGCAATTTGAGTAATATCAACGTTTGTGGCTTGTGCGCTGCTTGTTGATACAAGTTTTTGGTGCTGTTCTTGGTGCATTAACATAACTGTTTGATTCCCGTGCTGCAACCTCTACAGCAACTCGTTGTGCTGCTGGTGTGTTGATATTTGTCTCTGCTTGTGGTTGGTCAGCACTGTTTGCATATGTAGCTCCTGAGGAGCTTCTGGCTGTAAATTCTAGTTGTACTTTTGCAGTCACTTGACTTGAGGTTGGCCTGCTCATTGGCATTCTTTCATTTTCTAGATTCACCTGGCTTGAAACTGGCCTTTTCATTGGTATTGATGGTTTATGTGCTATCACTTGGCTTGTGGTTGGTTTCGTCTTTGGTCCCCTTGGCTTTTGTGCAGCCGCCTGGCTTGATGTGGGCCTGCTCATTGGCACCATTTGCTTTTGGGTCCTTGTCTGCATTGCAGCTGGATTACTGGTAGGTTCTGTTTGTTTCTTTGAACCTGCTTGGCTTGACATTGGCCTGCTCGTTGGCACTATTTGTGCAGTCTGTGCTTTGATACCTCTTTGATCACGCCGTACCTCAAAGCCTGCTGGCCTTTGCCTCTCCACCTGTTGATCTGTGTGTTTTGGGGTGCAGCTTGCAGCTCTTGGTTTGATGGCACTTCTTGATGAATTAGGACTTCTTGGTGCTGTTCTTGGCTTGCCGGTTCTCCTCCAGGAGACCCTGTTTTGTTGCTTGCCGCCTGGCCGGCGATTGGTGGTGTAATGGCTGTGCGAGCATCTCTCTGGACATGTGAGATTTTTGGCTGCCGTTTTCCTCTTCTTGCTGAATATGACATTTCGGTAGAAAGGATCATCTGGGAAAAAATACACAATGAAAATGAGCTACAGATCAGAAGGGGGTTATTTTTCAAGGAAAGGGCTTTTATCCAACTTGTTGCCTTGCATTTGATTTCTTGGTAAAATACCTTGTATTACAGAATTTGATGCATCCGTACAGAACTTTCACTACAGTCAATGTCAGTGAATTTGTTTTGTGCCCAAATGGATGGAAGTGATTTAATAAAAGGAGTACATCAGAATATTTTGGTAGACAGAAAGTTTTCTAATTAAACCTTAAGTCCAAAATTTGACATTAACATTACTTGGTACTTCAGGTTACATTTTTTTGTTTGAAAACATTTCATTTTTTATTCAAAATGTATTTAATTCCTGCTCTAAATCCAGCCATACAGCTTTTGCAGCGAGGGACATGCCATAGATTGTGGGCTTAGTAGTGTTCACCACATTATAATCTATAAAGAAATAATCACATTGAGATATTTCTACTGTGATAGTTTTAATATAATTTTACAAAATGTGTTTTCTCTAAAGAAAAAAAGCTTTTGAGCAAATTGTTTTGACTGCAATTTTTTAGTCAGTTTGCTGTTCTACCAATAGTTTTCTAACTAAAGAAGTAACTATGGAAAGTGTTGCCCGCATGCTATATTGTCCACTTTTCCAACATATCAGCTCACCCATGCTCCAGAGACACTCTTCTCTGAAAATCCCATCTAAAGCACACAGGACTGCTAGGAGCTTTGGACCGTTGCTGACCGGCCTGCTAGAGTGGTCCATCGTGTCATGCCAGCTAGACGTGTGACTGACTGTCCCAACCCTCCAGAATTTCCGAACCAATATTCTGTTGGGGACTCTCCCTACAGGCTACAACGCTGCACTCCTGCTGTCCGGTCATTGCTGCCTACACACTAGCAAGTAGGTCCCTTTACACACCCCCCATTCCATGCTGGATGGCGCAAAACTGGTCAATAGGAGATCAGGCAAGAGTGACATAGGAGGTAGGAAAAAAAAAAAAAAAATAGTGTTCAGATCTACCCCAAGAACAGACATTCTTATTAGGGGTGGGTGAAAAATTCCGCTCTGCCGGGGGAGTGCGATGAGTGTTGCCCACACCGCATTACACATGTAATGTGGATTTCCGGAAAAACTCCGCCAACCGCCACATGCCAAAGCTTTTTCTCACATGTGCTTTGCCGGCGTTAAGTTGGCAATCAAGACGAAGAACTGGCATCCCCTATTGCAATTTTTTGGCACTAGAATGGCACAGGTGAGATTTTCTCAATGCAGGCGGTTGCTATAGTTCGGGTTGAGAAAGTTGCTGCTCGAGTAGAAAATCGACTCAAGAAGCAGCAAAGAAGCAGCCCCCTCTGGTGTGCTGCATGGTGCCTTTTGCGCTGGTTTTGCAGCACAGAACAAGCTTCCAGTGCTAAATATTAGCACAAGCAGCACAACATACCGAATTTCCGTCCATTCGTGGAACTCTGCAGACCTTGCAGAGTTTTTATGCAACTCTCTGGAATTCCGCAGCATGAAACTCCGCTAGTTCCGCCCACCCTGAATTCGTATAAGTGAAAAATCTGTGTTCCTGATGCCAGGACAGGCAAGTGTAATAGGATTAAAACAAGCAACTTTCATTGGTGAAGAGTCTGAAGGTCTCACCTCAGGCACAGAGGTTTCACAGTTAAGCGCCAGGAGCTTCTGACCCCTTGACAGGTAAAGGCCGCACATTAAGATATCGAGACCATGAGATCTACGCAGGTGAGTCTTGCAGGTAAGACTTGGGTCCTTACCCCTGGATGGGTGCTCCTCACAGGTTAGGGCTCTGGAGTCGATGATTACTGGACAGGCGATTGTCACAGGTTAACGACCTTGGGACCTTAATTCCTTGATTGGTGTGTTACAGGGGCTAAATGTCTGGAGCACCAGACCTTTAAACAGGTGACTATTAAGTGTTAAAGGTCTTGAGATCCTAATCCCTCAATAAGTGAGTTTCATGGTTTAAGAGTTTTGGACTTTGATCTCTGGACAAGTGAGTGTCACATATTTATGGCTGTGAACTCTGACCTCCAGACAGGTGAGTCGCACAGATCAGGAGTCTTGAGCTGTGGTCCGCGGACCGTCGATCATGGAAGGTTCAAGACTTTGATCTTTGCATAGGTGAAGGCTCTTGAGCACTACTTGACAGGTAAGTCTGATGGGTTTAGGAGTTAGGGGTTTCTGGCTCATATAAGGAAGAAACTTCACGCACACCTGTTGCCATCTCTCTATAATGGGTTCCTGAGACTACTATACCTCTGTTGCTATATCTATGGGGATCATCCTAGCATGCACTGCGGTGTAGTAAAATGGTATGGGCTGTCAAAAGAGGATCTTTAGATTTTTTTGATTTTTTTTTACCTTTTACAACATGTCTTCGCCGCTTTCTAAAATAACATACAACAGACAGGATCAGGGCAAAGAGAACCACCGTGGCCACTCCTAGCGCAATCCATCCCCACACCGGTAAACCTGCAGAAGAAATAGAAGAGGTTTGAAGGGTTCCGCCCCAAAGAAGTGACATAGATGGTGGTGCACAGAACATTCACAAACGAGATAAGGCAGATGTCTTTCAATAACAATCAATAATTCCCCCAATCTCTAGGTCTTATAAAAAACATTTCTAAGAACCTTATATCCCATCTTTTCTGTATACCAATTATGATTCAAATTTAGAGACTATCTAGGGTTACAACTGTGGTATCTTGATGTGAAGAGGTAACCAGACCACTGTGAAAATAGAATGTAGAACCTTAAGGCAGAACTCCACTTGGAGAATGTTGGGTGATGTTAGAATTTCATAAGTCGGTTCCCTGCCAGCAGCTGTTGTGGCTGGGTCATTTGTTTGTATCGTGGTATCCTAATGAACTACTTTTACTGCACTCAGTCTGGAAGACCTCTACTTTTTCACATTGGTGATGGTCTTGGGATGACCTGCTGTTGGTGCTTTTCAACTCTATCTGGTGTCTTCAGGGGACAACCCTCACCTGTGTTGTTCATCAAGAAACGTCTCAACACCTGCACAGCCCTTTCATTTAGGGTACTGTGGTTTTAAGCTGTTTACTCACTTTGGAAGATTTATGTGTGGTGGTGCTGCAAAGAAACAAGCATTGGCGTGAGGAAGGGTGCGTGGAGGCAGTGATTAATTTGAGCCAGTAGTTACCTGTGGGGTGCACCAGCACTTATTTTTGGACACTGGCACTTATATGTTCACATCAGGTGGTTCCAGAGTGCAATAGAGGTAAAAACACACAGATTGGAAGACGGAGGAAGCGAAAGACAAGCAAACCGCCAGGAAGGGAGAAAGCAGGAACCTGCAAGAATGAGAGAAAGGGGCAGGGAGTGTTGGGTAGTAGGTTGTAGAATGCAATTCTTGGTAGCATTCAATTACAAAGGCTGCCAGGTTCTGAGCAGAGCTTCTGGCGCCTGAACTTTTTATTTTACAAATTAAGTACTGCGTGGAGGCAACCAACGGAAAGCTCGCGCATGCTTGTACAATCAGTGCATGGAAGTGTGTGCGCATCGAGAGTCTCGTGGCAGCAACTGACTGCAGGTTAGCTCACATCCATGCAACCTATCAGGGAAGCGCGTGCGCATTGCAAGTCTCGTGTAGGCTCAGAGAAACATTAAGATCTGGAGGCAGCAGAAGCAGTGACGCGACCAGCTGGAGTCATAGGGTTGGTGGAAACGTAGACAGAGCGCAGCATGACAAGCTTCTGTGATGCGCACACAACACTTACGCGTAGAGTCAGCGTGGCGAGCTTCTGTGGCGCGCACACAATACTTACATGCCTAGTGCAGCGTGACAAGTTTCAGTGACATGCACACAATTATCAGCGCAACATGCTCCTGTGAAGTGCACACAGTACTCAGACTGTTGGGCAAGGTACAGCGCGATGTTTAGTGATGCGCACACTTCATAAAACAACTAGCCTGTGTACATGTTTTTTTTTTACTCAATACATGTACGCAAACAGTGGTGTGAAAAACTGTACAATTCTTTTGGGCAAGTGTAAGTGAGATGATATATGATAGTAACTTATTTAACAGCATTTTGTAGATTGTTCTTGTGAACATACTAATGTATTGTGGAAGAGGTCCTTTACAATTGATTCAATTGCTATGTGCACAAGTGCTAGTGTGAAGTTATTTTCTTAAGTGCACTTGGTTTATATGTTGCTGACTTATTATGTTAACGCATCACTAACCTCATCTTTCCGTAACTCAGGTGTAGAACTCACACACCGGCGTTCTACTTGAGATACCTATTGGTTAAATTATCAATACCACCACTACACCTCTTTTAAGATGCAAAATGTAACACCTCCAAATTTCTTTTTGTCTACCCCAGGGGAACCGCCTATTGGGTGGGCCAAGTGGAAAAAAGTCTTCCTGCATTACACACGTGTGCGGGGTTTCCTTAAGTGCCAAAAGGAAGACATCTTTTTTGCTACATTGTTTAGGGTCAGAAGGTCTTCGAATATTTGCCTGACCTATGTGACAAAGGTTCTGATAATTGTTCCAACATTGAGGAAATAAAAGATGAGCTTTGGTAGATCCCCAATTAGATGAAGTGCTGATGGTCGCCAAGTGTATTGAGCATTCTCTTGCCTATGTTGAGGTATTAAAAAAGGAGAATGTCTCTGATCAATTGGAGAAAGTACAAGTATTGCTGGGACATCTGTTAGGAAGACAATTAGTTCTAGGTCCAATGATAACAAAAAACGACTAATGATTACAAGAAAATAACCAAAGTAAAATGCTTTCATTGATTGGAGTAGTGGGCATCTTGCTAATAATAAGTCATGTCTTGCTTTCACTGTCAAATGTCACAATTGTGGCAGAGTAGGTCATTTTGCCAAAAACTGTAGGACACTTCAAGAAACTAAACATGTGAAGGAAGTAGATTTGAATGATGAATTCAACTGTGAATATAATGAATTACACTGTGGCAAGGTTGTGCTCAAAATTGATCTCCGTAAAAACAAAGGCCCTGTAGATACAGTATTAGTTGATAGTCAACATGTTCAGAAGCTGTTTGACTCCGGCGCAAACATTTCACTGGTTCTGAAAATATTTTACTTGGAGCAACTTATTGGGAAGGTCAAACTATTTAAACCTGACATTAGACCATTGCCATATGGTGGCCAACATATAAAGATACTGGGGTATTTTAGGGTGTTCTGGAGTACAAAGGTCAATTAACAGCAGGCAAAGTGTACGTCTCATGTAAGGGGGACAGTATAATAAGTTGGATCCACCAGGGTGATATGAGGATCATGTTGAATCCAAGTAGTGAATCCAACTTTATTTTGAAGGAATTACCTTCCTATGGGGAAGTGAACCAGGATGTGAAGTCTGATTCAGAAGTCAGCTTCATGGGAAAAGGTAGTGATGATATAAGTGTGTGTTTGTGCAAAGAGTTTGAGGCGGTATTTACTGACAAATTGTGTTGTCTGAGTACCTACACTACACTGTACTCAAGGAAGGGGCAACGCAGTATCCTATAAATTACATGAGGTACTGATAGTTTTGCATGGTTCCATGCTCTCTGAGCTCAACAAGCTAAAGAGTGAAGGCATAATTGTTGAGACAGTGGCGATTGAATGGTTGGCACCAGTAGTACTTGCACACAAGGCCTCTGGAGAGATAAGGCTCTCTGTGGATTTAAGGGGCCTTCACAGAAACATGGTGGCTGATAGCTATCCACTCCTCAATATTTCAGAGATGTTAATTTCACATGATGATGCTGTGGCCGTTTCGACCCTGGACCTCAGGGCAGCATATCATCAAGTTAGGTTAGAAGAGGGGTCTCAAAAACTAAGGAACGGATCAGGTTATACTTCTGGTGGCAAGGCATGGATGATCCGGTAGAGAGAGCAGTGAGGGCTTGATTGAAATGTGTTCAATCAATCAATCAGGAATTTGTAAAGCGCACTACTCACCTGTGAGGGTCTCAAGGTGCTGAGGATGGGAGGGAGCATAAGGGGGGGAGGTGCTGCTACTGCTCGAACAGCCAGGTCTTGAGAAGTTTCCTGAAGGTAAGGAGGTCTTTGGTCTGCCGCAGGTGGGTGGGAAGAGTGTTCCATGTTTTGGCGGTGAGGTGTGAGAATGATCTACTGCCGGTTGTAGTTCTGCGGACGCGTGGGATGGTTGCGAGGGTGAGGTCGGCGGAGCGGAGATGCCAGGTCGAGGTGTAGAAGGAGAGCCATCTGTTGAGGTATTCTGGTCTGGTGTTGTGCAGTGCTTTGTGAGCGTGGGTGAGGAGTCTGAAGGTGATTCTCTTGTTGAGTGGGAGCCAGTGCAGGTTTCTCAGGTGGTCTGTGATGTGGCAGTGGCAGGGGATGACCAGGATGAGGCGTGCAGAAGCGTTCTGGATGCGTTGCAGCCTCTGGAGTTTGGCCGTGGATCCTGCGTAGAGGGAATTGTCGGAGTTCAGTTTGCTGCTTACGAGGGCTTGGGTGACTGTTCTTATGTTTTCGGTGGGTATCCATTTGTAGATCTTTCTGAGCATGCAGAGGGTGTTGAAGCAGGAGGAGGAGATGGCGTTGACTTGATGGGTCATGGATAATGAGGAGTCCAAGATGAATCCTAGGTTGCGTGCGTGGCCAGTGGGAGTCGGAGCGGCTCCGAGAGTGGCAGGCCACCAGGAGTCATCCCATGCGGAGGGGGCGGGAGCCAAAGATGAAGACTTCTGTCTTGTCAGAATTGAGTTTGAGGCAGCTGCTCTTCATCCATGCGGTGATGGCCTTCATTCCTTCGTGGAGGTTGGTCTTGGCGGAGTCCTTGAGGAGGGAGAGGATCAGCTGGGTGTTGTCCGAGTATGAGATGATATTGAGGTTGTGGGATGGGGCTATGTTAGCAAGTGGGGCCATGTAGATGTTGAAGAGGGTCGGGCTGAGGGACGAACCCTGGGGTACGCCGCAGATGATTTCGGAGGCCTCCGAGCAGAATGGGGGGAGGCGGACTCTCTGGGTTCGGCCGGTGAGAAAGGAGTTGACCCAGTCCAGGGCTCTGTCGCAGATTCCTGCATTGCTGAGGCATGAGCGTAGGGTGTGGTGGCAGACGGTGTTGAACGCAGCTGAGAGGTCCAGGAGGATGAGGGCCGCGGTTTCGCCGTTGTCCAGTATGGTTCTGATGACATCGGTGGCGGCGATGAGGGCGGTTTTGGTACTGTGGTTGCTGCAGAACCCAGATTTGGAAGGGTCCAGGGTGCAGTTCTCCTCAAGGAAGCGGGTTAGTTGTCTGTTGACAGCCTTCTCGATGGCTTTTGCCAGGATGGGATGCAGGAAGATAGGCTGGAAGTTCTTGAGGTCCTTTGGGTCCACCTTGGGTTTTTTGAGGAGGGCGTTGATCTCAATGTGTTTCCAGCTCTCCAGGAAGGTGGCAGACTCGAAAGAGCTTTTGACGATCTTCCGTAGTTGGGGTGCGATGACAGAGCTTGCTTTGTTGAGGATGTGGTGAGGGCAGGGGTCAGATGGAGAGCCGGAGTGGATGGTGTTCATGATTTCGATGGAGTTGTTGCCGTTGAAAGGGACCCAGGAGAGCAGGAGGTTGGTCAGAGGTGAATCTGTGGTGTTGGTGATTGCCGGGGGGGGTCTGGGTGCTGAATCTGTCGTGGATGTCTGCAATCTTGCAGTGGAAGTAGGAGGCTAGGGAGTCGCAGAGGTCTTGAGATGGCGGGATGTCGTTGGCGTTGGAACTGGGGTTGGAGAGTTCCTTCACGACTTTGAAGAGCTCCTTGTGGCTGTGTGCATTGTTGTTGATTCGGTCTTTGAAGGTGGTTCTCTTGGTGGCTCGGATGAGTTGGTGGTGTCTGCATATGGCGTTTTTGAAGGCTGTGTGGTTGTCCAGAGTCTGATCTTGGCACCACTTTCTTTCAAGTCTTCGGCAGGTTTGCTTAGATTCATGTTGCTAGTGACAATGTTTGCAAAACCAGCATTTAACCCATGGTTGTAAGTGAGATGCCGATAACAGATTGGCAAAAAGTAGCCCTAGACCACAGGTCTTCAAACTTTTTGATGCTGAGACCCCCATCAAAATCTTTTAGGTGCAAGGATCCCCTCCTGACAAAAAATCTAGAACCTGGTACTCATCATTATCAACAACCATAACCCACAGCAAATCATTTTTATGGTAGAAAAATAATATCAGCCAGTGTTTAGCAAACCAAAGTTTGTGGGTCACTCCTAGTTATGTTAGTTTGCTGCTATTGTTGGCTTCAGTCATGATTGGGGAGGAGGCTGGAGGGCCTTAAGAGCCTGAGCATGGAGAACCATGTGATAGTGCTTCCCGACCCAGTGGTATAACCCCATGTGCTGTGCCTCCATGCACCATAGGGTTTAATTAATGTGTGCACCTGTAACACACAGCTTTCGTTTTCTGTTGCTGCCTGGGAGTGAGAGTTGGTCTAGGTGCAGTGGTGCAGCCATATGCTGAGGCAGGCACTGCCTGGGCGGGAGAGCAGCTGTGGCAGCAGCTAGCACAGTACTGTAGGGCAGTGTATGCCTCCACGACTTAAAGGTGAGGTGCCCCTCACATTAAAAAAACACATACACATGGATCAATTTAGCCCAACATTGTCAGTGGTTCCACATTGTCAATGAGGCATGCACTAAACTGGAGGCACAGGCAGCAGCACAAAAAAGAAACATAACTGGTGCCTGCCACCCGGGCTGAGTGAGCCTCAGCTGTGGTCAGACTGCTTCACCCAGCACAGCTGAGCTCCCAGGCCAGCGTGACCAGTGCCAGCTGTATTGTGATGAGTGAACTGTACTCACTGAGGTATCAGTGCTGTGTGCAGTACTCCAATTCTTGTCAACCTCCCGCCATCCACACAGGAACGGGCAGCCAGACCAACCAGGTGTCGAAGTGCATTAAAAAAAGTATAGGAACAGAGATGCTGCATGCAATACGGGTGATGTCGGTGAACGTCGGAGGGGAGTCAAAGGTGTGGCCAAAAACTAAATATTCTGTACGTTTTTTAGGTCTCTCACCATCGGAAAGCTACAAATAAAATAACCCATAGCTTAAAAGGAAATTAAATTTAAAAAGTTGTTACTCATTGGGGAATGCACGATAGTTCATTGTGAAACCTCTATTTGTTAATGCACTGCAGTGGCCAGTGTGTAACCAGACAGCCACACAATTACATCTTGGGCGGTGCAGTGGAAATTATTGACTTGTGTATTTTTAGTTCTACGAGGTCACAACATGTGACAAAAAGCACTGTAAATATGCAAGTCATTATTTTAAGCTTGCATTACACACAGTATGAAATATACTGCAACAAAATGCATTAAACGTTTTACGATAAAATGGTGCTTCCAAAATATAGATTTTAGCAATATCCAGACTGTGTAATGCAAAACATATCTGCCCCTTCAACACCTACTCGTGGTAGTAAGCGCTAAGTAAATACAATTACAATTAAAAGCACTCACACCACAGCTCAGTTCTTACCTGCACTACCACACAAAAATAATAAATCTTTGTCATCACAAAGATTTGATCAATTAAAGCCAGTACTGGCTCTCAAGCATCCTTTACATTTACAGATTACCTTTTACATTTGCAGACTAACTCTTAGCGCACATTTGCATTTCTTTAAGGTAGCAGGCACACTGACAGGAAGTTTGTTTATCTGTCTGCCCGGCTTCGATTTCACAGCACAGGACACTCCCTGAATGACACTTCAGCTGAAGCATTTACAAAATCAGAATTAACCGTCCCCTGATGGTTGTTTTACAAAAAGTAGGAGAACAGTTTTTCATAAATCCTTTTTGTGCTGACAGTAAAGCTGGGAAATGCAGGACACCCTTCCCATGACTCCATGCATCCCCCCCAATGGGGGTCGCGTCCCACAGATTGATTGAAGACCTCTGCCCTAGACATTTTGGGTCCATTAATCTGCAGAACAGGACAATTGTACCTTCTGGTCTTGATAGGTCTTTATTCTAGATGGCCAGAGATTTGCATCACACAAAACATTGAGATGTGAGATGTTCCGTAGAGAAGGATTACCAGAATGTCCCTTAACTGACAAGGACATGCAGTTGGTCTCCAAAGAAATGGAGGAATGTTTGTATGAACATGGTATCAGACATAAAAAAAATTCTCTCTACCATCCCGAGACCAATTGGATGGTAGAGAGGTTCAACAGGGTGTTGAAAGAATCTATACAAATGACAAAGTCTCAGAAAAGAGACAGGAAGTCAGAGATTGTAGAAAGAGTGAAACTGTACAGACTTGCTCCCCATTCCATCACTAGTAAAATGCCTTTTGAATTGTTTAGGGGTCGCAAACCAATCACCCTGATGTGTCTGGGATGGGTGAGGAGTAAGGATGTTGGCAAGATTCCAGTCTCAGACAAATGGATGGTGACTCTAAATGAGACAAATTGTGAGAAGGAAACTCAATTTGGATTTGAGACATGCTGCTTCTTCAACTAAAGATGAGGTGGGGGATATGGTGAGAGTGAAGAATCCCCAGAGGGTGGCTTCCGCTAAATTCTCCACTCCACTTAAAGTGAATACATTGTTCCACAATGCTGTCAAATTAAGTGATAATCACATTTAGAACTTGAACAGGGTGAAATTGTGTGGCCTGATGCAGAGAATTTCGGTGCCATGGATTTAAACGGTACTGAGAGTGGGGAACCTAATGCCTCTGGTTCAAGGTGAAGTGGCTGAGTGGTTACCCGTCCCAAATATTTAATAGATTTTGCTTGAAGTTCCTTGTCTTTGATGTGCACAGACACTCTTATGTTTTTGCCCCTTTCCTTATCCACTGCATAGTGTTTATTTATGCTGTATAGGTTTTCTAAGATATATATTTGTATGCTTCTTCCTCCTTCTAAGTCTATCTATTATGCTATATAACATCCTGTTATGTGTTTTTTTTTTGTATTAAGGGGAAGATGTGTGGTATTTTGTTATGATGATGTAACCAGGCCAATGTGAAAAGGAAATGTAGAACCTTAAGGTTGAACTCCACCTAGAGAATGTTGGGTGATGTTAGAATCTCATAAGTCAGTTACCTGCCAGCAGCTGTCACGGCTGGACCATTTCTTTGTATCTTGGTATCCTAATACACTACTTTACTGCGCTCAGTCTAGAAAGTCAGACATCTTTCAATAACAATCAATCATTACCGTCATCAATCATTTAGGTCTGTAAAAGAAATTTCCAAGAACCTCAGATCCCTTCTTTTCTGTATGTCAATTATGATTGACATATACAGACTGTCTAGGGTTACAACATTAAGCCATGCCCCAGACTAGAGGGTTTAGTGGAGAAGGGACTGGAGAGTTTGTCAAGTGTGTGGTTGTTTGACAAGTTTCTAAGGACCATGACCGAAAGACCATTGGTTGCATCTGCATCTCTTAATTTGAAGAACGACTTCCTAAATTTCTGAGTGGCATGGAAGAGCACTCCCAGGAATTGAAGATATCCACGTTGTCTCTTCACCTCCAGCCGAGATCAAACTGAGATGACATTCTCGCAGGGCTGGAATAGGAACCATTTAAAAGAAAATGTGACCACCCCGCATTGCTGCAATCAAGCTTAACAAGTGACCATCTCAGAAGATGTTTAAAGGGTTTGTCCCATCAGGACAATATTTGATTTTTTTTTCACCAAATAGTACATTGTGCACCATCAATTTTCACACAAATTAAGTAGAAAGTCATTGGATTTACAGACATTTCTGTAGGGTAACAACTGAAATAATATGATCCTCCCGATATTGAGTAGCAAATAGCTCTAGTGGTCCACTGCACCTACAGGAAAACACCTCTCTTGGCAAAATATTGAAGATGTTGTTATCATTTGATATAAAACTCGCTTCTTAAAACAAATGTGAAACTGCACAGAAAAATGTCATCAGTCCATGTGTCCCAAATATCACAGATGACATCTTCCCTGACTAACAAAGAAGTGAGCTTGCATCCATTGTGGCCTTTATGTTTGACACATGAAGGCATTAATAATGGGCATTAATAATGCAAATTAGGAATCTGGTGAACATGATATTGCTCTACAAATAGTGTTTTTTCAACAAAACAGCACCAATAAAAATGAGATGCCCAAAAGGCTTTGTTTTGATTCCCAAAATGCTGATGAATACAGACTTTAAATGGAGGAAAAATGCGGAGAGCATATGTGGCACAATTTGTTCTTCTTTATTTTTGTAATATGTTACAGTGTCACAACTAGCATAAGCACACACTTTTCTAATTTTTAATCAGGCTGCCTTGATTCTTGCATTAAGAAGCTGCAAGCTTTCGCTTGGTGGCCCGGGTGACTTTATGTCAAGCTACTGGAATTATGCGGCAGGGAATAACAAATTATGCTGCAAAAGTGACAACATTTTCCTGCAAGAAAAGGAAAAGTATGTGGCATAATATGGCATATTTTGTGTTATTATTTTGGCTTTTGTACATCCGTTAACACTTTATGGGCAATACTTTCAACTCATTAATATCACTTTAACACCAAAGACAGAAATGATCAGCATAAAGGTGACCGGTCCACCCTTGCAAAGGGCCTCCCACTGTGCTGCACCACATGTTGCTGCGTTTTTAGTAACTTTTTATCTGTTTGAGATAGAAACAACACTTTTTGCTGAAATTTTGCAGATTATACAGCAGGGGATGGATTATGTGGCAAATGCATCAAATCCATAATTATGCAGGAAACATCACAGACGCAAAATCACTCAATTCTTTGTGGTGGCTTGTACTATCTGTTTTTGCTGGTTTAAGAAAATTCGACCTTTTCTTAATGACACAGAAAAAAACATTGTCCTGTCAACCATCATATGCTTGGCCTTTGTTAACTCATTACATTTGGGTCTTAGCTAATATTTAACAAATTGCACCCAAGCAATTCAAAATCAGGATCCTAAAAGAATATCTGAATCGTGAAATTTAGCCATGTAAAATCTGCTGGCATCTCTTCATTAGCTCCCTGTAAGGGACAGCCCCCAAATATTGCCCATCGATCCATTTTAGGACATGACAGCGTTATGTTAAACAGAAAACTCACCCCATGGAATAATCACCATCGGACTCTTTTCTAACACACTTGAGAATCTTTACACATAAAGAGGCTCACTCTGGAGGCAGGACATTCTCAGTTTTGGCACCAAAGCTTTGGAACTCTCTTCATCTAATCTTTTATTCCATTAGTACACACACCTAATTCCTGTAAAGGTTTGATGGTTTAGGTCAGTGGTTCCCAACCTTTTGACTTCTGTGGACCCCCACTTTATCATTAATGGAACCCAGGGACCCCCACTGAATCATCATTGGAATCCGGGGACCCCCACTGAGTTATTACTGCAAGCATGGGACCTAATTTGTCAATATTTTTTAATTTTCTAAGCAGTCGCGGACCCCCTGAGAAGGCTTTGCGGACCCCCAGGGTTTAGGTCTTCAAGGCTGCATTCCAATTTATGAGCTTCCTGTGCTTGCACCAGCTCAAAGTGCCATGAAGCTTAGCAGCTGTACATGCCAGAATACATGTTTACATTCATGAAGTCACAAAATACTATGCTAATTTCCCCAACCACCTCAAGATTTGCTCATTTCCACCATCTCTATGGCATGGAAATGTTCTTGCTCCACTGTAGACCCTTGCACCACAGCCCTATCACTCTGCCCTGCGTTGCATCAAGCGGGCTGGACCAATGATCACAAATATTGACCGGTTCACTTTAATGAGAGTGTCCACAAGGTCTGTAGGAACCTTCAGGTGGAAGATAAAGCTTTTTCCAACTTTTATGTCCCGCTAGACTGTGTGTCCTGGACCATTACCATAAAAGCAAGGTGTCAGAGACCAAAGCTACTCTCAGAAGTAGAACGTGAAGAAAACAGCGACAAAGGAAGAAAGCAGGGATGAAAAGATCTTGGAAGACTGAGATAAAAAGACAGAAAGTGTTGGGTAGTTGAAGAAAGAGGCTTGAGATGGAATCAAGACCAGACAGCCTCTGTGTTCATGAGATAAATAGACAGGACGTGTAGGGGGTGGAAGAAAGAGGCACGAGGTGGAATCAAGTCTAGGAGGCCTCGGTATTCATGACATAAAGAGACAGGGAGTGTAGGGTTTGGAAATAAGAGGCACAAGGTGGAATGAAGAGCAAGCAGTCTTGATATCAGCAACCCCAGCATTCGGCAGGACCTGAAGCAGGTCCCCTAGAGAAACATTGGACCCTCTACTTAGGATGTCTAGAAATTAAACCCTGGTTGGGAGGTGATGAAGAATTACTGAAAGGTGCTCTACAAGACTTGCAGAAAGGCCTGACAGCAAAACCTTCTCACCACACCCTTGGATAGTAGCCCACACCAGTATCTGGGGACTTAGGGGTAGTAAATGCCCATGTAGGGTGGTGACTTGGTGATAATAAGATTAGAACTGTCAGGTCTCTCTCCCAATGTACCTGTTATTAAATAGTTCTGGGGTGTAATATTGCAGTCCATGGCGACAGCCGGTTATCAATTAATAAGGTTCATTCTTCTACAGTTGTTGCTAATTGGTTACCAGGTTGCATGTCAAAATATCACACACAGAAATATTTTCTGACATATATATTGTGTTTAAATCATCTTTTACAAAAATATTGCTCTAATGGGTGTAGATATCCTTTTATTAAATGCAATGGGGTAATATTTTCATAAATTTTTATTTAGGATGCAATATTTATGTCTGGTGTTATTCTGACAACAATAATCTTTTATCATAGGTTCTGCATATATGGAGTAAATTCTGTTCTTAAAGGGTTGATTTAGTTTGTGTGTTATCAAAGCCTGACCATTTATAAGGCCTCATAGTGCTTTAGCCCCTTTTCTAAATGTGTTTTCTAAGATGTTAGGTGTAATGAGGAACGTGCAAAATTATTTCTATAGTAAGGCAAAGGTAGTTAGCTGGGGGAGTGTTTATTAGTTGGAGTAACCTATATTACTTTGACAATATCACTTCAACGCACTATGACTGTGACAAACTTACCTCACAAGACTGCTTCTTTGAGACTGCTAGTGTAACAATGTACAAATATACTAGCTTTACATGTAGGGTTAGGGTAAGTCACTTAATTTGTGTTAAATTCATGTGCTTTGATTTACAACAGAGTTAGGATTAGCACAAAGTTTAGTGTAATACTATTTAGTTATTTAGATTAACATCAATTGGCCTAAATTTACATTAGGAACTAAGCTAAGGTTAGGCTTAGCACTCGGGTAAGGTTAGTTGTAATTTCAAATTGTTCTAAATTAATTTGGTTTGATTTAATATTATTGTTACAGGCCTGCATGACTGTTTTGATTTAAATTTGTTATAATGTATTTCAATGTAATTTAATGTTGATGTATAGTTAGGACTAGGGTTAGGGCAAAGTTATTTTTTAATGCAAATTTAATTAAATGTAACTTTAATTAGGTGTAGGGGTCAGGGTTTGCATTACAGTAAATGTACTTAAATGTTTAATGTAAATAAATAAAGGATTAGTCCCATGCTTTTATTAGTGATAGAGGGATTGAGAGTTGGTTTTGGCCCATTGGATAATGGTTTAGCATCTCAAAGACTGAGTATATTGGCATAGACGTTTTGAAGTGATGGTATTTCATAGTAATAGATATCAAGGCAACATATATATCCCAAGGTGAAATGCTGTGATGAGGGTGTTTTGTGGAGAGATATTGGAAGAAGAGCCATAGTTGAGCTTCTCAAAACTAACATTTGCAATTTACACCAATATATAGCTCACCTAACCTAGAAAAACATACATGGTACCGCTCCTTCAATTTTCCTAATATCTTGTGCAGAAAAGCTGTCTGTATCCTCCATCAGATCTCTTCACCGCACCAGCCTGAAACTCTTGGCAGCCGTAAATCTCAGTCTCTGTGGAATTATTTTCTGGTATGCCTCCAAGATGTAGACACACTTCCTCTGCAACCACAGGAGGCCCCATCCCTAAAATCTTTTCCCTGACTAATGTTGACTCACAAGTAAGGGGGGTCTCTCCTAACTGCTTTGAGAGTCCCTCTTGCTATATATTTACTCAGCATGCAGTGCTTAGATGCTTAGAAACCTCAAACACAAACTCATCTCACTGATTCATCAGCACACATTCACCAGTAACAGAATAATGTGGTGGTCCACACAAGCCCATTGTGGGCAGGCAAAATGGTCAGCATATTCTTTGGACAATCCAGCACTTGTTGCCTTACCTCCTTTGCTGAGCCAGTGTCCAGGATCACTCTGTGCTGTCAGAGAAAAGAGAGAACAGTCAGAGCCCTCCTCTTAAACATGTGGCTGCTGCAGTTAAATGTGTGAACAAGGAATACTGAGGTGGCTTAATCCTGAAGCCATCTCGGGCCTCTTCGAACCATATAAAGCCACTCCCTACCCGTCCAGCTCACTCCAGCAGCTTTCTACTTCCTCCCTTTGTGACGCTTTTTCGTTTTTCTCTTCCTCCGTCTTACCCATATGTGTCTTTTGCTCGCAGCAAATGCTTGAGGCAGAAGAATAAGCCCCGGCTCTCAAAAATAAGTGCCGGTGCTCAGCACCGGAAACAACAATCACAAATTAAGCACTGAGTCAGAGACCTGTGTAGAGACTGCCACATAAATTGAGAGTCCTGTGCAAGGTTGCCCTAAATTCAATGCAAAGAACAAACAAGACCGCAGTGAGGCACTGCATGAAGTCAGACCATCCAACAGGCTACAGCTGGCATTCTGTGAGATTGAGACCTGCGACAGATTGAGGTGAGGCCTTTAACAGACTATGCCATGTGAGATCATAGACAACACAGGCTTCATTCTCATTGTCTACCTGATGTACCTTGGAGCTTCTCAGTAGACATAACTCCATTACTGACAGACACATCTTTTGTGCTATATGGTGTGTTTAGTGTGCTCACAACTGAGGACGGGGGATCATTTATTGTGGATTATATTGATCTGGTGGTGTGTGGTCTGCGTCCCTGTATTCAGCTCAGAGATATTCCATTTCATGTTGGCCATGCACGTCTATTCCCTGCCAATCTTGGATGATGGACTCTTCGATGTGTCGCTGAGTGGGTGGACTGACGGATAGGCCTGCAGGTGGAGGATGGAAGAGGAGGATAGATGATGACGCCGGTGGGGGAAAATTCTCCTATCAAATTGTAATCTTGATTTGATCAGAAAGTGGGTTCATTTGAGGTTGATGTGTCCTGATCCTACCAGCCAAAGGGCAGTTTTCTGATACAGCTGTGGTAACAGGCTGACCTTTTCTGGATCAAGATATCAGACATGAGGAAGCAAACATCTACAAATGCTGAAGGCTGCCGCTAAATGTCATGCCAATTCCTTTCCCATCGGAGAGCCTGCAAGTGTCCTAATGTTGGGACAAGAACTTCCCCTGTTTGGTGAATATTGCTGGATGCCTGGTTGCAGGTGAAACTGGAATCCTGACTTTAATTTTCGCCCTAGTGTCACAGTAACATAACATTTGCACAGAGGCATAGGCTTGCGATAGCCAGGGCTTGCCCGGTTACTTAATAAAATAGTGCAACCCCTCAATCCAAGGAGACAGGGAAGATTTAACAAAATATATAACACATTCCCATAGGTGCTAATTAATTCATGCATGATAAATCCACTTACACACTTCCCTGTATCATCAATAAACTCTGTGAACACTGCGCAAAAACCATACGCATGCCATGTAAATGAAGAATTAGTGAGTTTTTCCAATTACCTAACAGTTTAATCAATTCCAAAAAAATTCTGCAACATAATTAACAACAAAACCAAATTCTTTAGTTAAAATAAACATAAATTTCGGACATATTTTGTCACTTCATAATCATGAATTGATTTTCATGTATAATCATTCAGACGGACAGATTATGATTTCAGTTTTTCATGTATGCATTCCAGTGGATGGATTTTTCTTGGCTACCTTCACCAGAATATTTTATCAGTATGTTCTTCCAAGCATAGAATTCATCATGTGCAGCATCTAAAAACAACATTATACATCAACGTACCAAAATGCCATTGTATATACCTTTTTTACTGAACAGTGTCAATATTTCCCATCCTAAGTGTTCTGCTGTTGCACATTTATTCCCAAATCTTCATGCGACTCTCTCACATCACACCTCTAATGGAGACACAGCTGAATTCTACATGGCCCTCCAATTGTTTAAAAAAAATAGGGCTACAAATACAATTTATCTCCAATTTGTCAATACCCATAACCAATGGAAACCAAATAACTTCTTTTGGTTCTTCCTTACAATCTCATAGGGATCATCACCAAAATAATCTATTTATTTACTTACCCATAGACAGATTTCTGGAGTTACATCCAATTTATACCACTATTACCCCATATTCACTATCATGCAGTTGCCACTCTCACCATCATAAGGAAAGAACTTATTCAAGATATGTACTCTCATCGGAATCCTCACCGAGACCAGACACCGGAAATTAGATTGATCTGTGATACCAATCTTCTACAAATAACTATTTCTCTGGCCTTTCACCTTCTGATATCTATATATGAAATAAAAAACTTAAATGAAAAATGAATGCAACAACATGTATCTGTGGCAGAAGCATTTCAGTTGGTTAATACAATCACTTTCGATGTCTGTGGGTGTAACCGGACAGTCACTGATTTGACTCCTGGTCAGTGAACTGGGCAAATAGTGATGCGTATTTATAGTGCCAAGAGGTTCAAGTCTGCGTCAGAAAGCACTGTGAATATGTAAGTCATTGCATTCCAAAAAATATTAGACAGTATAAATAGGCTGATGAAAAGAGATTGTGTTTATAGGTTTACAGTGCTTTAAAAAGCTATTTCTTTAGTAATTGGCTGAGTGGACTTTGGCATAGGACTTTCGTCACAGGACAAGACTGCTGGATTCGGGTGACAATACTACCACTTGAGGGGTGACTGAGCCAATCCTACACCATTTGATAGCTGTCGGCCTAACCCTTTCGGCTAGCTAGCAGCACCTCGCCCAACCCTAGAAAGTAAAGGTGATTTGTGGCAGCCTGACGCATGACACTCTGTAACTCCTCACGGAAGTCGTGCTCGGCAGAGCTTACCCCTTTCTCTCGTTGGCACAAGTCTCACACACACGTAGGCAGACAAAGAGATGCAGGACAGTTTTCCAATGTATTTATTGAAAAGACTGCAATCTACAATAAAACGTATGGGCTGCAATTATTAGCAAGATGAGACAGAGCCCGATCAGGGTTGTCACCACAGTGAAAAGAAAATAAACAACCCCAGCATATTGGAATAAACAAGTGCATCAGAATCCTACCCAAACACCTAGCTTGTAAGTGAGAGCATAGCAGTGATAGCCCAGATCTGCCCATACTTAGTCCATGGAAGGAACACCCACCCTAATTACCTGAAAACAGGGGTATACCTGCCGTCTCCTGGGTTGGTTGCAGAGACGGGACTGAGGTCAGGAAAGTAGCAGTGAAATGGCATGTAGCCTGGAATGAACTTGTTCACTTTCTTTGGCCCTTGTGATGTTTTTATAATGAAACATGTTTGTGTTCTGAGAAACAGTCCTGACGTGATCATGTGTCTAAGTGTTCGGTTGCCTGTGCACTCTTGTGACGGCAATATTAGATAGATTATCATGTACAACCTTGGACAGAGGTACACAGTGAAATGTCATGCACTGAGAACAATAACCATGCTTTTGCAGAATAGCAGCTGGTTAGGGACAAGAAAACATCCCGCTAAAAGCAGTTTATGCTAAAATGAATTAAAATGAATAAATGAAAATAGAGCATATATCTGGGTAAAAGGGCACAGGCCGCAGGCTTAAGCTAAAATAGATGTGCCCAAGCAAGGCCTAAAATTAACCCATGACAACCTAGAGCAAATGTCTTTGCACATTTCCATTAAAATAACACTTTCCAGATTTTATCAATTACATGCTGAACTGGCGCCCCAAGCAGCCTTCAGATTAATTGATTAATTGAACACTTTAACATTTCTTTCCAGTAGCAAGCACCCTTTAGAGAAGGTTCACTTCTTCGTTAGCTGCCTTTCCCTTTTCCCACTTTATCTTTCCCTTGCCCACTTCGCCTTTCCCTTTTCTCTCTTCACCTTTCCCTTTTCTCACTTCACCTTTCCCCACTTCACCTTTCGCTTTTCTCACTTCGCCTTGCCCTTTTCTCACTTAACCTTCACCTTTCTCTTTTTTCACTTCAACTTAATTTCGCCTTTCTCTTTTCTCACTTCGCCTTTCCCTTTTCTCACTTCGCCTTTCCCTTTTCTCACTTCACCTTTCCCCACTTCACCTTTTGCTTTTCTCACTTCGCCTTGCTTGCCCTTTTCTCACTTAACCTTCACTTCGCCATCCCCTTTTCTCACTTCACCTTCACCTTTCTCTTTTTTCACTTCAACTTCATTTCGCCTTTCCCTTTTCTCACCTCGCCTTTCCCTTTTCTCACTTCGCCATTCCCTTTTCTCACTTCACCTTTCCCCACTTCACCTATCGCTTTTCTCACTTCACCTTGCCCTTTTCTCACTTCGCCTTTCCCTTTTCTCACTTTGCCTTTCCCTTTCCTCACTTCGCCTTTCCCTTTTCTCACTTCACCTTTCTCTTTTCTCACTTCGCCTTTCCCTTTTCCCACTTCGCCTTTCCCTTTTCTCACTTCGCCTTTCTCTTTTCTCACTTCGCCTTTCCCTTTTCTCACAGCACCTTCACTTCACCTTTCCCTTTTCTCACTTCACTTTTCCTTTTTCTCACTTCATCTTTCCCTTTCTCACTTCACCTTTCCCTTTCTCACTTCACCTTTCTGTTTATTCATTTCACTTTTCCTTTTTCTCATCCCACCTTCACTTCACCTTTCCTTTTTCTCACATCACTTTTCCCTTTTCTCACTTCACCTTCACTTTGCCTTTCCCTTTTCTCACTTCACCTTCACTTCACCTTTCCCTTTTCACCTTTCCCCTTTCTCAACTTACATTTCCCTTCTCATCTCAGCTTCACTTCACCTTTCCCTTTTCTCATCTCTCCCTTTTTTCACTTCACCTTTCCCTTTTCTCACTTCACCTTTCCCTTTTCTCATTTCACCTTCCCTTCAACTTTCCCTTTCCCCACTTCACCTTTCCCTTTTCTCACTGTGCCTTTCCCTTCTCTCACTTCACCTTCACTTCGCCTTCCCCTTTTCTCAAGTCACCTTCCAACTTGTGAAAATTCAACCGTTCAGGGCCGGGTGTTTTTAAAAAAAATAGAAAGTATGGGACATGGTATGACCAAATTAAGAAAAGCTTGCGAACCTTGTTCCCCAGTTCTCCTGTCCACTTTGACCTCTGGTCCTAATCGCCCTGCAGGCTGAAACTTCCCTCTAAAGACCTGACCACTAGGCACTTGGCCTAGAGGCCGCCCTGCTCTTGCTGAGTGCCTGAGCACTGCTGACCAAAAGGGCCACTGCTACAGAAACCAGGTGCTGCCATAGACCTGCCTTCTTAAACCTAACCCAAGAATGTAGAATGTGACTATGGAGGAGACATCTTAAGGATTGTGGGGTTCCTGGGCCAAACATATTTTAGGGGCCTCAGCTCTTTCATGCCCTCTTCAGCTAGGCCACTAACAGGGCACAAGCACACTTGTCCAAATTCTAAATGCGTTCACATCTAATATTCGGGGCGACTCCTCTGCAATGGCAGAGGAGCATCACCCCCCTGGCCAAGAGATGGAAAATAAAACAATAGTTGGCTTTTGTTTTGTCTTTCAGCTGCTGGCTCAGCCAGCAGTGCAGGGAGGGGTGGGTCTGGGTCACCGGAGGTGGGAGGGGGGAGGAGGGGAGAGTGCATCTATGTGTGCATGTGTGTTTGGCCAGCCGTCTCAGGCCGGACAAACACACGTGCGCATTTAGGTTTCTCCAGCCCGGCTGTGTAGAACAGCCAGGCTTGAGAAACTGAACAGACCCCAGGGCTGTGTCTGAATAGCAGTCCAAGCCGCTGAGACCATTCCTAGTGCTGCTTTGGTGCTAGGTTTACCATGAAAGCAGCGCCAGGATTGCTGGGAAGTCCCACTGAATGCTGGGACACCATCAGGAGCAGAGAAGCGAGGTGGCAGGAGGCGGCGGGAACGGTAAGTTTTATTTCTTTTTATTGTTTCCCCCATCCTTGCCCCCCCTGACATTTGCGGTGGTGGCCACTGTTAATATTCAGGGTTAGTGATGTGTATTTTCAGTATTGTAACACAACAGCAGCTCACTCATAATACTGCAAATAATCTTTGCACCGACTGCCATTTCTCATATGTGTAGTCATGTTTTGATCTAAAAGGAACTTTTTCATGGATGTCGCATGATGCTGAAAAACAAACATATCTCTGCAAAAGACTCCCACGCATCACCCGTATTAAAAAGTACATTAAAGGAAAATGATATTTAACACAATCTATGTTTAAGAATCATTCAAGGCCATCAGGGCAGGACTGTGTGGAGATAAATCTATCAGGGGCCTCCCTGAAATGCTGGGGCCCTGGGACAGGGCCCACTTATTAGCCTATGCCTTAATACCTCTCTGTGCTTGGGACATAACAGAGCTGTCCTGTCTAAAATCAGCTCCTAGCCTGCAGCCCAGGACCATGGCAAGAGGCAGTCAGAGGCTGCAGTATGTCCAAAACTATTAAAGCCTATCCTGTTTCTTCACGGCAGCTAACAAGACTTCTGCCACTAGATGGCGCCAGATACGCATATATACAGGCTATCGTCCAGGAACTCACTAAAAACTTGAAATGCCTCTTGCAGCCTTCCTATGACTTCCCAGAGTGGCGGAATTCATAGCTGCCAACACTCCCGATTTCTTGGCTAGTCTCCCGCTCCAGATTCGGGCGGCAGACTACCGATTTCGAGGATAGTCTCCCGATTCCTGTATGGAAAAACCCAATTCCTCTGCGAGCTTCAGTTGAAGGGGCCTGGGGCCAGATGTAGCAAAGGTTTTTACCCATTCTGTGTCTATGGGAAAATGTGTTCGTACATATGGCTCCTGGTCTTGTGCAACTAGTATTCGCTGCCAGGAACCTTCTCCTGCAGACCAGTGCACAGCACTTGCATCACGCTCGCTCTGCCTGCCGTAGAGCGTCCTGTGCTCCTGACAGGTAAGGAAACAAATGCACATTTGCGTATCTGATATCTGATCCTGCAGCAGCAGATTTGCAAATCCCATACATACCAGTAACCCCGTTTAGGCACCAAGAGAAGTCAATGGGGGAAATACATTCTCCTGATTTTTTTCTAGAAACCTCCCAACTTTCTCTTCTAAAATGTTGCCATGTATGGGACTCGCCAATCCAGACAGAATTTCTTGTGTGGATAAAGGTTGTTTGCAAGTAGCACACGTAGAGTTTGTGTTGGATGCTCAGTGAGCATGCTCTTTGAGCATACTGCCAGCCTGTAGGGATCTTTATTCATTTGCGAATAAGTCTTCAGGTATGTCTCTTGTTTAAGAGCCTGATTTAGAGCTTGGTGGAAGGGAATACTCATTCACAAATGTGACGGATATCCCGTCCGCCCTATTAAGATCTTACTATATCCTAAGGAGATCGTAATGCGGCGGACGGGATGTTAGTCATGTTTTTGATGGAATATTTCATTTGCCGAGATCTGAATCAGGCCCTTCCTACAAGGGGATCACACTGGGGTCGCTCAGTAACATAAGATCATTTGAATCAAAAACAAATGTACTCTTTATTCAAATCTGCAAGGTATGCTGCAGATGTTGCATTATGTGGGAAGTGGGCCAGTTCCGTAAATATGAAGAAAAAGTTGCAGATTAGCATAATTTCAATGGCCCTGGCTTGTTTTTATGGGAGTTGCATGGATTTAAAGCTTTTTGACGGAATATATTGTAGACTACAATTGACATAAGTGCTCCCCTCACACACCGGCAGTAGAGTAGCAACGATACCATTAGCCCTGGTGCACGCAAGAAAATGGCCCCTTTGACTGCTGTAAAAGAAATCATTGTCAGGGTTCAATAGGACCCTCAGGGCTCTAAGCACCAGTGCCACTGCACCTGCTGCACCAACGGTAGCTACACCCCCGCACACCGGTCTTCAGAGGCACCGGTCTGTTGCAGATTCTAATGACGTGTCTCTGAATGAAGAAGAGCAGTTTACTCACACACACAAGTGTCACTCAGCGACATCCACTCTTGGTGCACAACTGTGGTTCATCGGGCAGTAGGGTAATATCTGAACTCCCTCAGATCTGCATCCTCCATCCCAAGATCCTTGATTCATTTTAAAGTCAGCCGCCCACTCTGTGTAACAGGTAAGCTATGATGGAAGCTACTGGTAGAGTTCATATGGATGCAAGATGGAGACAAGGCCTTCACTTCCTCAATGACTCAGCTCTCCATGAGTTTCTCTATACGTAGTTTTGTAGTTTTTGTCACCACCAAGGGTGTGGAATGTCAAATACAGTCATAAAGTCACTACTAGTAGTAACTGCAGATGCATGTGTTATTTTCGCAGACTCCACTCCCTATTACAGGAAGTCGGGACATGTAAGTCTACACTTTTGAGTAACTTTGCGCTTGTAAGTGGTGGATAGCCAAAAGCCGCAAAGTTACTCCAAAGTGTAAGAATAAATATACTTGTAGTAAATCTACATGTGTAGAAATACCTTTGTGAATAGGCCTCACAGTGTCTGGCGCATTTAGTTTAATTCACATAGTATCTAGACAAAGCCCATACGATATACCAGAGAAAAGAGTACTTGTGACAAAAGATGAGGACTTTCAATCTTTATTCATTAGAATAATGTTATCTACAGACATTGGTGTTATTTGGATGATAGCGCCCTTCTGCACAAGGATGGTGGAACTGTTCAAAAAGTCCTATTTTGGCACCAAAAGGTTAGAACCAACTAGTTTTATCTGTTGTCCAGAGTTTTAACTACTTTACAATGACAGTTTATTTATAAAGACCTGTTCTTTTTAACCATAGCTCTGGCTAAACATTCAGCTTATTGAGTGTGACTATTGTGTCTGGAATCATCCTTGCTAATCATTGCTGCTCACGGAGAGTTAAGCACACAGAGGGGCTCTAGATTTTGCTATTGGAGAGGATAGTGCTTAAGGTCACCAAAGACTTCTCAATTAACCCAACTTCCCCAGAGCCTAGAGACAAGGCCCTGGTACCCTTATTAAGGCACCAACTGGCTAGAAAATCTCACATGGTTCCTATAAACTTGCCCATCCTTGACCAATATGCCTCAATACAATGCAAGAAGCCCATGTGGCTGCCTAGAAGGAATATTATCATCTGCTACTGTAGGAGAACAGAGCCTTCTCTGCCACAAGCATTAACGGGGAGCCTTTCGACATACCTGTCACATTGAGGGTAATCCACAGTCCTGATTTCCTTATGAAAGGAGGGGGCAGCTCAATAATGACCTCGCATTTGTATTTTCCAGAATCCGCTATCTGAGCATCCTCAATGATGAGTGTGACGACATTCTCCTCCAAGGCACAGTATATTCTCTCTGAGCACCTCATCTCACTTCTAAGATGGCTGCTGTTGAAAATATGACAGCAGTTCCACTGCATTTCTTTTATCCATTTCACACGGATACTCTCCGCGTCTTGGCTCATGTTCACCTGGCACCTGATTCTGACCTAGCTACCCACGTTAGCCTGGAGAAGTGCACTGGTCTGCCCCACAGTGTTCCCGAGTCGATGTGCGCTCACAGGAGAATATGTAACATGTAAACTGCAAACTGTGGAAAAAAGAGAAAAATTACACTAGTTAGCAAATATTTTGTTACACCTCAGAGCTCAGTAATCATCCTTAGTTTTAAATCCTGGCTCTTTCACATTGTCAGTGTGTTGGTATCCCTATCACCTAGTGGCGGGATTTTAAGGTGCTTCATGGCATGCTTGGGATTCCCCCATCCCGTATACGTGTGCATGCCACATACGACGTGTCGCTAACCGTTTGCAGCAGCTGACTTACATAACCTCTGCATCTCCTGGAAACAATCTTCGGGCATGAGGTTGCATTCTTTTTGCTGCTATCATTCTGATCTCTCTCCAAAGCAGCTCGGTTTGTGTGAAGGGTAAGGATGCACTGATCATGTACAAGACTTTGCGGCTCATTTACAAGCTCCTTCCGCCACCGTAACATCACTTTTTTTTTTACGCTACAGTGGTGCAAAACAGTCCCTCACCCGCGCCATGTTTACAAACTGGCGCAATGTCACCATTGCCCCAGTTTGTACACCCTTGCGCCAAATTATACCAGCACCAGGTATGATGTATGCAAGGGAGGCATTACCCCCAGGTAGCCCCAAAGAAATGGCGCAGTGCAATCTACAAGATTTCACTGCTCCATTCTAGCGTCATTTTTCAACGCCTGCCCAGGGGAGGCGTTAAGCGGACCCTAGGCTGTTTTCAATAGACCTCCCCGAGCTTTGCTGGACTAGCATCAAACATTTTTACACTAGTCCAACAAAGCGCCACAACTGCATCAAAAAAAGTTGGTGCAGTTGTGCTAACAAGTGCCATGGTGTGCTGTATTATAAATGCAGTGCTACTATGGTGATGTTAGGGGACGCAGGGTGATGCACGGAAACTGGCGCATTGAAGCAGATTTGTCACTTCCTTGTAAATAAGGCCATGTGTACTTACTCTTTAGGAAGGAGCCAGGAGGAGAGTACAGGTGCTCTGGTAGCACCCTTTCTGCAGACCAGGTGGCATGGAGATACATCTCACAGGCCCTGCATAAGTAGTGTAAACTCATGTGTTATCATTGTAGATGATGCATAACCATTTTCTACTCAAGGCAGGGGTGTAGTTACCATTGGTGCAGCAGGTGCAGTGCACCAGTGCTAAGAGGCCTGAGGGGCCCATTGAACCCTGTAAATACCTACATGTGACTATCCGAACAGCAGCCAAGGGGGTCTTTTTCCTTATTTGCACCAGGGCCCATGGCATCCTAGCTACATTTACTGCCCCAAGGAAGTTGTGCCAACTGACCAGAACAACAGACCCTCTGCAGATTAAGCATCTTCCCTAGACTCTGTGACAGTGACAAGTTAAGCTCATCTCCAGAGATGGGCACTGGGGTCCTAGAGGAATCTTAAAGGCACTTTTTACCAAATGTTTAACCAAGCCTCCCTCCCAGGGTGACCAAGTCTCACTTTGATTAACTGGCACTGCAGATTTGAACTTGGGAGCAGAGGTCAGGCCTTACTGTGGTGCTCTTTTAATCAAGCCCCTCTCCTGACTCTTCCTCTGCACCACTGATTACACCTCGCTCCCACTCTGTGTAGGTAGTTGTTGAGAAAGAGAGAACCGCGTGAAGAAGTGTAGGGGCCACATACCCACCACCCCCTGTGCTTACGCTTCGCTGCACTCCCCATCCTGCTCTCAAACAACAGGAGGAGCTGCGCAGGACTGGGCCATGCTGATCCCACCTGAGGCTCAGGGAACTGAGGAGGGTCTGTTTGTGAGGATCTCTTCCGGGATCGCCCCAAGTTGTCTTCCTGTCATGAAACACGTATTGCATGACAGACAGGTCTGTTTCACATGACTCATCAAACCAGGAGAAAAAGGATCTTAAACACCCTCCACCTCACCACTCATCCCCTAACCCCCCCACTCCCCTCTGAGCATCCCTGGGGTCCCAGTGCAGGATCTGCCTCCATGGTGTGATCCATCCTCAGCTAAGAGTATTGCATCCTGTGGATGATAGTCTAAGACTGCAGCATCCCTGGCTCTACAGGCACAAACAGTCCAGATCTAGAGCCTTCACTGATAGGAAGTCTTCCTGTGGTACATCCCCCAGAGATCGTCCCAAGAAAGCATGCAGGGGAAGGCTGGACACTGATCCTCAGCAGCACAAACTCCGGTCCCAGAGGTCACAGTCACATGTTGATTTTGTAAAGCGTGCTATCACCGGGGAGGGTATTCTGGCACTATGAAGGTAAGAGTCTAGCCTCACCCCAGGCAGACGGACAGGCTATTCGAAAAGCCAGGTCATCAGCTTCTTGCAGAACTCAAGAACTGAAGAGAAGGTTCTGATGTGTAATGGCGAGTAGTTCCACAATTTAGGAGCGATGTAGGAGAAGACAGCCACATCTGGTTTTCCTTATGCATGAGTAGGAGTCTGACCGAGAGGAAGTGTCATTCATGAGAGATTATTTGGAAGCACTATCCTCAGAAGCCCAGGTGATCAGCGAGATGACAAGGGTGTCTGTGCTGTGGAGGAGGCCTCGACTCGTCCACCCATACCCACTCTAGCCATGAAACTCAATTACTCAGGTACGCTGCAGAGATGCAGAGGCAGCCACACTCAGAGCAGGTAATCACAAAGGGCCACATGTACAAAGCTTTGTGTTTGCGATTCTCTAATAGCAAATTTTTGCCATACGCAATTAGGAAATCGTAAACTGTGATGTACAACATTGTGAATAACACTGTTTGCGAGTGCCAAATAGGTTGCAAGGTACCTGCCTCATCAATATTCATGAGGTAGGTCGCAATTTGCAACCTGATGGGAACGGCCTATACTCACAGAGATGGTGGCCTGCTGTGATCAGCATACCCCCATGTCTGTGATTGTTCTCTAAATAAAGCAGTTTTTTTGTAATGCAGCCTGTTTTTCTTAAAGGAAAACAGGATGGATTAAAAAAACAATAATTCCAAGTTTTGTTTACATTTTTTAAGAGTAGGTACTGGTCGCCTGAAAAAAAAAAATGTAAAAAATTTTTTTGGCACCCACATTCACAAAGTGGAAGGGGTCCCTTGGGGAAAGGGTTACCACCAATTTGAAATTGGTGCTAACCTGCGTATGTTTTGTGACCGCTTTTCGGACGCAAAACATTCATACGTGGACCTGCAACTCGCTATTAGGGAGGGACGCCCTTAGCACACCCCTTCCTAATGCAGACTTGCAAACCCTAGCTTGTGATTCGGTAATTGGTTGCCAAATCATAAAATAGGATTGATACATGGCAAAAGGCCACTTAGCGTTCACAAATGGCCCAATTCACAGTTTGCAAAAGCTAATTACTTTTGTGCATGAGACCGAAAGTCTCTAGACAATAAATATTGGAGTTGCAAATACACCCCAGTTTGTGTCTCCAGGAACCCTCTCACCTCAGACTGTGATGGTAGTGGTTGCTATCCTCTTTGGGAAGACAGCAGGTGCAAAATGGCATTGCTGTGCTAATAAGAGGCTTCTCTGAATTTCATCAGGTGTTAACCTGTCTGCCGACAAGAAGAGAATCCTTTAATACTGCTAGTGTTAGTGCCCCAAGCCATCATCGACCATAGTGACCACCTTCCTCCAGGTCATTACAGATGCTGTTTCAGTCTTTGACTTTTCTGATAGCCTAATGCATTCTGGATGTTGTAGTCTTACCTTGCTTCCATTTAATTAATTATACAAACACCCCCAGAATCAATGATTTGTAGGTCAAACATTGCGGACTGGAGACTCTGGGGGTGATTCTGACCCCGGCGGCCGGGGTCGGCGGGAGCACCGCCAACAGGCTGGCGGTGCTCCGCAGGGCATTCTGACCGCGGCGGTACAGCCGCGGCCAGAAACGGAAAGTCGGCGGTGTACCGCCGACTTTCCGCTGCCCATGGGAATCCTCCATGGCGGCGCAGCTTGCTGCGCCGCCATGGGGATTCCGACCCCCTCACCGCCATCCTGTTCCTGGCGGTTTCGACCGCCAGAAACAGGATGGCGGTGAGGGGTGTCGTGGCGCCCCTGGGGGCCCCTGCAGTGCCCATGCCTGCTCCTAATAAGCACCGCAAGCTGCTCCTGTATGTAACACTCATCCACATCCAGCAAGAATTCTAATTACTTCCGTTAACGCAAGGCCAAAGGCGTGCCTCTACAGCCACTCTGATTTGTCCACTGTGTGATCACGTGATGTTTCCCTACAGCCGCACCAGGAAGCCCCAGTGGTAAGAACAGAATTGAAAAATAAACACAACATAAGGAAAAACTAAATGCAAGGCAGGATTTTACATAGAATTACAATGCATTCTGAAGTTCCCAGGACGCTTTCTGC
Organism: Pleurodeles waltl; assembly: GCF_031143425.1. NCBI lineage: Eukaryota > Metazoa > Chordata > Amphibia > Caudata > Salamandridae > Pleurodeles > Pleurodeles waltl. Next base: position 64,719,058 of record NC_090451.1, on the reverse strand, counting down.
AGCACAACACATCTCTGTATTTCTACACTAGGAATGACCTGGTACTTGTCGACATTTTGTTTCTAAAACAAGGTAGGATATTTCTGGTTTCTAAACAACTAATTAACATGCTATGACGTGGAAGGAAATTACATCCCAACATGACCTTTGCTTTGGCAGTGACATCACAGAAGTCGTATGACCTGAGATGAGTGGAAATAACGGCAGCTTCTGAACTAGAAACCATCATCAGCATAAACAGGACCACTGGAACCATGCATCAAGGGGGGACCAACTTATGCGGCGAGGTTGACAGCAACAAAAAGCAAATTATACGGCATAATGCGCCACATTTTGTGACAGTATAATTGCATTATGTTGCCTTTTTTACACTAGTTAACACTGTTTGCGGAAATGTTCCGCCTCACTAGTAACAGTTTAACACTCAAATACAGCAAAATGCAATTCAAAGGTTACCAATCAACTTTTACAAAGAGCCTTCCCTTGCGCGGCCACAAGTATTGCTGTATTTTAGTCATTTTTGATCCATTTGAGCTAGAAACAATTTTTTGGCGTAAAATCTGCAGCTGATGTTGCATTGTGTGGCAAATGTGGCAAATCCATACACATACGGAAAACGCTGAGGAATCTCATGATTCCAGCGAACCAGGCTATAAATAACAGGACATAAGAGCCAGCCTTGGAGTCAGGAGCACATTGTCTCTGACACCAGCAGCAGCTGCCCGGCCTACATTTTAAACCACGGCACTGCCTTCGGGGGGATTGCTGTTGATAGCGGCCATGTTCAAGCAGCTGGAATTACCTGTGAACAGGTGAACGCCACGGCCTCCATAGAAGCAGTTGGTGACGCAGGAACCCGTAGACTGCACCGCTAACCTAACAAGAGCCTCCTTTAGGAATCTGGAAGTTTGGCAACTAATGAGTCTCCCTACTTGAGGACAAACTAAGGCCTTACACCAGTGGTTCCCAATCTGTGCGCCGTGGCACCCAGGTGCGCCATCTAAACTAGCCAGGGGCGCGATGCACCAAGCACACGGTTTGGTAACGAAACGAGGAATAGCTATCAATATCTGCTGTCACTACTTGCCCTGGCCTCCTGCTAACTGCAGTGTTAATGGATGACACTGAAACATAAAACCATCTCTCATCTCAGAGTTATTTAACAGGTCCTGACCCTGAGCTAAACAGTTCAGAAGTGTTGCTCGAGTGAATTTTAGAAATCCCTTCATGCAATTTAACAAACCCTTTTGTGCAGTATAATTAAAATATACATGCTAATTCTTATAACCTCGACCTAGGTAAGGAGACAAGGAAGACTGCTTATAAAGGTCATTAAGGGTGAATATGAATAACATTAATTTAATACACAAGCTCCAAAAATAAAATAAACGGTAAAGAAATATGCAGTAAAGCACTGTAAAGGGCATTTCTTCTGCTCAGCAAATAATGCATACTCAGGCCTTCATGGAAGACCTGCTGTCACAGACAACTAACTCTGTCCCTTCAAGGATAGGTCATAGACACTTTACTCGGAATAAGCCACCCTAAGACAAACACTTTTGAAAAATGTGTGCAGTACAGATGCATTGTCTGTATGTAGGTACCTTTATTGTCTTGTGCACTTTGTTTTTCTTGTCAGCAGGGCCCTACAGATAGGCAGTTTATTACACAGCTAACATTTGTCTATAAGACGAAGATCATAGGATACTCAGCCTAGCGACTGCAGTCAAACCTTGGCTGGATGCCTGCTAATGCACCACAGCCCACCTTCCACTGCACTCTTCTTCCATACAAGGTATGTTACAGAGACAGGTATAGCTGTAAACTATTGTACAGATAGACATTGTACCTTAGTGAGCCAGTGAAACAGCAATAACGTGCTTATAAATGCCAGGTAGTGCATATCAGCAGTGTCTGATCACCTTAAAACGTGTAAATATTACCTATTTCAGCTGCGTGCATTTGATATTTAACCAACTGAAGCAAGCTGCAATAGTGCTTAATTAAAGTCCCTTACTTCAATGTGATCTGTGCATGAAACGGAAAGCACATCCAGCTTTACTAGCACAGATTATTTGTTAGAAGTAAATGAAAGGATTTGGGCGGTCATTCCAACCGCGGCGGGCGGCGGTCGCCGCCCGCCAAGCGGTTACCGCCGAATGACCGCACCGGCCATTCTGGCTTTCCCGCTGGGCCGGTGGGCGACCTCCAAAAGGCCGCCCGCCGGCCCAGCGGGAAACCCCCTGCAACAATGAAGCCGGCTCCGAATGGAGCCGGCGGAGTTGTAGGGGTGCGACGGGTGCAGTGGCACCCGTCGCGATGAAAATCTTTGTGGGGCCCTGTTAGGGGGCCCCTGCACTGCCCATGCCAGTGGCATGGGCAGTGCAGGGGCCCCCAGGGGCCCCACGACACCCGTTCCCGCCATCCTGTTCCTGGCGGTAAAAACCGCCAGGAACAGGATGGCGGGAAGGGGGTCGGAATCCCCATGGCGGTGCTGCAAGCAGCGCCGCCATGGAGGATTCCCTGGGCCAGGGGTAAACCGGCGGGAAACCGCCGGTTGCCCATTTCTGACCGCGGCTTTACCGCCGCGGTCAGAATGGCCCTGGAAGCACCGCCAGCCTGTTGGCGGTGCTTCCGCGGTCCCCGGCCCTGGCGGTCATGGACCGCCAGGGTCGGAATGACCCCCTTGTTCTCTTATCATCTTTATCTCATTCTGTCATTCTCACTTTCATCACTTTACTAGCAACAAAGCTTCTGCTTATTCCAAATAATATTCCTTCTTACTCTTGCAGCTATTCGCTGTCTGTTACTTTGCTAAATCTTCCTACTCTTAACTCTACTTCCTCCTTCTTACTCTGAATACTCCTATTCTTACTCCTACTGAGTCCCTCCCACCTGCAGCAGCGGTTCCTGCTCTAACCTGCATTTCAGCAAAGAGAGAGATGGGTGCCTCAACTGCTACAGTTTTGCATGTGTGAGAAATGCAATGATGAGCACAGGGTTTGGATAGCCATCTTAAAGGGTGCTCAGAGGTTCGTGCTGCCCTTCTTTGCCTTTAAGGAAAACAGTGACCTGCCTGCTGCTGGAGGAAGGTTGGCTTACTCAGCATCAGGTTCATGTCTGAGGGGATATCACCTTCTTAGTGTACTGGCACTGAGATAGTTTGAATAGGAAGTTACTCCCATTGCATTTCAGTTATAGCTCAGCTATATATGGCATTCGGATGCCATCTGCAACAGACTTTTCTATTCAAGGTCCTTCTGCGAATGTAGCCAACACTGCCCTTTTCAGATTGCTGATGTTAATGCCAGAATTCCCAAGAAAATAAATGTTTAAATTGGCTGCTTAGTGGTTGTGTCATATTTGTTGCTAAGGATTGTCCGAGATATGTATTCTATTTAGTTCTGTGACATGCAGAATATGATGCAAGCTGCTGCCACTCAAGAAGATGCTTTCATGGCAGGAACGTGTGGTTTAAGGCTTCAAGGCCTGGAGTAAAAAGTAGAGGTGGTAAAGTGAGTATTTGTTACTGATAAAGTGCTTTATTACAGGATCAGTTCAGTGACAAAGTAGATCACAACTACGATTATAATACCTTCACTGCAATTAATTTCAGGGAGGAAAATGGAAGTACCCCCGATGCCGGGCTTACATCCTCCCACCTGCCAAAAAAAGGAACGTAACGGCGAGCCAGGCCAACTGCCAATAGGTCAAGGGAGCCGCGGGTCGCAAAAGTTTGGGAACCACTGCCTTACACAAAGTGTGTCCACCTTACAGGGCCTTAGAAACTTCAGCAGAATTCTCCACTTTCTTTCACGTTTAGAATCTGGAAAGCAATTAATATACCCACATCTTTAAAATATTTCCTAACCACCTCAGCACCAATGGGTCTTTTCTAAAGTGCTGCAGTACCTGGTAATATTACCACAGTCAGGGAGTAGATAATTTCTGCTCCATTGAGGGTTTTTTACCATAAATTATGAAAAGCTTGCTCAGAATTACTGATATCTTTGTGTCGCGGTAAAACATGAGACTTTTTTGTGCTATGATGTTGTATTACCATATTTGTAACGCAGTACGCACAGTGGGTACCGAGCAAGCGCTGCTACATGTGTACATATAGTGCTAGTGTTGTTTGCATGACGGATATTCCAATCATGCTACACATGACGGTGCCTTCTAGCAAGGACCATTAGCTGTCAATAGGCTCCATGTGGTGAGTTTCACCGTCAGCCAGTTCTGGCTTCCCAGTCAATAGCACTGTGATGGGAACAATGAAACTACAAGCCAGCATAGTCTTTGTGCTGTAAGATGGATATCAAGGGCTGGCACACAGTCGCACTCAGGCGACAGGGCGGTGTGCCCTCTGAATATCGATGGCACAGAGTATTGACGACAAAATATAGCATCAGAAATATCGACAGATAAGTAAGTGTACCTTTTTTACACCTAACGCCACATATTTGTACCGGACAACATGTATATATATATATATATATATATATATATATATATATATATATATATATATATACACATATAAATAACTTCAAGGGACGTAGATATGGAGTTAAGAAGAGTAAATCTATACTTCTATATATGCACTTACCTTTCGATATTTTGTCTCACAATATTCTGGCCACTATATTCTTGTAGGTCGATATTCTTGGGCTCGATATTCAATAGTACAACCAACAGGGCAGCATTAGAGGAAAGGAAACCTCAGGCAAGGTGATCTGGGCACTGCACAAGAGTAGTGAGACCTGTGGTGCAGGAGACACTTACCTGAGAAGCTGATGAGTCCGAGCAGCAGAGCCCTGGACAGTCTCTCCATGGTCACTCCAGAGATGAGAGACACACTGAGGCCCAGAGGCACTGCCTCCACAGCAGCACATGGTGACTTCCTGCCACAGGGCCTGACCTCAGACAGCCTCGCCAGCCTTTGCACCGCCCTCGTTTCAACCACACATGGGGGAGTCAACAACTTTCAGCACTGGCAACTCCTGAACTTTTAATTTCAACTGAAATTTTAAGCCAATTTCTTGCCTCTTCCTGTTTAATTCATGAATTGTTCTCTTTTGTACATTTGTTTGGTTTCTGAGTGCGGAGGGGGAGATGAGTTGTATAGCAAGACCCAGGCACCTGTTTCGCATCTCTTTGGTAGGTCAGTCCTCCTTGCTTGGATTCAGTCACTCTTCCATCACAGGAGCCAATGAACTAGAGCCGGCTCATCTGTTTAAAACCCCAATAAAGAGCCATGTGGAGCTCCTCAGGGGCCTGTCCCTCTCCTGGCTACAGTAGCCAAAGCGGAAACAAGAACTAAAGCCCTAATGTGTGTAGCTCACACTAATGGGCCATCACTCAGTCAGTTAGTGTAGGAGGCTGGACTGGCTTGTAGTGAGTACCTAGGGGTACTTGCACCTTGCACCAGGCCCAGTTATCCCTTATTAGTGTATAGGGTGTCTAGCAGCTTAGGCTGATAGATAATGGTAGCTTAGCAGAGCAGCTTAGGCTGAACTAGGAGACGTGTGAAGCTACTACAGTACCACTTAGTGTCATATGCACAATATCATAAGAAAACACAATACACAGTTATACTAAAAATAAAGGTACTTTATTTTAATGACAATATGCCAAAGTATCTCAGAGTGTACCCTCAGTGAGAGGATAGGAAATATACACAAGATATATATACACAATACCAGAAATATGCAGTATAGTCTTAGAAAACAGTGCAAACAATGTATAGTTACAATAGGATGCAATGGGGACACATAGGGATAGGGGCAACACAAACCATATACTCCAAAAGTGGAATGTGAACCACGAATGGACCCCAAACCTATGTGACCTTGTAGAGGGTCGCTGGGACTATTAGAAAATAGTGAGGGTTAGAAAAATAGCCCACCCCAAGACCCTGAAAAGTGAGTGCAAAGTGCACTAAAGTTCCCCAAAGGACAAAGAAGTCGTGATAGGGGAATAAGGCAGGAAAGACACAAACCAACAATGCAACAACGCTGGATTTCCAATCTGGGGTACCTGTGGAACAAGGGGACCAAGTCCAAAAGTCACAGGCAAGTCGGAGATGGGCAGATGCCCAGGAAATGCCAGCTGCGGGTGCAAAGAAGCTTCTACTGGACAGAAGAAGCTGCGGTTTCTGCAGGAACGCAAAGGGCTAGAGACTTCCCCTTTGGAGGACGGATCCCTCTCGCCTTGTAGAGTCGTGCAGAAGTGTTTTCCCGCCGAAAGAACGCCAACAAGCCTTGCTAGCTGCAAATCGTGCGGTTAGCGTTTTTGGACGCTGTTGTGGCCCAGGAGGGACAAGGAGGTCGCAAATTGGACCAGGAGGTAGAGGGGACGTCGAGCAAGACAAGGAGCCCTCTTAGCAGCAGGTAGCCCCCGGAGAAGTGCCAGAAACAGGCACTACGAGGATGCGTGAAACGGTGCTCACCTGAAGTTACACAAAGGAGTCCCACGTTGCCGGAGACCAACTTAGAAAGTCGTGCAATGCAGGTTAGAGTGCCGTGGACCCAGGCTTGGCTGTGCACAAAGGATTTCCGCCGGAAGTGCACAGGGGCCGGAGTAGCTGCAAAAGTCGCGGTTCCCAGCAATGCAGTCTAGCGAGGTGAGGCAAGGACTTACCTCCACCAAACTTGGACTGAAGAGTCACTGGACTGTGGGAGTCACTTGGACAGAGTTGCTGGATTCGAGGGACCTCGCTCGTCGTGCTGAGAGGAGACCCAAGGGACCGGTAATGCAGCTTTTTGGTGCCTGCGGTTGCAGGGGGACGAGTCCGTCGACCCACGGGAGATTTCTTCGGAGCTTCTAGTGCAGAGAGGAGGCGGACTACCCCCACAGCATGCACCACCAGGAAAACAGTCGAGAAGGCGGCAGGATCAGCGTTACAGAGTTGCAGTAGTCGTCTTTGCTACTATGTTGCAGTTTTGCAGGCTTCCAGCACGGTCAGCAGTCGATTCCTTGGCAGAAGGTGAAGAGAGAGATGCAGAGGAACTCGGATGAGCTCTTGCATTCGTTATCTAAGGAATACCAAGAGACAGAGACCCTAAATAGCCAGAAAAGAGGGTTTGGCTACCTAGGAGAGAGGATAGGCTAGCAACACCTGAAGGAGCCTATCACAAGGAGTCTCTGACGTCACCTGGTGGCACTGGCCACTCAGAGCAGTCCAGTGTGACAGCAGCACCTCTGTTTCCAAGATGGCAGAGGTCTGGAGCACACTGGAGGAGCTCTGGGCACCTCCCAGGGGAGGTACAGGTCAGGGGAGTGGTCACTCCCCTTTCCTTTGTCCAGTTTCGCGCCAGAGCAGGGCTAAGGGGTCCCCTGAACCGGTGTAGACTGGCTTATGCAGAATTGGACACATCTGTGCCCAAGAAAGCATTTCCAGAGGCTGGGGGAGGCTACTCCTCCCCTGCCTTCACACCATTTTCCAAAGGGAGAGGGTGTAACACCCTCTCTCAGAGGAAGTCCTTTGTTCTGCCATCCTGGGCCAGGCCTGGCTGGACCCCAGGAGGGCAGATGCCTGTCTGAGGGGTTGGCAGCAGCAGCAGCTGCAGTGAAACCCCGGGAAAGGCAGTTTGGCAGTAACAGGGTCTGTGCTACAGACCACTGGGATCATGGGATTGTGCCAACTATGCCAGGATGGTATAGAGGGGGCAATTCCATGATCATAGACATATTACATGGCCATATTCGGAGTTACCATTGTGAAGTTACATATAGGTAGTGACCTATATGTAGTGCACGCGTGTAATGGTGTCCCCGCACTCACAAAGTCCGGGGAATTGGCCCTGAACAATGTGGGGGGCACCTTGGCTAGTGCCAGGGTGCCCACACACTAAGTAACTTAGCACCCAACCTTTACCAGGTAAAGGTTAGACATATAGGTGACTTATAAGTTACTTAAGTGCAGTGTAAAATGGCTGTGAAATAACGTGGACGTTATTTCACTCAGGCTGCAGTGGCAGGCCTGTGTAAAAATTGTCAGAGCTCCCTATGGGTGGCAAAAGAAATGCTGCAGCCCATAGGGATCTCCTGGAACCCCAATACCCTGGGTACCTCAGTACCATATACTAGGGAATTATAAGGGTGTTCCAGTAAGCCAATGTAAATTGGTAAAATTGGTCACTAGCCTGTTAGTGACAATTTGTAAAGAGAGAGCATAACCACTGAGGTTCTGGTTAGCAGAGCCTCAGTGAGACAGTTAGGCATCACCCAGGGAACACATACCTTTAGGTCACAAACTTATGAGCACTGGGGTCCTGACTAGCAGGGTCCCAGTGACACATAACAAACATACTGAAAACATAGGGTTTTCACTATGAGCACTGGCCCCTGGCAAGCAGGATACCAGTGAGACAGTGAAAACACCCTGACATACACTCACAAACAGGCCCAAAGTGGGGGTAACAAGGCTAGAAAGAGGCTACTTTCTCACACAACCCCCCCCCCCCAAACGAAGGGCAATAAGGCTAACCTTGGCCAGTTGAGACTTTATTGTCTAAGTGGTGATAAGTAGAGAGTAGCTCTGCAATAGACTGGTTACTCCCTTTATCATCCACTATATGGTTACTTCCCTGTGGGGATGTAAACCACCCTGTTTGAAGTTTTTTAGCTAAGCAACAATGTGAAGATGTATTTTCAGAGTTTCTATCAGTAAGTTTTAGTTTAGAGCAGTGGGAATTGTCCACTGAACCCATTTGTAGTGATGGAAATGCCAGACAGGGATGCTGTCTCAGAAAAGCCATAGCTGGGCAAAAACTTTGTCCATATGGCTGGAAGAGAGAACAGGGATGCTGTTTCTCTTGGGTTGGAGCAGGGCAGGGATGCTGTCCTAAGTGTTGTGAGGCAGTGCAGAGTTTCTGCACTAAAGTTTCTCTGGGAGAGTTGGAGGGATGCTCCATGTTAACTAAAATGGTGCTCTTTTTGTCACCAATGTTAGTTATCCCACAGAGAGGTACTTCTACCTCAGGGAGTACAGCTTTGCCAGCTGATGATTCCCTTGGAACAGGTGCCACCCCAGGAGAGGTTTCTCCCACCACAGGAATGGTATCCTGAATGGCAGGGTGGTTAGGGGATACTGTGATACCCTTTTTACCTGTTGATGGAGAGGGATCCTGAGTTTTCAGGCCTTCTCTCCTTTGCTTTTTCATTTCAGTAGAAATGAGAGGGAACAATTCCTCTGGGATGCCCAGCATGGCTGCATGGGCATAAAACTCTACATCAGCCCAACCTGAGGCCTCTAGGTCATTACCTAAGAGACAGTCTACAGGTAAGCTAGGTGATACCACCACCTGCTTAGGGCCAGTAACTCCACCCCAACTAAACTGAATTATAGCTAAGGGAAGAAACTTAGTGGAGTTATGGACATCAATACTTTTATACTGTTGTCCAATGATGTGTTGTTCAGGAGCCACTATGTTTTCAGTCACCAAAGTGATACTGGCACCTGTGTCCCTATAGGCCAAGGCCTCAACACCATTTATTGAAACTGCCTGTACTTATCCATTGTAAGGGGACAAGCAGCCAGTGTGGCAAGGCCAATGCCACTAGGTGTGACAGAAACTGTCTTGGGACTGACTACCCCAGTTTCTATGATGGACCCATAAGTGAACCCAACTACACCCTTTGCTTGACTGTTGCCAGCAGTCCCACCACTAGTACCACTACTGCTAGGGGCACTTGAGCTTGATGTATTAGTGGTGGTAGGCTCAGCGGGTTTACCTGGACAGGACTTATCCCCTGGCCTATGGCCTCTGTTTTTACACACAAAGCACCAAGGCTTTTTAATGTGTGCAGGTTGAGAAGAAGAGGAAGAATTTGTTTTATCCCCACCCTCTGAAGAGTGTTTAAGATTTGAAGTGGGATCTTTGGTTTTACCCTTATCCCCATGCTTATCTTGAGATTTTTCACCATCTTTCTTCTTATTGCCATCTTTGTCACCCCCTGTATGAACTTTTCTGTTCACCCTTGTTCTGACCCATTTGTCTGCCTTCTTTCCCAATTCTTGGGGAGAGGTCAGATCAGAGTCCACCAGGTACTGGTGCAACAAATCAGACACACAATTATTAAGAATATGCTCTCTCAGGATCAAGTTATACAGGCTGTCATAATCAGTAACTTTACTGCCATGTAACCACCCCTCCAAGGCCTTCACTGAATGGTCAATGAAATCAACCCAGTCTTGTGAAGACTCCTTTTTGGTCTCTCTGAACTTTATCCTGTATTGTTCAGTGGTTAAGCCATAACCATCCAGGAGTGCATTCTTAAGAACTTTGTAATCATTAGCTTCATTTTCTTTTACAGTAAGGAGCCTATCCCCACCTTTTCCACTAAATGATAGCAGCCCACTGCCTTTGAGGGACATCCTGTACAGCACAGGCCCTCTCAAGTGCAGCAAACCACTTGTTAATGTCATCCCCCTCCTTATAAGGGGGAACTATCTTATGCAGATTCCTGGAATCATGCTCTTTTGCAGGATGACTATGGGGAATACTGCTGCTGCCACCATGGGTTTCTAAACCCAGTTTCTGTCTCTCCTTCTCTACTTCTAAAGTCTGTCTATCCAAATCCAGCTGTTGCTTCTTGAGCTTCAGTCTGGTTTGTTCCACTCTCAATCTATTGAGTTCCCTTTTTAACAATCTGTCATCAGGGTGGGTGGGAGGGACATGCCTTGAAACAGAAGTATGGTGAGAATGGACAGAAGGAGACCTGTCCCTTACAGAGGGCACCCTAACAGCTTGGCTAACAGAAACATCAGTACCACAGTGGTGAGAATAAATGCTTTTGCTATGATGTGAGACAACACTATTTGTATGGTGTGGCTCTTCATCATTACCAACTATGCTAGACTGTCTAGTAATGGGCAGGCTTTGAAGTTTCTTTCCTGAATCTTTTCCTGGGGGAGTCCCTGGATCAGATTGGGAACCATTAGCTACTTTTTCAACAGATGGGGCACTTCTTGCCTTATCTTGTTCTCTAAGCATGTTAAGTAACAATTCCAAGGAAGGATTCTTCCCTACACTCAAACCTCTCTCTACACAGAGACTCCTTGCTCCTTTCCAGCTAAGGTGGTCATATGCAAGTTTGGACAGATCAACATTTTGGCCTGTGCCAGACATTTTTAGAGAGAGTTAAAGTGATAGAAAAAGAGAAAAAAGTTTGTCAGAGCTTTTAGAAAGACAGAGAAAAAAACTTGTAAAACTTTTTAGAATTTTTTAGAAAGTTAGAAGTACTTTTCAGCACTTAGAAAAGAGTGAAAAGAGGAAATGCAAAACTTTTTGGCAATGTGTATATACACTGAACTTGTTTTGTATATTTTTCTCTTATGAAAAGTACAATGACAAGAGTGGTAAGTAGTCTCAAAGCACTTATCCCACCGCTGCACAACCAATGTAGGAGGCTGGACTGGCTTGTAGTGAGTACCTAGGGGTACTTGCACCTTGCACCAGGCCCAGTTATCCCTTATTAGTGTATAGGGTGTCTAGCAGCTTAGGCTGATAGATAATGGTAGCTTAGCAGAGCAGCTTAGGCTGAACTAGGAGACGTGTGAAGCTACTACAGTACCACTTACTGTCATATGCACATTATCATAAGAAAACACAATACACAGTTATACTAAAAATAAAGGTACTTTATTTTTATGACAATATGCCAAAGTATCTCAGAGTGTACCCTCAGTGAGAGGATAGGAAATATACACAAGATATATATACACAATACCAGAAATATGCAGTATAGTCTTAGAAAACAGTGCAAACAATGTATAGTTACAATAGGATGCAATGGGGACACATAGGGATAGGGGCAACACAAACCATATACTCCAAAAGTGGAATGTGAACCACGAATGGACCCCAAACCTATGTGACCTTGTAGAGGGTCGCTGGGACTATTAGAAAATAGTGAGGGTTAGAAAAATAGCCCACCCCAAGACCCTGAAAAGTGAGTGCAAAGTGCACTAAAGTTCCCCAAAGGACAAAGAAGTCGTGATAGGGGAATAAGGCAGGAAAGACACAAACCAACAATGCAACAACGCTGGATTTCCAATCTGGGGTACCTGTGGAACAAGGGGATCAAGTCCAAAAGTCACAGGCAAGTCGGAGATGGGCAGATGCCCAGGAAATGCCAGCTGCGGGTGCAAAGAAGCTTCTACTGGACAGAAGAAGCTGCAGTTTCTGCAGGAACGCAAAGGGCTAGAGACTTCCCCTTTGGAGGACGGATCCCTCTTGCCTTGTAGAGTCGTGCAGAAGTGTTTTCCCGCCGAAAGAACGCCAACAAGCCTTGCTAGCTGCAAATCGTGTGGTTAGCGTTTTTGGACGCTGCTGTGGCCCAGGAGGGACCAGGAGGTCGCAAATTGGACCAGGAGGTAGAGGGGACGTCGAGCAAGACAAGGAGCCCTCTTAGCAGCAGGTAGCACCTGGAGAAGTGCCAGAAACAGGCACTACGAGGATGCGTGAAACGGTGCTCACCCGAAGTTACACAAAGGAGTCCCACGTCGCCGGAGACCAACTTAGAAAGTCGTGCAATGCAGGTTAGAGTGCCGTGGACCCAGACTTGGCTGTGCACAAAGGATTTCCGCCGGAAGTGCACAGGGGCCGGAGTAGCTGCAAAAGTCTGCGTTCCCAGCAATGCAGTCTAGCGAGGTGAGGCAAGGACTTACCTCCACCAAACTTGGACTGAAGAGTCACTGGACTGTGGGAGTCACTTGGACAGAGTTGCTGGATTCGAGGGACCTCGCTCGTCGTGCTGAGAGGAGACCCAAGGGACCGGTAATGCAGCTTTTTGGTGCCTGCGGTTGCAGGGGGACGAGTCCGTCGACCCACGGGAGATTTCTTCGGAGCTTCTAGTGCAGAGAGGAGGCAGACTACCCCCACAGCATGCACCACCAGGAAAACAGTCGAGAAGGCGGCAGGATCAGTGTTACAGAGTTGCAGTAGTCGTCTTTGCTACTATGTTGCAGTTTTGCAGGCTTCGAGCGCGGTCAGCAGTCGATTCCTTGGCAGAAGGTGAAGAGAGAGATGCAGAGGAACTCGGATGAGCTCTTGCATTCGTTATCTAAGGAATCCCAAGAGACAGAGACCCTAAATAGCCAGAAAAGAGGGTTTGGCTACCTAGGAGAGAGGATAGGCTAGCAACACCTGAAGGAGCCTATCACAAGGAGTCTCTGACGTCACCTGGTGGCACTGGCCACTCAGAGCAGTCCAGTGTGCCAGCAGCACCTCTGTTTCCAAGATGGCAGAGGTCTGGAGCACACTGGAGGAGCTCTGGGCACCTCCCAGGGGAGGTACAGGACAGGGGAGTGGTCACTCCCCTTTCCTTTGTCCAGTTTCGCGCCAGAGCAGGGCTAAGGGGTCCCCTGAACCGGTGTAGACTGGCTTATGCAGAATTGGGCACATCTGTGCCCAAGAAAGCATTTCCAGAGGCTGGGGGAGGCTACTCCTCCCCTGCCTTCACACCATTTTCCAAAGGGAGAGGGTGTAACACCCTCTCTCAGAGGAAGTCCTTTGTTCTGCCATCCTGGGCCAGGCCTGGCTGGACCCCAGGAGGGCAGATGCCTGTCTGAGGGGTTGGCAGCAGCAGCAGCTGCAGTGAAACCCCGGGAAAGGCAGTTTGGCAGTACCAGGGTCTGTGTTACAGACCACTGGGATCATGGGATTGTGCCAACTATGCCAGGATGGTATAGAGGGGGCAATTCCATGATCATAGACATATTACATGGCCATATTCGGAGTTACCATTGTGAAGTTACATATAGGTAGTGACCTATATGTAGTGCACGCGTGTAATGGTGTCCCCGCACTCACAAAGTCCGGGGAATTGGCCCTGAACAATGTGGGGGGCACCTTGGCTAGTGCCAGGGTGCCCACACAATAAGTAACTTAGCACCCAACCTTTACCAGGTAAAGGTTAGACATATAGGTGACTTATAAGTTACTTAAGTGCAGTGTAAAATGGCTGTGAAATAACGTGGACGTTATTTCACTCAGGCTGCAGTGGCAGGCCTGTGTAAGAATTGTCAGAGCTCCCTATGGGTGGCAAAAGAAATGCTGCAGCCCATAGGGATCTCCTGGAACCCCAATACCCTGGGTACCTCAGTACCATATACTAGGGAATTATAAGGGTGTTCCAGTAAGCCAATGTAAATTGGTAAAATTGGTCACTAGCCTGTTAGTGACAATTTGTAAAGAGAGAGCATAACCACTGAGGTTCTGGTTAGCAGAGCCTCAGTGAGACAGTTAGGCATCACACAGGGAACACATACCTTTAGGTCACAAACTTATGAGCACTGGGGTCCTGACTAGCAGGGTCCCAGTGACACATAACAAACATACTGAAAACATAGGGTTTTCACTATGAGCACTGGGCCCTGGCAAGCAGGATACCAGTGAGACAGTGAAAACACCCTGACATACACTCACAAACAGGCCCAAAGTGGGGGTAACAAGGCTAGAAAGAGGCTACTTTCTCACAGTTAGGAAAATCACATGGTGGTTTTACTACAATTTCAAGATGTCACTTTGCCGTCGCAGTTACTTAGGTACCACCAAAAGAAATATTGTGCGAGTCCAAAGACAAAATGTTAACAAATATACAGGGGAGAAATCAGGTAAGCAATTACAGAGACGCAGTTCGAAAACTAAATATTAAATTTAGTGAAATTGCAAAAGGGTGATTTTTGGGAGTGCACTTAGCCAAAAGTTAAAAGGCAGAGTCGGTCTGCATGTGACTCAGAAAAATACAGAACTTAACTAGAGAACCATCACCCGAAATCTTCACAAAATGGGGACGTGATCGGAGAGTGTTCCCCCTTGTAATCAAATACTGAATAACAGTTCCTTTGGTAGATGCCACACTTCCAGATTTAGGTGGGAGATTTCAGGTTTGTTCTGGCAAAACAACAATACTTAAACTTTTTAATGATTCAAACTGTTTTGACTTAAAAGAATGTATTGGTAAAATCAAATTCTCGTGTTTTTTGATATATTAATAACCCTCTCATGTATTCGCAAATCTTGGTACATGTGAATGTGCAGTGGAATCTTCTATCAAGCTTGCAACCCTTTTTGTTTTATATGATTTGATTAAATATTACCATGCAAAAAACTATTGACCAAAAAGTCAAAACTGACATAATCGTGAGCTGCTTGGCATCTACAATTATTTATTTATTTATTTCGCTAATAGACTTGAAATGCTGAAGCTTTTCTTCCTTGTCTCAGATAAAAATCCCATTCCCTTGCCATGCATCCAAAGGGAAATTAAGAAACTGAGGAGCTTCTATGAGTTGTGGCAATTTATAAAAATTCAACATATAATATTGTCATTGGAAATTGTATGTTTATTGTGCTTACTACTTATGACGAGGCATTGAAGAGCTTTGTGGTGAGTAGCACGCTTCTCTGGAACCCAAGATTAGAGGTTAATAGTAGATTAGTAATTTTTTACTTTATTTGCATTAGTTGTGTTAGGTTTGTGCTTTTGATTTCTTGTGTGTTCAGTAGGGTTTGGAGAAGGGATAGGATGATGGGAATTGATTTGAAGGGGAACTAGTGAGTTGTGTTGTGTAAGTAGTGATTGTGTGTGTCTGTTAGTTGGGTCACATGGCTAAAAAAGGAGGGGAACGTTTGAGGAGGATGTTAGGGGTTCATAGTAGTCAGACAGATTTGGGATGAGTCAGACAGGTAGGAGGGAACAGGTTGAAAGTTTTTTTTTTTCCTTATTAGCAAAAAAATGAAATGATCTTATATATATCAAATATATATGCAACTGACACTTGGTAAAGGTAATTGGCTGGCGGAAATCCCTCTATATAAATATGCATAAGTGCAAAGAAGCAGCAATATTTACGTGGTTGGATGTGCACATTTATCTTGTGGTGAATTTTGCAAATTTTTTCCATGACCTTTCTTAAAGTTTTAGTAGCAGGTTATACTCCTCTATATATGCATCTACACATATATAAAAGTAGCAATTATGACATTGGCCTATATATACTCATTTTCCCCTTATACATTGAAATAAATCTTCCTAATGTATCCACCCTGGTCAATATTTTCCAGTAAGGGCATTCTTGGTCATAGGCTGGTGATTAAGGGTGGGCGAAATATTGAATTGTGCCAGCAGATTTGGCGGAATTTTGATGACAATTCTGCCAATCGCCATGTGGTGGAATTTTTGTCTCACGTGTGGCTTCAGGAAGGTAAGTAGGTGAGCGCAAGTCACATTTGGGGTCCCCTACCACGATTTCCGGTTGCTAGGGGAACAGCCGGCAAAATGTTTCTAACGCAGGTGGCAACAATAATTCACAATCATAAGGCTCCTGCTTGAGAACAAAATCTACTCAGGCAGCAGCAAAATCAACTTGAGTACCACCGCCCGCTGTGTGGTGCCGTTTGTGCTGATTTTTCAGCATGTAATGCGCTCCTGGCACCAAATCGCACAGCAAGCAGCGGACAAGCTTTTCTCTGCCTGTTGGCGGAACTCCGCAGAATCTCTCAGTGTTCTTATTTACTTAACTCCACTGAGTCAAATTCCACGAGCTCCACCCACCTCTACTGGTGATAGCAGAACCTCAAATTGAAACATAGAAGTGCTGGTTCTCATTAGTAAAAGTACCTGGTTGGTACTTGTAGGAGGCTGGCCTGGCTTGTAGTGGGTACCAGAGGTACTTACACCTTGTGCCAGGTCCAGTTATCCCTTATTAGTGTAGAAGAGGTGTTTCTAACAGCTTAGGCTGATAGAAGGTAGCTATGGCAAAGCTGCTTAGGCTGAACTAAGAGGCATGTAAAGCTCCTACTATACCACTGGTGTCATATGCACAATATCATAAGAAAACACAATACACAGAAGTACTAAAAATAAAGGTACTTTATTTTTATGACAATATGCCAAAAGTATCTCAGTGAGTACCCTCAGTATGAGGATAAGATATATACACAAGATATATGTACACAAAACAAAATTAGGTAAGTAATAGCAAGAAAAGTAATGCAAACAGTGTAGAATTACAATAGATTGCAATAGGAGCACATAGGTATAGGGGCAACACAAACCATATACTCCAAAAGTGGAATGCGAACCACGAATGGACCCCAAACCTATGTGAGCATGTAGAGGGTTGCTGGGATTGTAAGAAAACAGTGAGGTTTAGAAAAATAGCCAACCCCACGACCCTGAAAGGTAGGTGTAAAGTGCACCTACTACCCCCAGAGAGCACAGAAGTCGTGATAGGGGGTTTCTGCAGGAAGAACAAACACCAGCAATGCAACAACAGTGGATTTCCAGACCTGAGTACCTGTAAGCCAAGGGGACCAAGTCCAATAGTCGCGACACTGTTGAGAGTGGGCAGGAGCCCAGGAAATGCCAGCTGAGGGTGCAAGGAAGCTGCCATCTGTTTGAAGAAGCTTGGAGTTCTGCAAGAAAGAAGAGAGCTAGGGACTTCTCCTTTGGAAGAGTGATGTCCCATGTCGCGATAAAGCTTGCAGAGGTGTTCCCACGCAGAAAGACCGCAAAGAAGCCTTGCTAGCTGCAAGGGTCGCGGTAGAGGTTTTTGGGTGCTGCTGTAGTCCAGGAGGGACCAGGATGTTGCCACTTGGAGGAGGAGACAGGGGGGGGCACCCAGCAACTCAGGGAGCCCTCACAGAAGCAGGCAGCACCCACAGAAGTACCTGAACAGGCACTTGGAAGAAAAGTAAACCGGAGTCCACCCGAAGTCACAAAAGGGAGTCCCGCGACGCTGGAGGACAACTCAGAAGGTTGTGCACTGCAGGAAGGAGTGTCAGGGACCCAGGCTTGGCGACGCACAAAGGAAATCCTGGGAGAGTGTACAGGAGCCGGAGCAGCTGCAAATCACGCGGTACCCAGCAATGCAGTCTAGCGTGGGGAGGCAAGGACTTACCTCCACCAAACTTGGACTGAAGAGTCACTGGACTGTGGAAGTCACTTGGACAGAGTTGCTGAGTTCCAGGGACCACGCTCGTCGGGCTGAGAGGGAACCCAGAGGACCAGTGATGCAGTCTTTTGGTGCCTGCGGTTGCAGGGGGAAGATTCCGTCGACCCACAGGAGATTTCTTCAGAGCTCCTGGTGCAGGGAGGAGGCAGGCTACCCCCAGAGCATGCACCACCTGGAAACAGTTGAGAAAGCCGGCAGGATGAAGCGATATAAGGTTGCCAGTAGTCGTCTTGCTACTTTGTTGCGGTTTTGCAGGCGTCCTGAGCAGTCAGCAGTCGATCCTTTGGCAGAAGGTGAAGAGGGAGATGCAGAGGAACTCTGATGAGCTCTTGCATTCGTTATCTGGTGAGATCCCCAAAGCAGAGACCCCAAATAGCTAGAAAAGGAGGTTTGGCTACCTAGGAAGGAGGATTGGCTACCAAGAGAGGAAGAGCCTATCAGAAGGAGCCTCTGACATCACCTGCTGGCACTGGCCACTCAGAGCAGTCCAGTGTGCCACAAACACCTCTGTTTCCAAGATGGCAGAGGTCTGGGACATACTGGAGGAGCTCTGGGCACCTCCCCTGGGAGATGCAGGTCAGGGGAGTGGTCACTCCCCTTTCCTTTGTCCAGTTTCGTGCCAGATCAGGGCTGGGGGATCCCTGAACCGGTGTAGACTGGCTTATGCAGAGATGGGCACCATCTGTGCCCATCAAAGCATTTCCAGAGGCTGGGGAAGGCTACTCCTCCCCAGCCCTCATACCTATTTCCAAAGGGAGAGGGTGTGACACCCTCTCTCAGAGGAAGTCCTTTGTTCTGCCTTCCTGGGCCAGGGCTCCCTGGACCCCAGGAGGGCAGAAACCTGTCTGAGGGGTTGGCAGCAGCAGCAGCTGTAGTGGAGACCCCGGAAAGGCAGTTTGGCAGTACCCGGGTTCTGTGCTAGAGACCCGGGGGATCATGGAATTGTCACCCCAATGCCAGAATGGCATTGGGGTGACAATTCCATGATCTTAGACATGTTACATGGCCATGTTCGGAATTACCATTGTGACGCTATACATAGGTAGTGACCTATGTATAGTGCACGCGTGTAATGGTGTCCCCGCACTCACAAAGTCCGGGGAATTTGCCCTGAACGATGTGGGGGCACCTTGGCTAGGGCCAGGGTGCCCACACACTAAGTAACTTTGCACCCAACCTTCACCAGGTGAAGGTTAGACATATAGGTGACTTATAAGTTACTTAAGTGCAGTGGTAAATGGCTGTGAAATAACGTGGACGTTATTTCACGCAGGCTGCAGTGGCAGGCCTGTGTAAGAATTGTCAGAGCTCCCTATGGATGGCAAAAGAAATGCTGCAGCCCATAGGGATCTCCTGGAACCCCAATACCCTGGGTACCTCAGTACCATATACCAGGGAATTATATGGGTGTACCAGTATGCCAATGTGAATTGTTAAATTTAGTCACTAGCCTGTTAGTGACAAATTTGGAAAGCAGAGAGAGCATAACCACTGAGGTTCTGGTTAGCAGAGCCTCAGTGAGACAGTTAGGCATCACACAGGGAACACATACAGGGCACATACTTATGAGCACTGGGGCCCTGCCTGGCAGGGTCCCAGTGACACGTAGACTAAAACAACATATATACAGTGAAATATGGGGGTAACATGCCAGGCAAGATGGTACTTTCGTACACAACCCCCCCCAAACGAAGGACAATAAGACTAGCCATGACCTGATGAGTCTTCATTGTCTAAGTGGAAATATCTGGAGAGTCCATCTGCATTGGAGTGGGTACTCCCAGGTCTATGTTCCACTGTATAGTCCATTCCCTGTAGAGATATGGACCACCTCAACAATTTAGGATTTTCACCTTTCATTTGTTTTAGCCAAAGTAGAGGTTAGTGGTCTGTCTGAACAATAAAGTGAGTGCCAAACAGGTATGGCCTCAACTTTTTCAGTGCCCAGACCACAGCAAAGGCCTCCCTCTCAATGGCAGACCAACGCTTTTCTCTAGAGGTCAACCTTCTGCTGATAAAGGCAACTGGTTGATCCTGGCCCTCAGAATTCAGTTGTGATAAGACTGTCCCTAACCCTAATTCAGATGCATCAGTTTGAACAATGAATTTCTTGGAGTAACATGGGCTTTTTAGGACAGGTGCAGAGCAAATGGCCTGTTTGAGCTCCTCAAAAGCTTTCTGACAGCTGGCTGGCCACAATACCTTTTTAGGCATCTTCTTACTAGTGAGCTCATTAAGAGGGGCTGCTATGGAGCCATAGTTTTTAATGAATCTCCTGTAATACCCAGTGAGGCCTAAGAAGGCTCTCACCTGGGTCTGTGTTGTAGGGGGAACCCAATCCATGATTGTCTGGATTTTCCCCTGAAGTGGTGCAATCTGTTCTCCACCTACCAGGTGTCCCAGATAAACCACCTTTCCCTGCCCTATCTGGCACTTTGAGGCCTTGATAGTGAGGCCTGCCTTCTGCAGGGCCTCCAAAACTTTCCAAAGGTGGACCAGGTGCTCATCCCAGGTGGAGCTAGAGACAGCTATATCATCTAGATATGCTGCACTAAAAGCCTCCAACCCTTGCAGGACTGTGTTCACCAACCTCTGAAAAGTGGCAGGTGCATTCTTCAAACCAAAGGGCATCATTGTAAATTGGTAGTGCCCTCCTATAGTTGAAAATGCAGTTTTAGGTTTAGCATCCTCAGCCAATTTCATCTGCCAATACCCTGCAGTCAAATCAAAGGTGGTTAGATACTTGGCAGATGCCAGTGTATCTATGAGCTCATCTGCCCTGGGTATAGGGTGAGCATCAGTTTTTGTTACCTGATTGAGACCTCTGTAGTCTACTCAAAACCTCATCTCCCTTTTTCCATCTTTTGAGTGAGGCTATGGTACAAGCACCACAGGACTCGCCCATGGGCTTTCAGAAGGTTCAACCACTCCTAGATCAAGCATTTTCTGAACCTCTTGTTTTATGCAGTCCCTGACATGGTCAGGCTGCCTATAGATTTTACTTTTGACAGGCAAGCTGTCTCCAGTATCAATTGTGTGTTCACACCAAGATGTGGTGCCTGGCACAGTTGAAAAGAGTTCAGAAAATTGTCCAAGGAGATTTATGCAGTTGTCTTTCTGTTCTGCAGTCAGACAATCTGCCAAAACGACTCCCTCCACTAAAGCATCATTTTCAGTGGTGGAAAAGAGATCAGGGAGAGGGTCACTCTCTTCCTCCTGTCCCTCATCTGTTGCCATGAGCAGGGTGAGATCAGCCCTGTCATAGTAGGGTTTTAGGCGGTTGACATGAATCACCCTAAGGGGACTCCTGGCAGTGCCCAGGTCTACCAGATAGGTAACCTCACCCTTCTTTTCAACAATGAGATGGGGTCCACTCCATTTGTCCTGGAGTGCTCTTTGGGCCACAGGCTCCAATACCCACACCTTCTGTCCTGGTTGGTACTGAATCAGAACAGCCTTCTGGTCATACCATTGCTTCTGGAGCTCTTGGCTGGCCTGAAGGTTTTTACTGGCCTTTTTCATGTACTCGGCCATTCTGGATCTTAGGCCAAGTACATAGTCCACTATGTCCTGTTTGGGAGCTTTTAAAGGTTGTTCCCAACCCTCCTTCACAAGTGTTAGTGGACCTCTTACAGGGTGTCCAAAGAGGAGTTCAAAGGGGCTGAAGCCCACTCCTTTCTGGGGTACCTCCCTGTAAGCAAAAAGGAGGCAAGGTAACAGAACATCCCATCTCCTCCTGAGTTTTCCAGGGAGTCCCATTATCATACCTTTGAGAGTTTTATTAAACCTCTCTACCAGTCCACTAGTCTGTGGATGATAAGGAGTGGTGAATTTGTAGGTTACACCACATTCCTTCCACATTGCTTTCAAGTATGCAGACATAAAGTTGCTACCCCTGTCTGATACAACCTCTTTTGGGAAACCCACCTTGGAAACGATTCCCAGGAGGGCTTGTGCCACTGCAGGTGCTGTAGTGGTCCTTAGAGGAATTGCTTCAG
Source organism: Pleurodeles waltl (assembly GCF_031143425.1). Taxonomy (NCBI): domain Eukaryota; kingdom Metazoa; phylum Chordata; class Amphibia; order Caudata; family Salamandridae; genus Pleurodeles; species Pleurodeles waltl. The sequence continues at coordinate 64,697,092 of NC_090451.1, read as the reverse complement.
GATATCTTGTGGCATGGTCCACAACCACCAAGATAAACCTATTGCCTGAAGCAGTAGGAGGTTCCAGGGGGCCAACTATGTCAACCCCTACCCTTTCAAACGGGACCCCAACCACAGGTAGTGGAATAAGGGGAGCCTTTGGTGTGCCACCAGTCTTGCCACTGGCTTGGCAGGTCACAAAAGACTTGCAAAACTCTTTTGTGTCCTCTGACATCCTAGGCCAGTGAAACAGGGGGACAAGCCTTTCCCATGTTTTGATCTGGCCCAAATGCCCAGCCAAAGGAATGTTATGTGCCAGAGTTAGGAGGAACTCTCTGTACTGCAGGGGAATGACCAATCTCCTGACTGCTCCAGGTTTTGGGTCCCTTGCCTCGGTGTACAAGAGGTTATCCTCCCAGTAAACTCTATGTGAGTCACTGACATCCCCATTTTTCTGCTTGACAGCTTGCTGTCTGAGACCCTCTAATGTGGGACAGGTTTGCTGTGCCACACTCAGCTCTTCCCTGGCAGGCACCCCTCCACCCAAAAGCTCAGCAGTGTCTGCTGCCAGCTCATCTGGTGAAGGTTCTGCACAGGGAGGAAATTCTTCTTCCTCTGAAGGATAATCATCTGTAGAGGGAGGGATAGTGGGTAGGGATTTACCCTTACTCCCCTAGCTTTAGGGAGCACTTGGTCCATTGTTCCAGGAACCAAGTTACCCTGTCCTTTTTGCTTTTTGGCCTGAGCCCTTGTCAAAGCAAAAATATGCCCAGGAATGCCCAGCATTGCTGCATGAGCCTCCAACTCCACTTCTGCCCAAGCTGATGTCTCTAAATCATTCCCTAGTAGACAGTCTACAGGTAAATCTGGCAACCATAACTTTCTTTGGACCAGTAGCCCCCCCCCCATTTGAGATTCACAACAGTCATGGGGTGGCTAAGAGTGTTGTTATGAGCGTCTGTCACTTGGTACTGCTGACCAAGTAGGTGTTGTTCAGGGTGCACCAGTTTCTCTATTACCATGGTAACACTGGCACCTGTGTCCCTGTAGGCCTGAACCTCAACACCATTTTTATTAGGGGAAGTTGCTTGTACTTATCCATATTAAGGGGACAAGCAACCAAGGTGGCCAAATCAATGGCACCTTCAGAGACAAACACAGCCTCTGTGGTCTCCCTAACAAGACCAACCCCAACTAAATTACCAAAAGTGAGCCCAGCTACTCCCTTGGATTGGCTATTAGAAGGTTTGTTCCCACCACCACTGCTATTACTAGGGGCACTAGAATTTGCAGTAGGGGTTGTGGTAGTGGGAGGTTTGGTGTTTTTCTTTGGACAACTGGCATCAGTTGTCCAATGGCCTTTCGACTTTACACAAATAACACCAAGGCTTTTTAGGTTGATTTGAAGAGGATTTGGACCCACCACCCCCACCAGAGGATTTTTGTGAGCCTGATGAAGACTAATTTTTACTTTTGTCCCCACTCTTGTCAGAAGACTTACCATCCTTCTTCTTGCCATCCTTGTCACCCCCTGTATGAACTTTTCTGTTCACTCTTGTTCTGACCCATTTGTCTGCCTTCTTTCCCAATTCTTGGGGAGAGGTCAGATCTGAGTCCACTAGATATTGGTGTAACAAGTCAGACACACAGTTATTCAGAATATGCTCTCTCAGAATAAGATTATACAGGCTTTCATAGTCAGAAACTTTACTGCCATGTAACCACCCCTCCAAGGCCTTCACTGAACAGTCAACAAAGTCTATCCAGTCTTGGGAGGACTATTTTCTGGTGTCTCTGAACTTAATCCTGTATTGTTCAGTGGTTAAGTCAAATCCATCCAAGAGTGCATCCTTCAAAACTGCAAAATTGTTAGCATCACTTTCCCTAACAGTAAGGAGCATATCCCTACCCTTTCCAGTGAAAGATAGCCACAATATAGCAGCCCACTGCCTTTGAGGGACCCCCTGAACCATACAGGCCCTCTCAAGTGCAGCAAACCACTTGTTGATGTCATCCCCCTCCTTGTAAGGGGGGACTATCTTGTGCAGATTCCTGGAATCATGCTCTCTAACAGGATTACTATCAGGAATACTGCTGCTGCCACCATGGGGTCCTAACCCCAACCACTGTCTCTCCTTCTCAATGTCTAGGGATTCCCTATCTAAGGCCAGCTGTTGCTGTTTAAGCTTCCGTCTGGTCTCTTCAACCCTCAACTTTTTGAGTTCCCTTTCTAACATCTTGTCTTCAGGATGGGTGGTTTGGGAATGCTTGGACACAGAAGATAAATTAGAAACAGCAGAGGGGGATCTGTCCCCCTAACTGACTGAACCCTAGCAATTTGGCCTCTAGGAATAAAGACTTCCCTACTGTGATGGGAACCTCCATTACTACCAACATTACTGGGTGTCTTGTTAGAGGGCAAATCCTGATCAGAACCCTCCCTACCTCCCTCAAGAAGATGCCCTGAGTCAGATTGGGAACCTTCTATTAACCTCTCATTTGAAGTGCCTGCTTGGGACTCATCATTCACAATACGCATGTTAAATAGAAATTCTTTGGTAGGGTTCTTTCCTATCACTAAACCTCTCTCTAAGCAGAGACTCCTTAGGCTCTTGTAATTCAAATTGTCATAAGTAGTATTGACCATTTTAAGAGTAGAATCTTCTGTAGACATGATAGTAAAAGGTTTAGAAATAGTGAGAAGGAAGAAAAAGTTTAAGAACTTTTTAAAGAGCAGAGAGAAAATAACTTTTTCTAACTTTTTAGAAACTTTTAGAAGTTTTAGAAAACTTTTCAGAACTTTGTAAAACGTTTAAGAGGAGAAAAGCAAAACTTTTTGGTTAGGTGTACATACACTGAACTTGTTTTGTATATTATTCTCTTATGAAAAGTACACAATGACAAAGTGGTAAGTAGTTACAAGTACTTATCCCACCGCTGCACAACGAATGTAGGAGGCTGGCCTGGCTTGTAGTGGGTACCAGAGGTACTTACACCTTGTACCAGGTCCAGTTATCCCTTATTAGTGTAGAAGAGGTGTTTCTAGCAGCTTAGGCTGATAGAAGGTAGCTATGGCAAAGCAGCTTAGGCTGAACTAGGAGACATGTAAAGCTCCTACTACACCACTGGTGTCATATGCACAATATCATAAGAAAACACAATACACGGAAGTACTAAAAATAAAGGTAATTTATTTTTATGACAATATGCCAAAAGTATCTCAGTGAGTACCCTCAGTATGAGGATAAGATATATACACAAGATATATGTACACAAACCACAATTAGGTAAGTAATAGCAAGAAAAGTAATGCAAGCAGTGTAGAATTACAATAGATTGCAATAGGAGCACACAGGTATAGGGGCAACACAAACCATATACTCCAAAAGTGGAATACGAACCACGAATGGACGCCAAACCTATGGGAGCTTGTAGAGGGTCGCTGGGACTGTTAGAAAACAGTGAGGGTTAGAAAAATAGCCCACCCCAAGACCCTGAAAGGTAGGTGTAAAGTGCACCTACTACCCCCAGAGAGCACAGAAGTCGTGATAGGGGGTTTCTGCAGGAAGAACAAACACCAGCAATGCAACATTTCCGGACCTGAGTACCTGTAAGACAAGGGGACCAAGTCCAATAGTCGCGACAGTGTCAAGAGTGGGCAGGAGCCCAGGAAATGCCAGCTGAGGGTGCAAGGAAGCTGCCATCTGTTTGAAGAAGCTTGGAGTTCTGCAAGAAAGAAGAGAGCTAGGGACTTCTCCTTTGGAAGACAGATGTCCGACGTCGCGATGAAGCTTGCAGAGGTGTTCCCACGCAGAAAGACCGCAAACAAGCCTTGCTAGCTGCATGGGTCGCGGTAGAGGTTTTTGGGTGCTGCTGTGGTCCAGGAGGGACCAGGATGTCGCCACTTGGAGGAGGAGACAGAGGGGGCGCCCAGCAACTCAGGGAGCCCTCACAGAAGCAGGTAGCACCCGCAGAAGTACCTGAACAGGCACTTGGAAGAAGAGTGAACCGGAGTCCAACCGAAGTCACAAAAGGGAGTCCCATGACGCCGGAGGACAACTCAGAAGGTTGTGCACTGCAGGAAGGAGTGTCGGGGACCCAGGCTTGGCTGTGCATGAAGGAAATCCTGGGAGAGTGCACAGGAGCCGGAGCAGCTGCAAATCACACGGTATCCAGCAATGCAGTCTAGCGTGGGGAGGCAAGGACTTACCTCCACCAAACTTGGACTGAAGAGTCACTGGACTGTGGGAGTCACTTGGACAGAGTTGCTGAGTTCCAGGGACCACGCTCGTCAGGCTGAGAGGGGACCCAGAGGACCAGTGATGCAGTCTTTTGTTGCCTGCGGTTGCAGGGTGAAGATTCCGTCGACCCACAGGAGATTTCTTCTGAGCTCCTGGTGCAGGGAGGAGGCAGGCTACCCCCAGAGCATGCACCACCTGGAAACAGTCGAGAAAGCCGGCAGGATGAAGCGATACAAGGTTGCCAGTAGTCGTCTTGCTACTTTGTTGCGGTTTTGCAGGTGTCCTGAGCAGTCAGCGGTCGATCCTTTGGCAGAAGGTGAAGAGGGAGATGCAGAGGAACTCTGATGAGCTCTTGCATTCGTTATCTGGTGAGATCCCCAAAGCAGAGACCCTAAATAGCCAGAAAAGGAGGTTTGGCTACCTAGGAAGGAGGATTGGCTACCAAGAGAGGTAAGAGCCTATAAGAAGGAGCCTCTGACGTCACCTGCTGGCACTGTCCACTCAGAGCAGTCCAGTGTGCCACAAACACCTCTGTTTCCAAGATGGCAGAGGTATGGGACACACTGGAGGAGCTTTGGACACCTCCCCTGGGAGGTGCAGGTCAGGGGAGTGGTCACTCCCCTTTCCTTTGTCCAGTTTCGCGCCAGAGCAGGGCTGGGGGATCCCTGAACCGGTGTAGACTGGCTTATGCAGAGATGGGCACCATCTGTGCCCATCAAAGCATTTCCAGAGGCTGGGGGAGGCTACTCCTCCCCAGCCCTCACACCTATTTCCAAAAGGAGAGGGTGTTACACCCTCTCTCAGAGGAAGTCGTTTGTTCTGCCTTCCTGTGCCAGGGCTGCCTGAACCCCAGGAGGGCAGAAACCTGTCTGAGGGGTTGGCAGCAGCTGCAGTGGAGACCCCGGAAAGGCAGTTTGGCAGTACCCGGGTTCTGTGCTAGAGACCCGGGGGATCATGGAATTGTACCCCCAATGCCAGAATGGCATTGGGATGACAATTCCATGATCTTAGACATGTTACATGGCCATGTTCGGAGTTACCATTGTGACGCTATACATAGGTAGTGACCTATGTATAGTGCACGCGTGTAATGGTTTCCCCGCACTCACAAAGTCCGGGGTATTTGCCCTGAACGATGTGGGGGCACCTTGGCTAGTGCCAGGGTGCCCACACACTAAGTAACTTTGCACCCAACCTTCACCAGGTGAAGGTTAGACATATAGGAGACTTATAAGTTACTTAAGTGCAGTGGTAAATGGCTGTGAAATAACGTGGACGTTATTTCACGCAGGCTGCAGTGGCAGGCCTGTGTAAGAATTGTCATAGCTCCCTATGGGTGGCAAACGAAATGCTGTAGCCCATAGGGATCTCCCGGAACCCCAATACCCTGGGTACCTCAGTACCATATACTAGGGAATTATATGGGTGTACCAGTATGCCAATGTGAATTGGTAAATTTCGTCATTAGCCTGTTAGTGACAAATTTGGAAAGCAGAGAGAGCATAACCACTGAGGTTCTGGTTAGCAGAGCCTCAGTGAGACAGTTAGGCATCACACAGGGAACACATACAGGGCACATACTTATGAGCACTGGGGCCCTGCCTGGCAGGGTCCCAGTGACACATAGACTAAAACAACATATATACAGTGAAATATGGGGGCAACATGCCAGGCAAGATGGCACTTTCCTACAGTACTGATAAGTGACAGTACTCTCACATTAAATGTTTTCCAGTAGTGGTGAGGATTGCAGGTACTCTCCTTTTGAAACTTAAAGATGTGCAGGTACTCTTTATCGGACGGTACTTCCCCCTTTAGAGCACCGGGTGATAGCAAATGTTAAGTTAGCGCCACAGTGTTGGAACAAACTATGACTACCATTTAAACCCCTTGTTAGACTACATTTCCCAGCATGCTCGATCCGCGGCCCGCGCACCTGTTCAGATGCATTCTTGGTTTTTGAGCCGCAGGCAGTTTTACGCATGCCCAGTTAAGGGAACCTGAAGTCCCGGTTAGAGGACTACATTTCCCGTGAGGCTCCGGCACTACGCCTGCGCAGTACTCTAAGCTGCTCCCGGCTGCCGCAGCTTTGTTGGTGCAGTATACGTGATCCCTGGCTAGGGTAGGAGGCTTGAGCTCCGCAGGTGGGAGCCTGTGCCGGGGAGCGCACGATGGAGGACCAGAAGGTGAGGGGTGGAGGAGGGGAGCAAGGCAACAACGCCTTGGAGGGGTGGGATGCTGCAGAGCGGGAGCAGCTGAGACTGGTGATCTGAGGATGCTGCGGGATGGAGGACGGGAGTGTTAGAGGGATGGGAGGCAGGGATGCGGAGAGTGAGGGTCTGGTGGTATGACGTCATGCAGGCGGAGGCAGGGAAGGTACTAGATAAGAGAGTGCCTGGAAGTGAGATGTTGCAGGCTCCCAGCTGGAAAAAGTATCAGGAGGTTGAGTGGAGGGCCCCGGACAATTTGGGAGGGAGCAGGGATATGGCTGTTTCCGGGATGTTGCGAGAGTGGAGGTGTCCTCTGTAGGGAGTACTGCAAGAAGTGGGCGGCAGGGTCAGGGAACTTCTGTGGAGATGTGGAGAGTATTGGGGGGTGACTGCTGAAGGAATGATGCACACGAGATATTCTGGGTGTGGATGGATGGACAGATGGGGGCGTGGGTGGTGGAGGGTAGGAGCCACTTGACGTCGGCTAGTGGAGAGATGAAGCAGGCGGGGGAGCTAGGGTGGGTTAAGGTGGGAGCAGACAATGTACTTATGTGGTGTAGGGGTACAGCAGGCACGGGCCTGGGTGATGTAGGCATGTGCTAGGCAGGGGGACTCGGTGATGTACTGATGGAGAAGAGAGTGTCTGGGTAGTTTGAGTGCTGAAAGGATGGGCCATACAAGGAACATAGCTTGGTTGAAAATGTGCTGCCTACCATCTAGACCTCTAAAAGGAAGTAGGGTGCCATGAACTGTTTGAAGTCAGGGAAGCTGAGCAGGGGACCTGGTCTCTCAGAACTGAAGCAGGCAGACGGGGGTGTATTTCAGAGAATATGGAGACAAACGAGAGACCGATGCTGCTTGGATGGAGCAAGCAGGGAGTCGGGGTGACGTATGGGAGGCAGGAAGTCTTGATGAGGAAATCGGGTTATATGCATCCCCTGGGACTTTGGAAAGGCCTGAGAAAAACAGCAAAATGGGAAAGCATACTAGAGACATAAGTGGCAAACAGCCTGTACCAGGCATGCCTTTACCACACATGCATTTAATATGCAAGATAAGTGTAGTTAAGGTAAATATATAATAATATACATACACATATATATAGCTTTGGGATGGGTGGAGGTATAGGGTGATAAGGGTTTTTTAGGATATGTTTTTTTTAGGGTATAAGGTGTCAGTGGTAATTTTAGGGTTGGGTAAGGGTATAGGGTAGCTAGGATAATTTAGTGGTATAGGTTGGTAGGAGTAATTTTAGGGGTTATGGTGGGTAAGGGTATTTTTTAGGGTTTAGTGGTATAGGGTGGAAGGGGTCGTTTTAGGGTGGGCTACAGTATAAGGTGGCAAGCTTATTGTTAGGATTTAGGGTGAAAAGAGTAATTGTGGGGTTTAGGGGTGGGTAATTGGGTGCACACTTAGTATTTACCCCATTTTCTGTACACAACAGATAATTTTCTGACTCTCGAGGCATAAATGTATCTGATGTCATAGTAGTGCAAATATTTTCAGACCTGCTGTATTGTTGGGTTCTAATTTTGATAAATATTAGCAAGCAACGTGTTTTATACTTTCCGTAAAACACAAACCAGTATTTCCAATCTTTTTCTTAAAAAAATGAATTTTGAAGATCTAGTGTATTTTAATTATAGCCAGTGAACTATTATTTATGTACTGATGAAGTAGATGCATTTGGCCCCTGGACCACTGAATTTACTTTGAGAAAGAGAAAAAATGTGGATACACATTTCAGGATCTTGGAGACGTTTAAGGACCGTGCATGTTCCCCAGTAGGAGCTCTCGCACATTTATCCGTTGATGAATAGTAAACATTATATAAGAGCCATGCAATGGTAGTACCGACTCACGAACCACCTAGATTAAGTCTTGCACCCTGGGACTTGGAGGAATGGATCAGTGCAAGATTTCCAGGACAAATTCCGATTATGTAAATTTGTTCCATTAATTTTCTTTGAGTTGACCCTTATGTTGTGTGGCAGTCCTGACCATGTGTCCCTACACTGGTCACTTGTTGATTGATTCCACTGAGGTCAGCGGGTTGTTTGAATGTCGCAAGCGATTTGCAGCTCTTTAGTACTGAATAGGTCTCCTTGGGTGATCTGCTCGATTGGTTGCTGGGATGAGTCTGTGGAATTTCCTCCCTTTCTTTCCAAGTCTCTCGTTATTGGTTTCTCCTTGTAGCTGGAAGGACTGCCTCTTTCAACCACTTTTCATAAGCAGTGCCCTCTGTCACATTTCCTTGTCTATGGACTTCTGAGAACACCATATTTGCTTTGTTCCTTGGACCAGCTGTGATCCCATTGTGACTTCATCGCACTTCTGTAGCTTGGAAGCATCACAGATGGGCTAAAGCTTTCTGCTTGATTTTAACTCCTCCATCTCTCCTACTTGAGTGCTGAGGCAGTGACGTACACTTACATGTATGTGCTTCAAAGGGCACGTGTATGTTATGTCTGTAGTATTTATATAGCACCTTCTGCTAACAGAGCCTGGCGCCTTCCAAGCCTGATGTCAAGATTTCCACCACCTACCGGAGTCTGTCTGTGTTTAGGAGCTGCACATCCGTGGTTAACTTGTGGTGGTGCTATTGTTACCCAGCGAGAGTGCTATATTATTTAATAGGTCAGTGGGTTGCAAAGTTTTGCGAGTTTGGCTGGAGATGTTATTGAAACACTTAGGTTTTTTGTGTGCAGTGTGTAACCTGTAGGTGGTGGGTGTGTTTGGGCAAGGTGCCAGAGGTAGCAGGCTGGCACGATGGGTCTTCAAGTGCTGAGTATCCACACAACCATACACTCACTCTTGGTACCTCTCGCTACATCTGAGCGCTTTACCACCTTATCCCGTCACACGGACCATCAGGGGCCAGATCTGGGCAATGCTGAGCTGCCAAGAGTGTGCAGATCAGAGCCCGGTTAGAAGACGCAGGGGCCAAACGTGCAGAGCTCTGTAATAAGCTCTGTGTACAGGCTCAGTCCTGCAAGAAGCTCTGTGTACAGACTCAGTGCCCTGTGAGAAGCTCTGTGTACAGACTCAGTGCCCTATATGAAGCTCTGTGTACAGTCGTACTGCCCTGCCGGAAGCTCTGTGTAAAGGCTCAGTGCCCTGCAATAAGTTGTTTACAGGCTCAGTGCCCTGCAAGAAGCTTTGTGTACACGCTCAGTGCTCTGTAACAAGCTCTGTGCACAGGCTCAGTGCTCTGCATTAAGTTCTGTGTACATGCTCAGTGCCCTGCAAGCTCTGTGTACAGGAACTGTGTTCTGCAAGAAGCCCTGTGTACAGACTCGGGTGTCTGTGAGAAGTTCTGTGTACAGACTCGGGTGTCTGTGGGAAGTTCTGTGTACAGACTCGGGTCTCTGTAAGAAGCTCTGTGTACAAACTCAGTGCCCTGTGAGAAGCTCTGTGTACAGGCTCAGTGCCCTGCAGTAAGCTGTTTACAGACTCAGAGCCCTGCAAGAAGCTTTGTGTACACGCTCAGTGCTCTGTAACAAGCTCTGTGCACAGGCTCAGTGCTCTGCATTAAGTTCTGTGTACATGCTCAGTGCCCTGCAAGAAGCTCTGTGTATGGACTCTTTAAGAAGCTCTGTGTACAGGAACAGTGCTCTGCAAGAAGCTCTGTGTACAGGAACATGCTCTGCAAGAAGCTCGGTGTACAGGAACATGCTCTGCAAGAAGCTCTGTGCACAGGCACAGTGCTCTGCAAGAAGCTCAGTGTACAGGCACAGTGCTCTGCAAGAAGCTCAGTGTACAGGCACAGTGCGCTGTAAGAAGCTCAGTGTACAGGCACAGTGCTCTATAAGAAGCTCAGTGTACAGGTTCAGTGCTCTGTAAGAAGCTCAGTGTACAGGTTCAGTGGCCTGCAAGAAGCTCTGTGTACAGGTTCAGTGGCCCGCAAGAAGCCCTGTGTACAGACTCAGGTCTCTGTGAGAAGTTCTGTGTACAGACTCGGGTCTCTGTGAGAAGTTCTGTGTACAGACTCAGGTCTCTGTGAGAAGCTCTGTGTACAGGCTCAGTGCCCTGTGAGAAGCTCTGTGTACAGGCTCAGTGCCCTGCAGTAAGCTGTGTACAGGCTCAGTGCCCTGCAAGAAGCTTTGTGTACAGGCACAGTGCTCTGTAACAAGCTCAGTGTACAGGCACAGTGCTCTGTAACAAGCTCAGTGTACAGGCACAGTGCTCTGTAACAAGCTCAGTGTACAGGCACAGTGCTCTGTAAGAAGCTCAGTGCCCTGTGAGAAGCTCTGTGTACAGGCTCAGTGCCCTGCAGTAAGCTGTTTACAGACTCAGTGCCCTGCAAGAAGCTTTGTGTACACGCTCAGTGCTCTGTAAGAAGCTCAGTGTACAGGCACAGTGCTCTGTAAGAAGCTCAGTGTACAGGCACAGTGCTCTGCAAGAAGCTCAGTGTACAGGCACAGTGCGCTGTAAGAAGCTCAGTGTACAGGCACAGTGCGCTGTAAGAAGCTCAGTGTACAGGCACAGTGCGCTGTAAGAAGCTCAGTGTACAGGCACAGTGCGCTGTAAGAAGCTCAGTGTACAGGCACAGTGCGCTGTAAGAAGCTCAGTGTACAGGCACAGTGCGCTGTAAGAAGCTCAGTGTACAGGCACAGTGCGCTGTAAGAAGCTCAGTGTACAGGCACAGTGCGCTGTAAGAAGCTCAGTGTACAGGCACAGTGCGCTGTAAGAAGCTCAGTGTACAGGCACAGTGCTCTGTAAGAAGCTCAGTGTACAGGCACAGTGCTCTGTAAGAAGCTCAGTGTACAGGTTCAGTGCTCTGTAAGAAGCTCAGTGTACAGGTTCAGTGCTCTGTAAAAAGCTCAGTGTACAGGTTCAGTGGCCTGCAAGAAGCTCTGTGTACAGGTTCAGTGGCCCGCAAGAAGCCCTGTGTACAGACTCTGGTCTCTGTGAGAAGTTCTGTGTACAGACTCGGGTCTCTGTGAGAAGTTCTGTGTACAGACTCGGGTCTCTGTGAGAAGTTCTGTGTACAGACTCGGGTCTCTGTGAGAAGTTCTGTGTACAGACTCAGGTCTCTGTGAGAAGCTCTGTGTACAGACTCAGGTCTCTGTGAGAAGCTCTGTGTACAGGCTCAGTGCCCTGCGAGAAGCTCTGTGTACAGGCTCAGTGCTCTGCAAGAAGCTTTGTGTACACGCTCAGTGCTCTGTAAGAAGCTCAGTGTACAGGCACAGTGCTCTGTAAGAAGCTCAGTGTACAGGCACAGTGCTCTGTAAGAAGCTCAGTGTACAGGCACAGTGCTCTGTAAGAAGCTCAGTGCCCTGTGAGAAGCTCTGTGTACAGGCTCAGTGCCCTGCAGTAAGCTGTTTACAGACTCAGTGCCCTGCAAGAAGCTCTGTGTACACGCTCAGTGCTCTGTAAGAAGCTCCGTGTACAGGCACAGTGCTCTGTAAGAAGCTCCGTGTACAGGCACAGTGCTCTGTAAGAAGCTCAGTGTACAGGCACAGTGCTCTGTAAGAAGCTCAGTGTACAGGCTCAGTGCTCTGTAAGAAGCTCAGTGTACAGGCTCAGTGCTCTGTAAGAAGCTCAGTGTACAGGCTCAGTGCTCTGTAAGAAACTCAGTGTACAGGCTCAGTGCTCTGTAAGAAGCTCAGTGTACAGGCTCAGTGCTCTGTAAGAAGCTCAGTGTACAGGCTCAGTGCTCTGTAAGAAGCTCAGTGTACAGGCTCAGTGCTCTGTAAGAAGCTCAGTGTACAGGCTCAGTGCTCTGTAAGAAGCTCAGTGTACAGGTTCAGTGCTCTGTAAGAAGCTCTGTGTACAGTCGCAGTGCCCTGCAAGAAGCTCTGTGTACAGTCGCAGTGCCCTGCAAGAAGCTCAGTGCACAGGTTCAGTGCTCTGCAAGAAGCTCAGTGTACAGGCTCAGTAAGAAGCTCAGTGTACAGTCTTCGCGCCCTGCAAGAAGCCCTGTGTACAGACTCGGGTCTCTGTGAGAAGTTCTGTGTACAGACTCGGGTCTCTGTGAGAAGTTCTGTGTACAGACTCTGGTCTCTGTGAGAAGTTCTGTGTACAGACTCTGGTCTCTGTGAGAAGTTCTGTGTACAGACTCGGGTCTCTGTGAGAAGTTCTGTGTACAGACTCGGGTCTCTGTGAGAAGTTCTGTGTACAGACTCGGGTCTCTGTGAGAAGTTCTGTGTACAGACTCTGGTCTCTGTGAGAAGTTCTGTGTACAGACTCTGTTCTCTGTGAGAAGTTCTGTGTACAGACTCTGGTCTCTGTGAGAAGTTCTGTGTACAGACTCTGGTCTCTGTGAGAAGTTCTGTGTACAGACTCGGGTCTCTGTGAGAAGTTCTGTGTACAGACTCGGGTCTCTGTGAGAAGTTCTGTGTACAGACTCGGGTCTCTGTGAGAAGCTCTGTGTACAGGCTCAGTGCCCTGCAAGAAGCTTTGTGTACACGCTTAGTGCTCTGTAAGAAGCTCAGTGTACAGGCACAGTGCTCTGTAAGAAGCTCAGTGTACAGGTACAGTGCTCTGTAAGAAGCTCAGTGTACAGACACAGTGCTCTGTAAGAAGCTCAGTGTACAGGCTCAGTGCCCAGTGAGAAGCTCTGTGTACAGGCTCAGTGCCCTGCAGTAAGCTGTTTACAGACTCCGTGCCCTGCAAGAAGCTCAGTGTACACGCTCAGTGCTCTGTACGAAGCTCAGTGTACAGGCACAGTGCTCTGTAAGAAGCTCAGTGTACAGGCACAGTGCTCTGTAAGAAGCTCAGTGTACAGGCTCAGTGCCCTGTGAGAAGCTCTGTGTACAGGCTCAGTGCCCTGCAGTAAGCTGTTTACAGACTCAGTGCCCTGCAAGAAGCTTTGTGTACACGCTCAGTGCCCTGTACGAAGCTCAGTGTACAGGCACAGTGCTCTGTACGAAGCTCAGTGTACAGGCACAGTGCTCTGTACGAAGCTCAGTGTACAGGCACAGTGCTCTGTACGAAGCTCAGTGTACAGGCACAGTGCTCTGTACGAAGCTCAGTGTACAGGCACAGTGCTCTGTACGAAGCTCAGTGTACAGGCACAGTGCTCTGTACGAAGCTCAGTGTACAGGCACAGTGCTCTGTACGAAGCTCAGTGTACAGGCACAGTGCTCTGTACGAAGCTCAGTGTACAGGCACAGTGCTCTGTACGAAGCTCAGTGTACAGGCACAGTGCACTGTACGAAGCTCAGTGTACAGGCACAGTGCTCTGTAAGAAGCTCAGTGTACAGGCACAGTGCTCTGGTAAGAAGCTCAGTGTACAGGTTCAGTGCTCTGTAAGAAGCTCTGTGTACAGGCTCAGTGCTCTGTAAGAAGCTCTGTGTACAGGCTCAGTGCTCTGTAAGAAGCTCTGTGTACAGGCTCAGTGCTCTGTAAGAAGCTCTGTGTACAGGCTCAGTGCTCTGTAAGAAGCTCTGTGTACAGGCTCAGTGCTCTGTAAGAAGCTCAGTGTACAGGCACAGTGCTCTGTAAGAAGCTCAGTGCCCTGCGAGAAGCTCTGTGTACAGGCTCAGTGCCCTGCAAGAAGCTCAGTGTACACGCTCAGTGCCCTGTACGAAGCTCAGTGTACAGGCACAGTGCTCTGTACGAAGCTCAGTGTACAGGCACAGTGCTCTGTACGAAGCTTAGTGTACAGGCACAGTGCTCTGTACGAAGCTTAGTGTACAGGCACAGTGCTCTGTAAGAAGCTCAGTGTACAGGCACAGTGCTCTGGTAAGAAGCTCAGTGTACAGGCTCAGTGCTCTGTAAGAAGCTCAGTGTACAGGTTCAGTGCCCTGTAAGAAGCTCTGTGTACAGTCGCAGTGCCCTGCAAGAAGCTCTGTGTACAGTCGCAGTGCCCTGCAAGAAGCTCTGTGTACAGTCGCAGTGCCCTGCAAGAAGCTCTGTGTACAGTCGCAGTGCCCTGCAAGAAGCTCTGTGTACAGTCGCAGTGCCCTGCAAGAAGCTCTGTGTACAGTCGCAGTGCCCTGCAAGAAGCTCTGTGTACAGTCGCAGTGCCCTGCAAGAAGCTCTGTGTACAGTCGCAGTGCCCTGCAAGAAGCTCTGTGTACAGTCGCAGTGCCCTGCAAGAAGCTCTGTGTACAGTCGCAGTGCCCTGCAAGAAGCTCAGTGCACAGGTTCAGTGCTCTGCAAGAAGCTCAGTGTACAGGTTCAGTGCCCTGTAAGAAGCTCTGTGTACAGTCGCAGTGCCCTGCAAGAAGCTCTGTGTACAGTCGCAGTGCCCTGCAAGAAGCTCTGTGTACAGTCGCAGTGCCCTGCAAGAAGCTCTGTGTACAGTCGCAGTGCCCTGCAAGAAGCTCTGTGTACAGTCGCAGTGCCCTGCAAGAAGCTCTGTGTACAGTCGCAGTGCCCTGCAAGAAGCTCTGTGTACAGTCGCAGTGCCCTGCAAGAAGCTCTGTGTACAGTCGCAGTGCCCTGCAAGAAGCTCAGTGCACAGGTTCAGTGCTCTGCAAGAAGCTCAGTGTACAGGCTCAGTAAGAAGCTCAGTGTACAGTCTTCGCGCCCTGCAAGAAGCCCTGTGTACAGACTCTGGTCTCTGCGAGAAGCTCTGTGTACAGGCCCAGTGCGCTGTGAGAAGTTGTGTGTGTGCAGGCACAGTGCTCTGTGAGAAGTTGTGTGCGCACAGGCTCAGTGCTCTGTGAGAAGTAGTGTGTGAACAGGCTCAGTGCTCTGTGAGAAGCTCTGTGTACAGGCTCAGTGCTCTGTGAGAAGTTGTGTGTGCACAGGCTCAGTGCTCTGTGAGAAGTTGTGTGCGCACAGGCTCTGTGAGAAGTTGTGTTTGCGCACAGGCTCAGTGCTCTGTGAGAAGTTGTGTTTGCGCACAGGCTCAGTGCTCTGTGAGAAGTTGTGTTTGCGCACAGGCTCAGTGCTCTGTGAGAAGTTGTGTGTGCGCAGGCTCAGTGCTCTGTGAGAAGTTGTGTGCGCGCAGGCACAGTGCTCTGTGAGAAGTTGTGTGCGCGCAGGCACAGTGCTCTGTGAGAAGTTGTGTGCGCGCAGGCACAGTGCTCTGTGAGAAGTTGTGTGCGCGCAGGCACAGTGCTCTGTGAGAAGTTGTGTGCGCGCAGGCACATTGCTCTGTGAGAAGTTGTGTGCGCGCAGGCACATTGCTCTGTGAGAAGTTGTGTGCGCGCAGGCACAGTGCTCTGAGAAGTTGTGTGCGCGCAGGCACAGTGCTCTGTGAGAAGTTGTGTGCGCGCAGGCACAGTGCTCTGTGAGAAGTTGTGTACGCGCAGGCTCAGTGCTCTGTGAGAAGTTGTGTACGCGCAGGCTCAGTGCTCTGTGAGAAGTAGTGTGCGCGCAGGCTCAGTGCTCTGTGAGAAGTAGTGTGCGCGCAGGCTCAGTGCTCTGTGAGAAGTAGTGTGCGCGCAGGCTCAGTGCTCTGTGAGAAGTAGTGTGCGCGCAGGCTCAGTGCTCTGTGAGAAGTAGTGTGCGCGCAGGCTCAGTGCTCTGTGAGAAGTAGTGTGCGCGCAGGCTCAGTGCTCTGTGAGAAGTAGTGTGCGCGCAGGCTCAGTGCTCTGTGAGAAGTAGTGTGCGAACAGGCTCAGTGCTCTGTGAGAAGCTCTGTGTACAGGCCCAGTGCTCTGTGAGAAGTTGTGTGTGCGCAGGCTCAGTGCTCTGTGAGAAGTTGTGTGTGCGCAGGCACAGTGCTCTGTGAGAAGTTGTGTGTGCGCAGGCACAGTGCTCTGTGAGAAGTTGTGTGTGCGCAGGCACAGTGCTCTGTGAGAAGTTGTGTGTGCGCAGGCACAGTGCTCTGTGAGAAGTTGTGTGTGCGCAGGCACAGTGCTCTGTGAGAAGTTGTGTGTGCGCAGGCACAGTGCTCTGTGAGAAGTTGTGTGTGCGCAGGCACAGTGCTCTGTGAGAAGTTGTGTGTGCACAGGCTCAGTGCTCTGTGAGAAGTCGTGTGTGCACAGGCTCAGTGAGAAGTCGTGTGCGCACAGGCTCAGTGCTCTGTGAGAAGTCGTGTGTGCACAGGCTCTGTGAGAAGTCGTGTGTGCACAGGCTCTGTGAGAAGTCGTGTGTGCACAGGCTCTGTGAGAAGTCGTGTGTGCACAGGCTCTGTGAGAAGTCGTGTGTGCACAGGCTCTGTGAGAAGTCGTGTGTGCACAGGCTCTGTGAGAAGTCGTGTGTGCACAGGCTCTGTGAGAAGTCGTGTGTGCACAGGCTCTGTGAGAAGTCGTGTGTGCACAGGCTCTGTGAGAAGTCGTGTGTGCACAGGCTCTGTGAGAAGTCGTGTGTGTGCACAGGCTCAGTGCTCTGTGAGAAGTCGTGTGTGCACAGGCTCAGTGAGAAGTTGTGTGCGCACAGGCTCAGTGCTCTGTGAGAAGTCGTGTGTGCACAGGCTCAGTGCTCTGTGAGAAGTCGTGTGTGCACAGGCTCTGTGAGAAGTCGTGTGTGCACAGGCTCTGTGAGAAGTTGTGTGTGCACAGGCTCTGTGAGAAGTCGTGTGTGTGCACAGGCTCAGTGCTCTGTGAGAAGTCGTGTGTGTGCGCACAGGCTCAGTGAGAAGTCGTGTGCGCACAGGCTCAGTGAGAAGTCGTGTGCGCACAGGCTCAGTGAGAAGTCGTGTGCGCACAGGCTCAGTGAGAAGTCGTGTGCGCACAGGCTCTGTGAGAAGTCGTGTGCGCACAGGCTCTGTGAGAAGTCGTGTGCGCACAGGCTCTGTGAGAAGTCGTGTGCGCACAGGCTCTGTGAGAAGTCGTGTGCGCACAGGCTCTGTGAGAAGTCGTGTGCGCTCAGGCTCTGTGAGAAGTCGTGTGCGCACAGGTTCTGTGAGAAGTCGTGTGCGCACAGGTTCTGTGAGAAGTCGTGTGCGCACAGGTTCTGTGAGAAGTCGTGTGCGCACAGGCTCTGTGAGAAGTCGTGTGCGCACAGGCTCTGTGAGAAGTCGTGTGCGCACAGGCTCTGTGAGAAGTCGTGTGTGCACAGGCTCTGTGAGAAGTCGTGTGTGCACAGGCTCTGTGAGAAGTTGTGTGTGCACAGGCTCTGTGAGAAGTCGTGTGTGTGCACAGGCTCAGTGCTCTGTGAGAAGTCGTGTGTGTGCGCACAGGCTCAGTGAGAAGTCGTGTGCGCACAGGCTCAGTGAGAAGTCGTGTGCGCACAGGCTCAGTGAGAAGTCGTGTGCGCACAGGCTCAGTGAGAAGTCGTGTGCGCACAGGCTCTGTGAGAAGTCGTGTGCGCACAGGCTCTGTGAGAAGTCGTGTGCGCACAGGCTCTGTGAGAAGTCGTGTGCGCACAGGCTCTGTGAGAAGTCGTGTGCGCACAGGCTCTGTGAGAAGTCGTGTGCGCACAGGCTCTGTGAGAAGTCGTGTGCGCTCAGGCTCTGTGAGAAGTCGTGTGCGCACAGGTTCTGTGAGAAGTCGTGTGCGCACAGGTTCTGTGAGAAGTCGTGTGCGCACAGGCTCTGTGAGAAGTCGTGTGCGCACAGGCTCTGTGAGAAGTCGTGTGCGCACAGGCTCTGTGAGAAGTCGTGTGCGCACAGGCTCTGTGAGAAGTCGTGTGCGCACAGGCTCTGTGAGAAGTCGTGTGCGCACAGGCTCTGTGAGAAGTCGTGTGTGTGCACAGGCTCAGTGCTCTGTGAGAAGTCGTGTGTGTGCACAGGCTCAGTGCTCTGTGAGAAGTCGTGTGTGTGCACAGGCTCAGTGCTCTGTGAGAAGTTGTGTGTGTGCACAGGCTCAGTGCTCTGTGAGAAGCTCTGTGTACAGGCTCAGTGCTCTGTGAGAAGCTCTGTGTACAGGCTCAGTGCTCTCTGAGAAGTTGTGTGTGCACGGGCACAGTGCTCTCTGAGAAGTTGTGTGCGCACAGGCTCAGTGCTCTGTGAGAAGCTCTGTGTACAGGCTCAGTGCTCTGTGAGAAGCTGTTTGTGAACAGGCTCAGTGCTCTGTGAGAAGTTGTGTGTGAACAGGCTCAGTGCTCTGTGAGAAGTTGTGTGTGAACAGGCTCAGTGCTCTGTGAGAAGTTGTGTGTGAACAGGCTCAGTGCTCTGTGAGAAGTTGTGTGTGAACAGGCTCAGTGCTCTGTGAGAAGTTGTGTGTGAACAGGCTCAGTGCTCTGTGAGAAGCTCTGTGTACAGGCCCAGTGCTCTGTGAGAAGGTGTGTGTGCACAGGCTCAGTGCTCTGTGAGAAGTTGTGTGTGCACAGGCTCAGTGCTCTGTAAGAAGATCTGTGTCAGGCTAGGACCCCTGTGAAGAGCTCCATGTACAGGTTCGGGCTCACGTGAGAGACACTGTGAACAGGCTCGGTATCCTGTGAGAACTGTGCATATAGACTTGGAGCCTCTGAGAAGCTGCGTCCACAGTGTGGCTCGCATCCCAATGACAAGCTCTGGGTACAGAATCGGACTCTAGTGAGAAGTTATGTGTTCAAAGTTACTCAGACCCTTGTGTACCTGTGTGTACAGAATCAGAGCCCTGTGAGAAGCTATGTGTATAGTGTAACTCCGAGCCCTGTCACAAGCTCTTAGCACAAAGCAATATGCGAGGCTCGGCACCCTGCTAGAAGCTCTGTGTACAGAGTGACCCAGAGCCCTGTTACAGGTTACAGAATCAGAGTCCTGTGAGAGGCTCTGTGTACCGAGTGACTCAAAGCTCTGTTAGAAGCTCTCTGTACAGGCTGAGAGCCCTATGCATGTGTCAGCACCATGTGACAAGCTCTCT
This sequence comes from Pleurodeles waltl, assembly GCF_031143425.1. Lineage (NCBI taxonomy): Eukaryota > Metazoa > Chordata > Amphibia > Caudata > Salamandridae > Pleurodeles > Pleurodeles waltl. Next base: position 64,678,033 of record NC_090451.1, on the reverse strand, counting down.
GTGCAGAATCAGAGCTCTGTGTGAAGCTGTGTGTACAGAGTGACCCAGAGCCCTGTTGGAACCGTGTACAGAGTGACTCAAAGCTCTGTTAGAAGATCTCTGTACAGGCTGAGAGACCTATGCATGTGTCAGCACCATGTGACAAGCTCTCTGTACAGAATCAGAACCCTGTGAAAGAGACTGTGTAGTGACTGAGAGCCCTATGCGAGGTTCAGCATCCTGCTAGAACCTCTGTGTAGAGTGACTCATCTGTCTAAGAAGCTCTCGTACAGAATCAGAGCCCTCTGAGAAGCTCTGTTAAAAGCTCTCTGTACAGCCCTGTACGAAGCTATATGTACAGTGACTTTCAGGCCAGTGAAAAGCTCCCTGTACAGAATCAAAGCCCTGTGAGAAGCTGTGTGTACAGTGACTCTCAGGCCAGTGACAAGTTCTCTGTACAGAATCAGAGCCCTGTGAGAAGCTTTGTGTATAGTGACTCACAGGCCACTGACAAGCTCTCCGTAAAGAATCAGAGCCCTGTGATAAGCTATGTGTACAGGGACTCGAAGGCCATTGTCAAGGCCAAGCTCCCTGTACAGAATCCGAGCCCTGTGATAGCTCTGCACAGAATCCTAGCCCCGTGACGAGCTCTCTGTACAGAGTCAGAGCCCTGTGAGAAACTATGTGTACAGTGACTCTCAGGCCAGTGACAAGTTCCCTGCACAGAATTAGAGCCCTGTGTGAAGCTACGTATACAGTGACTCTCCGGCCAGTGACAAGCTCTGTACAGAATCAGAGCCCTCTGTGAAGCTAAGTGTACAGTGACTCACGGGCCAGTGACAAGCTCTGCACAGAATCTTTGTGAAGCTATGTACAGGGACTCTGAGCCCTGTAACAAGCTATCTGCACAGAATCCGAGCCCTGTGTAAAGCTATGTGTACAGTGACTCTCAGGCCACTGGCAAGCTTTCTGTACAGAATCAGAGCCCTGTGCGAAGCTGTGTGTGCAGTAACTCTCAGGCCAGTGACAGGCTCTCTGTACAGAATCAGAGCCCTGTGTGAAGCTGTGTGTGCAGTGACTCTCAGGCCTGTGACAAGCTCTGTACAGAATCGGAGCCCTCTGTGAAGCTGTGTGTGCAGTGACTCTCAGGCCATTGACAAGCTCTCTGTCCAGAATCAGAACCCTGTGTGAAGCTGTGTTTACAGTGCCTCTGAGCCCGGCGGAAGCTCTCTGTACAGAATCAGAGCCCTGTGTGAAGCTGTGTGTGCAGTGACTCTCAGGCCTGCGACGAGCTCTCTTTACAGAATTAGAGCCCTGTGAGAAGCTGTGTACAGTGACTCTGAGCCCTGTGACATGCTCTCCATACAGAATCGGAGCCCTGTGAGAAGTTGTGTGTGCAGTGGCTGAGCCTTGTGACAAGCTCTCTGCACAGAATCGGAGCCCTGTGAGAAGCTGTGTGAGCAGGGACTCTCAGGCCAGTGACAAGGCCAAGCTCTGCACAAAATCCGAGCCCTGTGTGAAGCTGTGTGTATAGTGACTCTCAGGCCAGTGACGAGCTCTGTACCGAGTGACTCAAAGCTCTGTTAGAAGCTCTCTGTACAGACTGAGAGACCTATGCATGTGTCAGTACCATGTGACAAGCTCTCCGTACAGAATCTGAGCCCTGTGTGAAGCTGTGTACAGTGACTCCGAGCCCTGTGACAGACTCTCTGTACAGAATCAGAACCCTGTGAAAGAGACTGTGTAGTGTCTGACACCCCTATGCGAGGTTCAGCATCCTGGTAGAACCTCTGTATAGAGTGACTCATCTGTGTAAGAAGCTCTCGTACAGAATCCGAGCCCTCTAGGAAGCTCTGTTAAAGCTCTCTGTACAGCCCTGTATGAAGCTATATGTACAGTGACTTTCAGGCCAGTGAAAAGCTCCCTGTACAGAATCAAAGCCCTGTGAGAACCTGTGTGTACAGTGACTTTCAGGCCAGTGACAAGCTCTCTATACAGAATCAGAACCCTGTGTGAAGCTATGTGTGCAGTGACTCTCAGGCCAGTGGCAAGCTCTCTGTACAGAATCGGAGCCCTGTGAGAAGCTGTGTGTACAGTGGCTCCGAGCCCTGTGACAAGCTCTCTCTACAGAATCAGAGCCCTGTGAGAAGTTCTGTGTACAGTGATTCTGAGCCGTGTGACAAGCTATCAGAGCCCTGTAAGAAGCTGTGTGCGCAGTGACTCTCAGGCCAGAGACAAACACTGCACAGAATCAGAGCCCTGTGAGAATCTGTGTGTGCAGTGACTCGAAGGCCAGTGACAAGGTCAAGCTTCCTGTACAGAATCCGAGCCCTGTGATAGCTCTCTGTACAGTCAGAGCCCTGTGAGAAACTAGAAGCTGTGCGCACAGTGACTCGAAGGCCAGTGACAAGGCCAAGCTCTCTGCACAGAATCAAAGCCATGTGAGAAGCTATGTGTACAGTGACACTCAGTCCAGTGACAAGGCCAAGCTCTCTGTACAGAATCAAAGCCATGTGAGAAGCTATGTGTACAGTGACTCGAAGGCCAGTGACAAGGCCAATCTCTCTGTACAGAATCAGAGCCCTGTGTGAAGCTATGTGTACAGTGACTCTCAGGCCAGTGACAAGCTCTCTGCACAGAATTAGAGCCCTTTGTGAAGCTACGTATACAGTGACTCTCCGGCCAGTGACAAGCTCTGTACAGAATCAGAGCCTTCTGTGAAGCTAAGTGTACAGTGACTCTCGGGCCAGTGACAAGCTCTACACAGAATCTTTGTGAAGCTGTGTACAGGGACTCTGAGCCCTGTAATAAGCTTTCTGTACAGAATCAGCGCCCTGTGTGAAGCTATGTGTGCAGTGATTCTCAGGCCTGCGATGAGCTCTCTGTACAGAATCACAGCCCTGTGAGAAGCTGTGTATACAGTGACTCTGAGCCCTGTGACAAGCTCTCTGTACAGAATCAGATCCCTGTGAGAAGCTTTGTGTGCAGTGACTCTGAGCCGTGTTACAAGTTCTCTGTACAGAATCAGAGCCCTGTATGAAGCTTTGTGTGCAGTGACTCTGAGCCCTGTGACAAGCTCTCTCTACAGAATCAGAGCCCTGTATGAAGCTTTGTGTGCAGTGACTCTCAGGCTCGTGACGAGCTCTCTGTACAGAATCAGAGCCCTGTGAGAAGCTGTATGTACAGTGGCTCTGAGCCCTGTGACAAGCTCTGTCTACAGAATCAGAGCCCTGTGAGAAGTTCTGTGTACAGTGATTCTGAGCCGTGTGACAAGCTATCAGAGCCCTGTAAGAAGCTGTGTGTGCAGTGACTCTCGGGCCAGAAACAATCACTGCACAGAATCAGAACCCTGTGAGAAGCTGTGTGTGCAGTGACTCTGAGCCCTGTGACAAGTTCTCTGTACAGAATCAGAGCCCTGTAAGAAGCTGTGTGCAGTGACTCGGAGCCCTGTGACAAGCTTTCTGTACAGAATCAGAGCCCTGTGAGAAGCTGTGTGTGCGCAGTGAATCTCAGGCCAGAGACAAGCTCTCAGTACGGAATCAGAGCCCTGTGAGAAGCTGTGTGTGGAGCGACTCTCAGGCCAGCGACAAGGCCAAGCTCTGCACAGAATCAGAGCCCTGTGTGAAGCTGTGTGTACAGTGACACTCAGGCCAAGTGACAAGCTCTCAGTACAGAATCAGAGCCCTGTGAGAAGCTGTGTGTGCAGTGCCTCTGAACCCTGTGACAAGCTCTCTGTGCAGAATCAGAGCCGTGGGTGAAGCTATGTATGCAGTGACTCTCAGGCCAGTGACGAGCCCTGCACAGAATCCAAGCCCTGTGTGAACCTATGTGTACAGTGAATCTCAGGCCAGTGACAAGCTCTCTGTACAAAATCAGAGGCCTTTGAGAAGCTCTTTGTCCAAAATCAGAGCCCTACGTGAAGCTGTGTACAGTGACTCTCAGGCCAGTAACACAGCCAAGCTCTGCACAGAATCAGAGGCCTGTCGGGAGCTGTGTGTGCAATGACTCTCAGGCCTGTGACAAGCTTTGTACAGAATCAGAGCCCTATGTGAAGCTGTGTACAGTGACTCTCAGGCCAGTGACAAGACCAAACTCTGTACAGAAACAGGGCTCTGGGTGAAGATGGGTGTGAAGTGACTCTCAGGCCAGTGACAAGCACTGCACAGAATAAGAGCCCTGTAAGATGCTGTGTGTGCAGTGACTCTGAGCCGTGTTACAAGCACTCAGTACAGAATCAGAGCCCTGTGTGAAGCTGTGCGTACAGTGACTCTCAGGCCAGTGACAAGCTCTCAGTACAGAATCAGAGCCCTGTGAGAAGCTGTGTGTGCAGCGACACTCAGACCAGTGACAAGGCCAAGCTCTGAACAGAATCAGAGCACTGTGCGAAGGGTTGTGTACAGTGACACTCAGGCCAAGTGACAAGCTCTCAGTACAGAATCCGAGCCCTGTGACAAGCTCTCTGTGCAGAATCAGAGCGTGTGTGAAGCTATGTGTACAGTGACTGTCAGGCCAGTGACGAGCACTGCACAGAATCAGAGCCCTCTGTGAAGCTATGTGTACAGTGACTCTCAGGCCAGTGACAATCTCTCTGTACAGAATCAGAGGCCAGTGACAAGCTCTTTGTCCAGAATCAGAGCCCTACGTGAAGCTGTGTACAGTGACTCTCAGGCCAGTGACAAGCACTGCACAGAATGAGAGCTTTCTGTGAAGCTATGTGTACAGTGACTCTCAGGCCAGTGACAAGGCCAAGCTCTGCACAAAAATCAGAGCCCTGTGTGAAGCTGTGTGTACAGTGACTCTCAGGCCAGTGACAATCTCTCTGTACAGAATCAGAGGCCAGTGACAAGCTCTTTGTCCAGAATCAGAGCCCTACGTGAAGCTGTGTACAGTGACTCTCAGGCCAGTGACAAGCACTGCACAGAATGAGAGCTTTCTGTGAAGCTATGTGTACAGTGACTCTCAGGCCAGTGACAAGGGCAAGCTCTGTACAGAATCAGAGCCCTGTGTGAAGCTGTGTGTGCAGTGACTCTCGGGCCAGTGACAAGCTCTGTACAGAATCAGAGCCCTCTGAAGCTAAGTTTACAGTGACTCTCGGGCCAGTGACAAGCTCTGCACAGAATCTATTTGAAGCTGTGTACAGGGACTCTGAGCCCTGTAACAAGCTATCTGTACAGAATCAGAGCCCTGTGTGAAGCTGTGTGTGCAGTAACTCTCAGGCCAGTGACAAGCTCTCTGTACAGAATCAGCGCCCTGTGTGAAGCTGTGTGTGCAGTAACTCTCAGGCCAGTGACAAGCTCTCAGTACAGAATCAGAGCCCTGTGAGAAGCTGTGTGTGCAGCAACTCTCAGACCAGTGACAAGGCCAAGCTCTGAACAGAATCAGAGCCCTGTGTGAAGCGTTGTGTACAGTGACTCAGGCCAAGTGACAAGCTCTCAGTACAGAATCAGAGCCCTGTGACAAGCTCTCTGTGCAGAATCAGAGCTGAGTGTGAAGCTATGTGTACAGTGACTGTCAGGCCAGTGACGAGCACTGCACAGAATCAGAGCCCTCTGTGAAGCTGTGTGTTCAGTGACTCTCAGGCCAGTGACAAGCTCTCTGTACAGAATCAGAGGCCAGTGAGAAGCTCTTTGTCCAGAATCAGAGCCCTGTGTGAAGCTGTGTGTGCAGTAACTCTCAGGCCAGTGACAAGCTCTCTGTACAGAATCAGAACCCTGTGATAAGCTGTGTACACAGTGACTCTGAGCCCTGTGACAAGCTCTCCATACAGAATCGGAGCCCTGTGAGAAGTTGTGTGTGCAGTGGCTCTGAGCCTTGTGACAAGCTCTCTGCACAGAATTGGAGCCCTGTGAGAAGCTGTGTGTGCAGTGACTCTCAGGCCAGTGACAAGGCCAAGCTCTGCACAAAATCCGAGCCCTGCGAGAAGCTGTGTGTGCAGTGACTCTCAGGCCAGTGACGAGCACTGCGCAGTATCAGAGCCCTGTGAGAAGCTGTGTGTGCAGTGACTCTGAGCCCTGTGACAAGCTCTCTCTACAGAATCAGAGCCCTGTAAGAAGCTTTGTGTGCAGTGACTCTCAGGCTCGTGACAAGCTCTCTGTACAGAATTAGAGCCCTGTGTGAAGCTATGTGTGCAGTCACTCTCAGGCCAGCGACAAGCTCTCTGTACAGAATCGGAGCCCTGTGAGAAGCTGTGTGTACAGTGGCTCCGAGCCCTGTGACAAGCTCTATCTACAGAATCAGAGCCCTGTGAGAAGTTCTGTGTACAGTGATTCTGAGCCGTGTGACAAGTTATCAGAGCCCTGTAAGAAGCTGTGTGTGCAGTGACTCTCAGGCCAGAGACAAACACTGCACAGAATCAGAGCCCTGTGAGAAACTGTGTGTGCAGTGACTCTGAGCCCTGTGACAAGTTCTCTGTACAGAATCACAGCCCTGTAAGAAGCTGTGTGTGCAGTGACTCTGAGCCCTGTGATAAGCTCTCTGTACAGAATCAGAGCCCTGTGAGTGCAGTGACTCTCAGGCCAGTGACAAGCTCTCAGCACAGAATCAGAGCCCTTTGAGAAGCTGTGTGTGCAGCGACTCTCAGGCCAGCGACAAGGCCAAGCTCTGCACAGAATCAGAGCACTGTGTGAAGCTGTGTGTACAGTGCCACTCAGGCCAAGTGACAAGCTCCCAGTACAGAATCAGAGCTATGTGAAAAGCTTTGTGTGCAGTGACTCTGAGACCTGTGACAGGCTCTATGTACAGAATCAGAGCCCTGTGAGAAGCTGTGTGTACAGAGTGACTCAGAGCCCTGTTGGAACTCTGTACCGAGTGACTCAAAGCTCTGTTAAAAGCTCTCTGTACAGGCTGAGAGACCTATGCATGTGTCAGCACCATGTGACAAGCTCTCCGTACAGAATCTGAGCCCTGTGTGAAGCTGTGTACAGTGACTCCGAGCCCTGTGACAGACTCAGTACAGAATCAGAACCCTGTGAAAGAGACTGTGTAGTGTCTGAGACCCCTATGCGAGGTTCAGCATCCTGCTAGAACCTCTGTGTAGAGTGACTCATCTGTGTAAGAAGCTCTCGTACAGAATCAGAGCCCTCTGGGAAGCTCTGTTAAAAGCTCTCTGTACAGCCCTGTACGAAGCTATATGTACAGTGACTTTCAGGCCAGTGAAAATCTCCCTATACAGAATCAAAGCCCTGTGAGAAGCTGTGTGTACAGTGACTTTCAGGCCAGTGACAAGTTCTCTGTACAGAATCAGAGCCCTGTGAGAAGCTGTGTGTGCAGTGACTCTCAGGCCAGTGACAAGCTCTCTGTACAGAATCAGAGCCCTGTGAGAAGCTGTGTGTACAGTGACTCAGGCCAATGACAAGCTCTTCGAAAAGAATCAGAGCCCTGTGAGAAGCTGTGTGTACAGTGACTCACAGGCCAGTGACAAGCTTTCCGTAAAGAATCAGAGCCCTGTGAGACGCTATGTGTACAGTGACTCGAAGGCCAGTGACAAGGTCAAGCTCCCTGTACAGAGTCCGATCCCTGTGATAGCTCTGCACAGAATCCGAGCCCCCTGACAAGCTCTCTGTACAGAGTCAGAGCCCTGTGAGAAACTGTGTACAGTGACTCGGAGGCCAGTGAAAAAGCCAAACTCTCTGCACAGAATCAAAGCCATGTGAGAAGCTATGTGTACAGTGACACTCAGTCCAGTGACAAGGCCAAGCTCTCTGTACAGAATTAGAGCCCTTTGTGAAGCTGTGTGTACAGTAACTCTCAGGCCAGTGACAAGCTCTCTGTACAGAATCAGAACCCTGTGTGAAGCTGTTTTTACAGTGACTCTGAGCCCGGTGCAAGCTCTCTGTACAGAATCAGAGCCCTGTGTGAAGGTATGTGTGCCGTGAATCTCAGGCCTGCGATGAGCTCTCTCTACAGAATCAGAGCCCTGTGGGAAGCTGTGTGTACAGGGACTCTGAGCCCTGTGACAAGCTCTCTGTACAGAATCGGAGCCCTGTGAGAAGTTGTGTGTGCAGTGGCTCTGAGCCTTGTGACAAGCTCTCTGCACAGAATCGGAGCCCTGTGAGAAGCTGTGTGTGCAGTGACTCTCAGGCCAGTGAGAAGGCCAAGCTCTGCACAAAATCCGAGCCCTGCGAGAAGCTGTGTGTGCAGTGACTCTCAGGCCAGTGACGAGCACTGCACAGTATCAGAGCCCTGTGAGAAGCTGTGTGTGCAGTGACTCTGAGCCCTGTGACAAGCTCTCTCTACAGAATCAGAGCCCTGTAAGAAGCTTTGTGTGCAGTGACTCTCAGGCTCGTGACAAGCTCTCTGTACAGAATCGGAGCCCTCTGAGAAGCTGTGTGTACAGTGGCTCTGAGCCCTGTGACAAGCTCTCTCTACAGAATCAGAGCCCTGTGAGAAGTTCTGTGTACAGTGATTCTGAGCCGTGTGACAAGCAATCAGAGCCCTGTAAGAAGCTGTGTGTGCAGTGACTCTCAGGCCAGAGACAAAAACTGCACAGAATCAGAGCCCTGTGAGAAGCTGTGTGTGCAGTGACTCTGAGCCCTGTGACAAGTTGTCTGTACAGAATCAGAGCCCTGTAAGAAGCTGTGTGTGCAGTGACTCTGAGCCCTGTGACAAGCTCTCAGTACAGAATCAGAGCCATGTGAAAAGCTTTGTGTGCAGAAACTCTGAGACCTGTGACAAGCTCTATGTACAGAATCGGAGCACTGTGAGAAGCTGTGTGTGCAGTGCCTCTGAACCCTGTGACAAGCTCTCTGTGCAAAATCAGAGCCCTGTGTGAAGCTGTGTGTACAGTGACTCTCAGGCCAGTGACAAGCTCTCTGTACAGAATCAGAGCCCTGCAAGAAGCTGTGTGTGCAGTGACTCTCTGCCAGTGACAAGCTCTCTGTACAGAATCAGAGGCCTTTGAGAAGCTCTTTGTCCAGAATCAGAGCCCTACGTAAAGCTGTATACAGTGACTCTCAGGCCAGTGACAAGCACTGCACATAATCAGAGCCATCAGTGAAGCTATGCGTACAGTGACTCTCAGGCCAGTAACAAGGCCAAGCTCTGCACAGAATCCGACCCCTGTGTGGAGCTGTGTGTGCAGTGACTCTCAGGCCTGTGACAAGCTGTGTGTGCAGTGACTCTGAGCCCTGTGACAAGCTCTCTCTACAGAATCAGAGTCCTGTGAGAAGTTCTGTGTACAGTGATTCTGAGCCGTGTGACAATCTGTGTGTACAGTGACTCTCAGGCCAGAGACAAACACTGCACAGAATCAGAGCCCTGTGAGAAGCTGTGTGTGCAGTGACTCTGAGCCCTGTGCCAAGCTCTCTGTACAGAATCAGAGCCCTGTGAGTGCAGTGACTCTCAGGCCAGTGACAAGCTCTCAGTACAGAATCAGAGCCCTGTGAGAAGCTGTGTGTGCAGCGACTCTCAGGCCAGCGACAAGGCCAAGCTCTGCACAGAATCGGAGCCCTGTGTGAAGCTGTGTGTACAGTCACACTCAGGCCAAGTGACAAGCTCTCAATACAGAATCAGAGCCATGTGAAAAGCTTTGTGTGCAGTGACTCTGAGATCTGTGACAAGCTCTCTGTACAGAATTAGAGCCCTGTGAGAAGCTGTGTGTACAGAGTGATCCAGAGCCCTGTTGGAACCCTGTACAGAGTGACTCAAAGCTCTGTTACAAGCTCTCTGTACAGGCTGAGAGACCTATGCATGTGTCAGCACCATGTGACAAACTCTCCGTACAGAATCTGATTCCTGTGTGAAGCTGTGTACAGTGACTCCGAGCCCTGTGACAGACTCTCTGTACAGAATCAGAACCCTGTGAAAGAGACGTCCTGTTCCAGCTGTTAGACAAAATTGTGCTGGTGTCAGCTCTGTATGAGAAGGAAGCTTGCACAGCTACAGCCATTGTGTGAGAATGAAGCTTGCACGGCTGCCAGTTCTGTGTGAAAAGGAAGCTTACACTACTACTGACTGTGAGAATGAAGCTTGCACATGTGCCAGCTCTGTGTGAGAAGGATGCTTGCACCGATGCTGGTTCTGTGTAAAAAGGAAGCATATGCTGCTAACAACTCTGTGTGAGAATAGAATGAAGCTTGCACTGCTGCTGCCAGCTATGTGTGAGAAGGAAGTTTCTACTACTACCAGCTCTGTGTGAGAATGAAGCTTGCACAGCTGCCGGCTCTGTGTGAGAATGAAGCTTGCACTGCTGCTGGGTCTGTGTAAGAATAAAACTTACACTGCTGCTGGCTCTGTGTGAGAAGGAAGCACACACTGCCGCTGCTGGCTGTGTGTGAGAAGGAAGCTCGCACTGCTGTTGCTTGCTCTATGTGAAGCTCTTACTGCTGCTAGCTCTGTGTAAGAAGAAAGCCTGCGCTGCTACGGATTCTGTGTGAGAAGGAGGTTTGAACTGCTGCCAGCTCCATGTGAGAAGGAAGATTGAACTGGTACCAACTCTGTCTGAGAAGGAAGCTTGCACTGCTGCTAGCTCTGTGTGAGAATGAAGCTTGCGATGCTGGCTCTGTGTGAGACTAAAGCTTGCACTGCAGCTGGCTCTGTGCCAGAAGAAAGCTTGCACTGCTGCTGGCTCCATGTGAGAATGAAGCTCGCACTGCTGCTGGCTCTGTGTGAGAATGAAGCTCACACTGCTGCTGCTGGCTCTATGGCTCTGTGTCAGAAGAAAGCTTGCACTGCTGCTGGCTCGGTGTGAGAATGAAGCTTACACTGCTGGCTCATTGGCTCCGTGTCAGAAGAAAGCTTGCACTGCTGCTGGCTCTGTGTGAGACTGAAGCTTGCACTGCGGCTGTCTCTGTGTGAGAGTGAAGCTCACACTGCTGCTGGTGGCTCTATGTGAAAATGAGACTCGCTGCTGTTGCTTGCTTTATGTGAGATTGAAGCTTGCAGTGCTGCTGCTGGCTCTATGTGAGAATGAAGTTCACACTAATGCTCCTGGCTCTGTGTCACAAGAAAGCTCGCACTGCTGCTGGCTCTGTGTGAGAATGAAGCTCACACTGCTGCTGCTCGCTCTATGACTGTCAGAAGAAAGCTTGCATTGCTGCTGGCTCTGTGTGAGAAGGAAGCTTTCACTGCTTGTATTGCTGCTGCTCGCTCTATGACTGTCAGAAGAAAGCTTGCACTGCTGCTGGCTCTGGGTGAGAATGAAGCTCGCACTGCTGCTGGCGGCTGTGTGTGAGAATGAGACTCACACTGCTGCTGCTGGCTTTATGTGAGAATTAAGCTTGTACTGCTGGCTCTCTGTGAGAATGAAGTTCACACTAATGCTCTTGGCTCTGTGAGGATAAAGCTTGCACTGCTGCTGGCTCTGTGTCACAAGAAAGCCTGCACTGCTGCTGGCTCTGTGTGAGAATGAAGCTCACACTGCTGCTGCTGACTGTATGTGAGAATGAAGCTGACACTGCTGCTGGCTCTGTGTGAGAATGAAGCTCGCACTGCTGCTGCATGACTTATAAAGCGCATGGCTAACCGAACGGGCTTCCCAGCGCCAACAAGCCTGGCTGGAGAGGAAAGGATTAGCAGAAATTAAGGATAAAGATACATTTTTCTAAAGCTGGTTAAATTGTCCTCTAGTCTCAGGCTGGTTGGTGAAGAGTTTAGGTGCAAGATATGTAAATGAGCGACCGCCACCTCTCTTGATTCTGGGAATGACAAGGAGACCTAGATTATTTGATCTGAGATCCCTATTGGTCTGGTGAGGTGTAAACAAATGATGGAGGACGCGTGGGCCATCTTTATGTTTTGCATGATATGTCATACATAGTGCCTTGATTTGTATTCTGCAATTAATGAGCACCAGTGAGGAGTTTAAAGCGCTGCTCGAGCTGTTTGTGTTTTCGGAATACCCACCAGTGTTCGAGCCGAGCCTTCTGGATAATCAGAAGTTCTTTGATGACGAATGCTGGACCACCTAGATAAAGTGAGCTGCCGTAATCAAGGCGAGATAGAATAAGCCCTTGAATCCTATGCTGCGGGCCTCCATCGAGAGCCATTTTAGTGCCTTCCTTAAAGCTCTCGGAGGCTGAAACAATTGGCACCTACCTTCTGTGCCTGGGACATCAGAGAAAGATGTCTGTCCAATGTGATCCCCAGGCTCCTAACTTCCAAATTAGTGGCAGGGCGCTCCCCTAGGGACAGAAGCCACTTGATTTGCTCTCAGAATCTTGGGCTATTACCCACTGCCAGGACCTCCCTTTTATCCCCAGTTATTTTTAAACAACTGGCTGCCATCCAGTTGGACACTGTCTCGAGACAATTGTTAAATTTGAGAGAGCTATATCCTTAATCTTGGAAAGAGCGATGATGATTTTAGTATCATCCGCATAAGAAGCCATTGTAAAACTGAATGAACAGATGATATCCGATAGAGGGTGGACATACAAGTTAAAGAGTGTAGGATAGAGCCCCGTGGCACCCCGCATTTCAACTGATGATTAGCAGAGAGGAAAGGTCCCTCACTGACCTGAAAGCTCCGGTTCCCCAAAAACAACCAGAACCAGTTCAGGGTGCTTCCCGTTATGCCTGCCTCTTCCAAACGGTAGAGAAGAACAGAATAAGAAACCATATTGAAAGCAGCACTTGAATCGAAGAGAATTAGGGCTGCTGATCCACCATGGTCCAAAACCATTCTAGGATTTTCAGTAGCCATCAGGAGCGCGGTTTCTGTGCTACAGCCCATGCAACATCATGCATGGGTGGGGTGCAGAATATCATTGGTTTCTAAATATTCTGTCTAATGCCTATTTATATTCTTCTCTAGGATTTTACTGACCCCTGGGAGTAGTGATATGGGCCTGTAGTTTCCTGCTACCTCCGGGTCCAGAGTGGACTTCTTCAGCAGAGGACATACAATGGCATCCTTCCATGCCTCAGGAACCCTACCATTATTTAAGGAGGAGTTGTAAAGCTCTGTCCAAGCAAAAAGCATCACATGGTCTCCCTTCAATGGAATATCTATTGGGGCAGGGTCAAGCGGCGAGCCTGATTTAATGTCCTCTCCACTGCTACGACTTCCTCTTTGACTAATTGAGGGAACGAGGAGAGCATGACATTGGTTTTACTAGTTAGAGATCTAGTGTCTGCCTTGTGATGAGCTGCCGAACCCGATAGGGATTCGTAAATACTCCTTCCTTCTTCCAGAAAGTGACTGGCAAATACTTCACAACGTGCTTTAGATGTGTGGGTTGTCCTAACACATCAGGTTTTAGAAAGAAATTCACAATGGTCTAAATTTCTTTTGAGGAGTTGTGGGGGATTGATTAATCCCCTCTGCAAGATAATTCATCTGGACTGTGCTGATAGAGTACTGATATTTTTTTAAAGGCTTTTTGTAGGTCTGTCTACAAGCTTTATCATAGTTCGCCCTCCACGTTCTTTCGCACTCGTTTTCAGTTCTCCTAATTCCTATGTAAACTATTGAATTTATCCCCTTGCTAGCTTTTCTAATTAGTTTTTAATGGTATTAAATCATCTAGGGCCGTGTTGAACCCATTTTAAACGCTACATAGTGTGTAGAAACCTCTCCCTTCTGTGCTATATTTGCCATTGAATTGCATAAAGTCCGCTTTCAGCTGGCGGTATCCAAATTGGACCATTGCAGAGTAATTTTAAGATGGCTTGATTTAGAAATAGCCCTCCTGCTTTAGGAATCGAAACAGGATCAAATAGTGGTCTGACCAAGCAACTGGCAGAAGTGGGTTTACTGCCATGTTGGAAATGCTGGTAAAAATTGGGTCCAATATATGGCCCTTATTGTGTGTTGGGGAGTTATCCGCTGAGTTAAATGGATCACTGAGAGGTCCTGTGGGAAATTAACATCCTGAGTACATGCAGTGTCTTCCAAATGAACATTTAGGTCACCTAATAATGTAAAGCTGGCAGCTCATAGTTTCCATACAGGCAAAATATCTGGCATGATCTGCAGAAAATCAGTAGCAGGGCCCGGTGGGCGGTAAACAAGCATCCCTGAAAAGGTATACGTGCGAGAGACTCAGAGAATATAGCAGGCTTTCACAGCCGTGAATTGCAGTTGGCGTGAATTTGCAATCTGAAATCTTGGTGATTATAGCGACACCTCCGCTGATCCTGTTAGTTCGAGCACACCTAGCGATTGTATATCCAGGTGGAATGGCTACTGCTATATCTGGCTAGCAGTCTTCGTTAAGCCAAGTTTCTGTCAAAAAGAGAACTTCCGGTTGGTTTTCTTCTAAAAAGGAAAATAGCTCAGTCTTGCGCTTTGGGGGTGATATACAGTTAACTAAATAAATGTGCCACCAGTGGGCTGGTTGACTTTGAGTGAGCTGGTTACTATTGTTTGAGGGTATAAATTGATCCGCTTTTACCATTGTTTTAGCCATATTTATAGTTATAAACAGAACACTCACCCGAAAAGTGTCCAGGGTCCAAAGAATGACGGCAGGCCTCATTAGGTAACCTATTCAAGCTCATCAAATGTGCCGAAGAGTAACTTAACCTATCTGACCCAATACGGACAGGGTCCTAGGTCCTGGCCGTGGCCCCGTACGGTCACGAACGGGCATAGATGGGCTTGCCTTTGGTGTGCCCTTGGTGTGCCAGCAGCACATCCGCACACCGGCCCCCATTAAGTCCCCTGGCCAGGGAAAAGACAAGATGGTGTCTGGTCGACAGTAACAAAAGACTACCGGCATTGAACACAGCCAAGTAGTCAAGACATGCAAAAAATGCAGTCAATCGTCACCTAAGCTTCAAACAACAGTTGCCCCCCAGGCAGCAGTATTGCTGTCCACTATGGTATAGATACTGTTGCTACCCAGTAAAGATGAAAAGTGCAAAAGAATAAAACCCACAATAAACAAATACTTAAGAAAATGTTAAAAACACTTAAAATCATACGGATGTACGTTTAGCACTCACTCTTCTTCTAGCTACTGTGTCCGCGCGCCTGCCCCATTAAGTGCTCTGGCCTGAGTAAAGACTAGAACGTTGACCGAGATGGTGTCTAGTCGACAGTATCAACCGCCACTGAACACGTCCAAGTAGTCAAGATACAGAAAAATGCCCCCAGATGTTACCTGGGCTCCAAACAACAATTGCCCCCCATGCAGCAGTATTGCTGTCCACTCTGTTGTAATTCCTGTTGCTACCCAGTAAAGATGCAATTTGCGGATAAAGTGCAAAAGAATAAAACCCACAGTAAAACAATACTTAAGAAAATGTTAAAAACACTTAACATCGTATGTAATGAAGTTTAGCACTCATTCTCCTCCTAGCTGCACTGTTACTGGCTTTGTGTGAGAAGGAAGCTTGCGGTACTGCAGACTGTGTGTGAGAAGGAAGCTAGCTCTCCTGCCGGACGTGTGTGAAAAGGACGCATGCGCTGCTGCTGGCTCACTGTGAGAAGGAAGCTGACGCTGCTGTTGGCTCTGTTTGAGAAGGAAGCTTGGGCTGCTGCCAGCTCTGTGTGAAAATTATACTGTGTAAGAAGAAAGCTTGCACTGCTGCCGGTTCTGTTTGAGAAAGATGCTGGTGCTGCTGTCGGCTTTGTGCGAGAAGGAAGCTTGCGCTGCTGCCAGCTCTGTGAGAGAAGGATGCTTGGGCTGCTGCCAGCTATGTGAGAGAAGGATGCTTGGGCTGCTGCCACCTGTGTGAAAAAAACGCTGCGTGAGAAGGAAGCTTGCACTGCTGCCGGTTCTGTTTGAGAAAGATGCTGGTGCTGCTGCCGGCTTTGTGTGAGAAGGAAGCCTGCGCTGCTGCCAGCTCTGTGTGAGAAGGATGCTTGTGCTGCTGCCAGCTCTGTGTGAAAAGGTAGCTTGCACTGGTACAAGCTATGTGTGAGAAGGACGCATGTGCTTCTCGGCTGCCAGCTCGGTGTTAGAAGGAAGCTTGCACTGCTGCTGGCTATGTGTGAGAAGGAAGCTTGCACTGCTGTCCTCTTTGTGTGAGAAGGAAGCTCTCTGCTGCCCTCTTTGTGTGAGAAGGAAGCTCTCTGCTGCCAGCTCTGTGTGAGAAGGAAGCTCACTCTGCTGCCAGCTCTGTGTGAGAAGGAAGCTCACTCTGCTGCCGGCTCTGTGTGAGAAGGAAGCTCACTCTGCTGCCGGCTCTGTGTGAGAAGGAAGCTCACTCTGCTGCCGGCTCTGTGTGAGAAGGAAGCTTGCACTGCTGCCGGCTCTGTGTGAGAAAGAAGCTTGTGCTGCTGCAGGCTCTGTGTGAGAAGGAAGCTCACTCTGCTGCCTGCTGTGTGTGAGAAGGAAGCTCTCTGCTGCCAGCTTTGTGTGTGAAGGAAGCTCACTCTGCTGCCGGCTTTGTGTGTGAAGGAAGCTCACTCTGCTGCCAGCTCTGTGTGTGAAGGAAGCTCACTCTGCTGCCAGCTCTGTGTGAGAAGGAAGCTCACTCTGCTGCCAGATCTGTGTGAGAAGGAAGCTCACTCTGCTGCCGGCTCTGTGTGTGAAGGAAGCTCACTCTGCTGCCAGCTCTGTGTGAGAAGGAAGCTTGTGCTGCTGCAGGCTCTGTGTGAGAAGGAAGCTCACTCTGCTGCCCGCTTTGTGTGAGAAGGAAGCTCTCTGCTGCCCGCTTTGTGTGAGAAGGAAGCTCACTCTGCTGCCGGCTCTGTGTGAGAAGGAAGCTCACTCTGCTGCCGGCTCTGTGTGTGCAGGAAGCTTGTGCTGCTGCAGACTCTGTGTGAGAAGGAAGCTCACTCTGCTGCCCGCTGTGTGTGAGAAGGAAGCTCTCTGCTGCCCGCTTTGTGTGAGAAGGAAGCTCTCTGCTGCCCGCTTTGTGTGAGAAGGAAGCTCTCTGCTGCCCGCTTTGTGTGAGAAGGAAGTTGTCTGCTGCCAGTTCTGTGTGAGAAGGAAGCTCTCTCTGCTGCAGGCTCTGTGTGTGAAGGAAGCTCACTCTGCTGCCAGCTCTGTGTGTGAAGGAAGCTCACTCTGCTGCCGGCTCTGTGTGAGAAGGAAGCTTGCACTGCTGCCGGCTCGGTGTGAGAAAGAAGCTTGTGCTGCTGCCGGCTCTGTGTGAGAAGTAAGCTCACTCTGCTGCCGGCTCTGTCTGAAAAGTAAGCTTGCGCTTCTGTCTGATCTATGTGGCGAAGGAAGCTTGCACTGCTGCCTGCTGTGTGAGAGAAGGAAACTTGCACTGCTACTGGCTCTGTGTGAGAAGAAATCTCACTCTGGTGCCAGCTCTGTATTAGAAGGAAACTCACTCTGCTGCCGGTTCTGTGTGAGAAGGAAGTTTGCGCTTCTGCTGGCTGTATTGGTGTGAAAAGGAAGCTTGCGCTGCTGCCGGCACTGCGTGAGAAGGAAGCTAGCGTTGCCGCCGGTTGTGTGTGAGAAGGAATCCTGCGCTGCTGCTGGCTCTGTGTGAGAAGGAAGCTCGTGCTGCTGCCAGCTCTGTGTGAGAAGGAAGCTCACTTTGCTGCTGGCTTGGTGTGAGAAAGAAGTTCTCTCTGCTGCAGGCTGTGTGTGAGAAGGACGATCACTCTACTGACGGCTCTGTGTGAGAAGGAAGCTTGCGCTTCTGCTGGCTGTGTGTGAGAAGGAAGCTTGCACTGCTGCTGGCTCTGTGTGAGAAGGAAGCTCAGTCTGCTGCCGGCTCTGTGTGTGAAGGAAGCTTGTGCTGCTGCAGGCTCTGTGTGAGAAGGAAGCTCACTGCTGCCTGCTGTGTGTGAGAAGGAAGCTCTCTGCTGCCCGCTTTGTGTGAGAAGGAAGCTCTCTGCTGCCCGCTTTGTGTGAGAAGGAAGCTCTCTGCTGCCCACTTTGTGTGAGAAGGAAGCTCTCTGCTGCCAGTTCTGTGTGAGAAGGAAGCGCTCTCTGCTGCAGGCTCTGTGTGTGAAAGAAGCTCACTCTGCTGCCGGCTCTGTGTGAGAAGGAATCTTGTGCTGCTGCCGGCTCTGTGTGAGAAAGAAGCTTGTGCTGCTGCCGGCTCTGTGTGAGAAAGAAGCTTGTGCTGCTGCCGGCTCTGTGTGAGAAGGAAGCTCACTCTGCTGCCGGCTCTGTCTGAAAAGTAAGCTTGCGCTTCTGTCTGATCTATGTGGAGAAGGAAGCTTGCACTGCTGCCTGCTGTGTGTGAGAAGGAAACTTGCACTGCTACTGGCTCTGTGTGAGAAGAAATCTCACTCTGGTGCCAGCTCTGTATTAGAAGGAAACTCACTCTGCTGCCGGTTCTGTGTGAGAAGGAAGTTTGCGCTTCTGCTGGCTGTACTGGTGTGAAAAGGAAGCTTGCGCTGCTGCTGGCACTGCGTGAGAAGGAAGCTAGCGTTGCCGCCGGTTGTGTGTGAGAAGGAATCCTGCGCTGCTGCTGGCTCTGTGTGAGAAGGAAGCTCGTGCTGCTGCCAGCTCTGTGTGAGAAGGAAGCTCACTTTGCTGCTGGCTCTGTGTGAGAAAGAAGCTCTCTCTGCTGCAGGCTCTGTGTAGAAGGACGATCACTCTAC
Organism: Pleurodeles waltl; assembly: GCF_031143425.1. Lineage (NCBI taxonomy): Eukaryota > Metazoa > Chordata > Amphibia > Caudata > Salamandridae > Pleurodeles > Pleurodeles waltl. The sequence goes on along the minus strand of NC_090451.1, from coordinate 64,659,657 downwards.
TGACGGCTCTGTGTGAGAAGGAAGCTTGCGCTTCTGCTGGCTGTGTGAGAAGGAAGCTTGCACTGCTGCTGGCTCTGTGTGAGAAGGAAGCTCGCACTGCTATCAGCTCTGTGAGAGAAGGAAGCTCGCAAGGCTGCCGGCTCTGTGTAAAAAGGAAGCTTTTGCTTCTGCTAGCTGTGTGTGAGAAACAAGCTTGCATTGCTGATGGCCCTGTGTGGGAAGGAAGCTTGGGCTTCTGCTAGCTCTGTGTGAGAAGGAAGCTTTCACTGCTTGTATTGCTGCTGCTGTCTCTGTTTGATAAAGGAAGCTTGCACTGCTGCTGGCTCTGTGTGAGAAGGAAGATTGCACTTCTGCAGTCTGTTTGTACCTGTGCTGTGTAGGGGATGCGTGTCCTGTGGCTCTCTGTTGAGTATGTTTTGTGTGACAGAATCTTGCCCTGTCACTGGGTTTCTGTGTCTGTTGTGTACAATAAACGGCTCCACTGCTACTGCCTGGCCTCTGTCTTGGAGATTGAACAGGAAGGAGACATTGCTGTATATTTGAAGTTCAAAATTCAGTCTATTCTGTTCACTGCTTAACTCTTTCAGTCTGATTATTTACTCACAGTGCCCCATTCCAGTGATTTTTGTTTTTATTGAGGGCTGAATTCTGCAAGAGTCGGTAAGTCTGCCTGCTGTGAAACTCTCCATTGGTTGCAGGCAGTGGGGGAATCTGCAAGTCGGCGGATGAGAGCTGAAAGGCAAAATATAAGCCCCTTAGTGGCAGACAAGAGTAATCCTCCTTATCTGCATGTTTTGCATCACGTTGCTTGTGAGGCACCGTGCAGCCCAGCTTTAAGTGGGATTATAAAAAGAAGGTGGGGAGGGGCGAGGCCACAGAAGCTTAGCTGGGAGCCATTTTTAGGGTCGAGCCTGCGTCGCACACGCTTGCACATGCGTTTCGCTTGCGAGACACTTTAGGAATTAGAAAAGGGCTCGGAGCCCCGTTGACGTCACGTCAGTTGTCTTTCATTGGTTTGTGGGCTTGCCTGCTAAAATCTGTTTGCTTTCATTAGTGGAAGGCATGCATACGTAATGCCTTTTCCAGTGGTTAGCCCTCCTTGTGCGCAGCGACCAAGTACTAGAAACATGCAAGGCTCGCTATTTCCCGTCGGGTTTGTGGACTACTTTTTAGGGTTGAGCCTGCGTTGCATGCGCTCGCACATGCGTATCGCAGCGAGATGCTTTAGTGTTTAGAAAAGGGCTCGGAGCCCTGTCGACGTCACGTCAGTGTTTTTCATTGGTTGGTGGGCTTGCCTAATAAAATCTGCTTGCTTTCATTAGTCGAAGGCATACATACGTCATGCCTTTTCCGGTGGCTAGCCCTCCTCGAGCGCAGCGACCAAGTACAGAAAACATGCGAGGCTCGCTGTTTTTTGTCCGGCTCATGGACTACTTTTTCTCTAATTTACTAGCGCGATTTCGCTTGGCAGAAGTCGAGCGCTTTACATAGTTAATTGCACTTTTTCGGGTCACTTTTGCCGAAAGGTGAAAAGTCGGGTTAGGAGTTTAGAACGCTATCAGCTCTAACATGAGCAAACGCAAGACCTGTTGCATTGCAATGAAAATGTCACTTACCCAGTGTACATCTGTTCGTGGCATCAGTCGCAGTAGATTCGCATGTTCTGCAATAGCTCGCCATCTGGTGTTGGGCCGGAGTGTTACAAGTTGTTTTTCTTCGAAGAAGTCTTTCGAGTCACAGGACCGAGTGACTCCTCCTTTTGTCTCCATTGCGCATGGGCGTCGACTCCATCTTCGATTGTTTTTCCCCGCAGAGGGTGAGGTAGGAGTTGAATTGTAGTAATAGTGCCCATGCAATGGAGTGACTAAGTATGCACCTATTTAAGGTTGAGATGATACATATATAAATAATTGAAGGTAACTTCCAAACTGCTACAGGCTTCCGGGGAGGCGGGTGGGCACATGCGAATCTACTGCGACTGATGCCACGAACAGATGTACACTGGGTAAGTGACATTTTCAGTTCGATGGCATCTGTCTCTGTAGATACGCATGTTCTGCATAGACTAGTAAGCAGTTATTTCCCCAAAAGCGGTGGATCAGCCTGTAGGAGTGGAAGTAGTCTGAAATAATGTCCTTAATACGGCTTGACCTACTGTGGCTTGTTGTGCGGATAACACGTCTACACAGTAGTGCTTGGTGAATGTGTGAGGCGTAGACCATGTGGCTGCCTTACATATTTCTTGCATTGGGATGTTTCCTAGAAAGGCCATGGTAGCACCTTTCTTTCTGGTTGAGTGTGCCCTTGGTGTAATGGGCAGCTGTCGTTTAGCTTTAAGGTAGCAGATTTGGATGCATTTAACTATCCATCTGGCTATACCTTGTTTTGAAATTGGGTTTCCTGCATGAGGTTTTTGAAATGCAATAAAGAGTTGTTTAGTCTTTCTGATGTTTTTTGTTCTGTCAATGTAATACATCAATGCTCTTTTGACATCTAATGTATGTAGTGCCCTTTCAGCTACGGTATCTGGCTGTGGAAAGAACACTGGAAGTTCCACTGTTTGATTTAGATGGAACGGTGAAATAACCTTTGGCAAAAATTTAGGATTGGTCCTTAGGACGACTTTATTTTTGTGTAGTTGTATAAAAGGTTCCTGTATAGTAAACGCCTGAATCTCGCTTACTCTTCTCAGGGAAGTAATGGCGATGAGAAATGCCACCTTCCAGGTTAGGAACTGTATGTCGCAGGAGTGCATGGGTTCAAAAGGTGGACCCATAAGTCTAGTTAGGACAACATTTAGGTTCCATGAAGGAACAGGTAGTGTTCTTGGTGGTATAATTCTCCTAAGGCCCTCCATGAATGCTTTAATGACTGGTATTTTATATAGGGAAGTTGAATAGGTAGTCTGCAGGTATGCAGATATTGCTGCAAGGTGAATTTTAATGGAAGAGAAAGCTAGGTTAGATTTTTGTAAGTGAAGCAAGTAACCCACTACATGTTCTGGAGTTGTGTGTAATGGTTGTATTTGATTAATATGGCAGTAGCAAACAAACCTCTTCCATTTACTTGCATAGCAGTGCCTGGTGGATGGCCTTCTTGCTTGTTTTATGACTTCCATACATTCTTGGGTAAGTTGTAAGTGCCCGAATTCTAGGATTTCAGGAGCCAGATTGCTAGATTCAGCGATGCTGGATCTGGGTGTCTGATCTTTTGGTTGTGCTGTGTCAACCGATCTGGCCTGTTGGGCAATTTGATGCAGGGTAGCACTGATAGGTCTAGTAGCGTTGTGTACCAGGGTTGCCTTGCCCAAGTTGGTGCTATCAATATGAGTTTGAGTTTGCTTTGACTGAGTTTGTTTACCAGGTAAGGAAGGAGAGGGAGAGGAGGAAAAGCGTAAGCAAATATCCCTGACCAGTTCATCCATAGGGCATTGCCTTGGGATTGTTTGTGTGGGTATCTGGATGCGAAGTTTTGGCATTTTGCGTTCTCCCTTGTCGCAAACAAGTCTATCTGAGGTGTTCCCCAGAGTTTGAAATAAGTGTTCAGAATTTGGGGGTGAATTTCCCATTCGTGGACCTGTTGGTGATCTCGAGAGAGATTGTCTGCGAGTTGATTTTGTATCCCTGGTATAAACTGTGCAATTAGGCGAATTTGGTTGTGAATTGCCCAATGCCAAATTTTTTGTGCTAGCAGGCTTAACTGCGTGGAATGCGTCCCCCCCTGCTTGTTTAGATAATACATTGTTGTCATGTTGTCTGTTTTGACGAGAATGTATTTGTGAACTATTATTGGTTGGAAAGCCTTTAGTGCTTGAAAAACTGCTAGAAGTTCTAGGTGATTGATATGCAGTTTTGTTTGATGTACGTTCCATTGTCCTTGTATGCTGTGTTGATCGAGGTGTGCTCCCCACCCTGTCATGGAAGCATCTGTTGTTATTACGTATTGTGGCACTGGGTCTTGGAAAGGCCGCCCCTTGTTTAAATTTATGTTGTTCCACCACAGAAGCGAGAGGTAAGTTTGGCGGTCTATTAACACCAGATCTAGAAGGTGACCCTGTGCTTGAGACCACTGTGATGCTAGGCATTGTTGTAAGGGCCTCATGTGCAGTCTTGCGTTTGGGACAATGGCTATGCATGATGACATCATGCCTAGGAGTTGTAATACCATCTTTGCCTGTATCTTTTGTGTTGGATACATGCGTTGTATGATGGTGTTGAAATTTTGAATTCTTTGTGGACTTGGAGTGGCTACTCCTTTTGATGTGTCTATTATGGCTCCCAGGTATTGTTGTACCTTGCGTGGCAGAATTTTGGATTTTGTGAAATTGACGGTGAACCCTAGTTTGAAGAGGGTTTGTATGATCTGATTTGTGTGATTTGAGCACTGTCTGAACGAATGAGCCTTGATTAGCCAGTCGTCCAAATATGGGAACACATGTATTTGCTGCCTTCTTATGTGTGCAGCGACTACCGCTAGACATTTGGTAAAGACTCTTGGTGCGGTTGTTAATCCGAAAGGCAGTACCTTGAATTGGTAATGTATTCCTTTGAATACAAACCTTAGGTATTTCCTGTGCGATGGGTGTATTGGTATATGGAAATAAGCATCCTTGAGGTCTAAAGTTGCCATGTAGTCGTGTAGTTTTAGCAATGGCAATACTTCTTGTAGTGTGACCATGTGGAAGTGGTCTGATTTGATGAAAGTGTTCACTACTCTGAGGTCTAGGATTGGTCTCAGTGTTTTGTCCTTCTTTGGTATCAGAAAGTACAGTGAGTAAACTCCTGTGTTTATTTGTGTGTTTGGCACTAATTCGATTGCATTCTTTTGCAATAGTGCCTGCACTTCTATCTCCAGGAGATTGGAATGGTGTGTTGTTAAATTTTGTGCTTTTGGTGGTATGTTTGGAGGGAATTGTAGAAATTCTATGCAATAACCATGTTGGATAATTGCTAGAACCCAAGTGTCTGTAGTGATTTCCTCCCATGCTTTGTAATAATGGCCTATTCTTCCCCCCACTGGTGTTGTGTGGAGGGGGTGAGTGACCTGTGAGTCACTGTTTAGTAGTAGGGGCTTTGGGGCTTTGAAATCTTCCTCTATTTCTAGGGAATTGCCCTCCTCTATATTGTCCCCGAAAACCTCCTCTATACTGTCCCTGGTAACTGGACGGTGTGGCTTGTGAGGTGCTGGCTTGTGTGCTTTGACCTCGAAACCCCCCTCGAAAGGGCGTTTTACGGAATGTGCTGTAATTCCCTCTGCTCTGCGGGGAGTAGAGTGCGCCCATGGCTTTGGCAGTGTCCGTATCTTTTTTGAGTTTCTCAATCGCTGTGTCCACTTCTGGATCGAACAGTTCTTTTTCATTAAAAGGCATATTGAGAACTGCTTGTTGAATCTCTGGTTTAAATCCAGACGTTCGGAGCCATGCATGCCTTCTGATAGTTACAGATGTATTAATTGTCCGTGCAGCTGAATCTGCAGCGTCCATGGAGGAGCGGATCTGGTTGTTGGAAATGGTCTGTCCTTCCTCAACCACTTGTTTTGCCCTATTTTGTAAGTCCTTGGGCAGATGTTCAATGAGATGTTGCATCTCGTCCCAGTGGGCTCTGTCATAGCGCGCAAGTAGTGCCTGTGAGTTCGCGATGCGCCACTGGTTTGCAGCTTGTGCTGCGACTCTTTTACCAGCTGCATCGAACTTGCGGCTTTCTTTATCTGGGGGTGGTGCATCTCCAGATGTGTGAGAGTTGGCCCTTTTCCTAGCTGCTCCTACAACGACAGAGTCTGGTGGCAGCTGTGTAGTGATGAAAGCCGGGTCTGTAGGAGGCGCCTTATACTTTTTTTCCACCCTTGGTGTGATTGCCCTACTTTTGACCGGCTCCTTAAAGATGTCTTTTGCGTGCCGGAGCATACCAGGGAGCATAGGCAGGCTTTGGTAGGAGCTGTGGGTGGAGGAGAGGGTGTTGAATAAGAAATCATCCTCGACCTGTTCTGAGTGGAGGCTTACGTTGTGAAATTGTGCTGCTCTAGCCACCACTTGAGAATACGCGGTGCTGTCTTCTGGTGGAGATGGCTTTGTAGTGTATGCCTCCGGACTGTTATCTGACACTGGGGCGTCGTATAGGTCCCATGCGTCCTGATCTTGGTCACCCTGGCTCATGGTGGTGTGAGCTGGGGAGTGTGATGGAGTTTGTGCTGGTGAGACGTTAATCACAGGCGGAGGAGAGGGTGGTGGGGTAACTCTTTTCACCACTTTTGGTTGTGGTGTCTGTTCCGTCTGGAACTCCAACCTTCTCTTTCTCCTAATGGGGGGAAGGGTGCTTATTTTTCCTGTCCCCTGCTGTATGAAGATACGCTTTTGCGTATGGTCCACATCAGTTGCTTGTAGCTCTTCCTCAAACCTATGCTTCTGCATTTGGGAGGTTAGCGAGTGCTCTTCTGTATAAGAGCCTGAAGCTGGGTCGCTTGCAGTTTGTTTCGGCATCGAAACCCTGTCTGCGTGTTTTTTCGGCTCTGAGGTGACTTTTCTTTTTCGGGGCCGAAACCTCTCGGCGTCGATCTGTTTCGGTGCCGCTGTCTCGGCGTCGAGCCGTGTCGGCACCGGCATCTCGGTGTCGAGGCTTGTCTCCAGCACTTTCTCGGTCCCGAGAAGGCTGCGTGCCGGTGTCTCGACCGGAGTCGGACGATCTCGGCACTGTTTGGGCCTTTTTCGGTGCCGACGGGCGGTCACCGAATTTATGGGTCGAGCCATGGCCTGGTGGCAGTGGCGTCCCCTGGGCCTTGTAAATGTTCTTCTGAGTGGATTTCGACGTCTTACTCACGGTTTGTGTATCGTCGAATCCTTCGGAGTCTGAGTCTTGGATCGAGAAGGTACCTTCTTCTTCCTGTTCCTCGAACTCCCGTTGGGCTGTCGGTGCGGACGCCATCTGAAGTCTTCTGGCTCGACGGTCTCGGAGTGTTTTTCGGGACCGGAACGCACGACAGGCCTCGCAGGTGTCTTCGCTGTGCTCAGGTGACAGGCACAGGTTGCAGACCAAGTGTTGGTCTGTGTAAGGGTACTTATTGTGGCATTTGGGGCAGAAACGGAATGGGGTCCGTTCCATCGGCGTTCTTCAGCACGCGGTCGGGCCGACCAGGCCCCGACGGAGGATCGAAAAACTACCCCGAAGGGCACCGGAGCTCTTCGATCTTCGATGCGGTGTGGAATCAAAGTACGCCGATCCCGAACGCAACAATACCGACGAAAATCTTCCGAAATTAGCTAATTTTCCGTTCCGAAACTCGGAGCGACAGGAACACGTCCGAACCCGATGGCGGAAAAAAAACAATCGAAGATGGAGTCGACGCCCATGCGCAATGGAGACAAAAGGAGGAGTCACTCGGTCCCGTGACTCGAAAGACTTCTTCGAAGAAAAACAACTTGTAACACTCCGGCCCAACACCAGATGGCGAGCTATTGCAGAACATGCGTATCTACAGCGACAGATGCCATCGAACATGCTTGTTATCTTTTGTTTGCAGCACGATCTCGCTTGGCAGAAATCGAGCGCTTTGCATAACATCGACCCTGTTACATAGTTAATTGCACAATAGGTTTCATTCCGAGTGAACTGTAGCAGCGCGATCGCACAGTTTTTTTCTTTCAATGTGGAAAGAAAAATCCGGTTGGGAGTTTACAACTGCTAATAGCTGTAACTCGGAGAATTGTGAGACCCTCGTGCATTGCAAATGCTTGTTCTAAGAAGTGTGGCCTATCTCACTGAGGGCGTGGCTTGAAGCATGTTTGTGACTGCATCCAGACATGTCGCCAACCTTTTTATGTTCAAGCCCATCATGTTGTCTTGCGTTCTCCCTCAATCTCGTTTCTACTTCCCAGTCCTGTCTCCATCACTCTTTCTTTATCACCAAAACACTCTCACCATCTCCCTCCCTCTCACACTGTTTCCTTCATTCCCCAGTGGCGTAACAAAGGCCCCAGCAGGAAAGTGCATGTCCTGCATGCAGGTATTTGCAAAAGGACCTCTGGGGTCCCCTTTAGGTCGTAGGATGCAAGGGGGCCAGGTCACAAAAAACACTAGCAGTTTAGTTTTACCTGCCCTTGGGACTCCATGTGCCCTGGAGAGCCCGTGTGCAGAAGTGCTGGTCGGGGGCCCTGCACACTGTATGGTTAGCAAAGAGGGGGGATGGAGTGGTGGGTTGGGGGGGCTAGAAACAGGTTGCAATGGGGGACTTAAGGACAGGTCCGGGAGCTCCCAACGGGAGGGTCTGTTCATGTGGTTCTAGGGAGCACTGGGCACAGTCAGTGGTTGTGAGCCCGGGCTGGAGCGCTTGAGTGCAAAGGGTTTGGGTTGACGGGGCCTGTGTGTCGAAGCCGCTTACGGTGCTTGGTCAGACCTGCAGAGCGGGGAGAAAAACAGACAGTCGGGCCACTCTCCTGGACAACCTCATCGATTCAGTCACCCCTCAGGTGCAGGTCACCTTTTTGCAGTGGTGGTGTCTGGTCCAGCCACAAACAGGCCTTAGTGCTTGCAACTGCTGCAGTACCCAGGGTTTGGGTGCAGGACAACTCCTGGTGGGCTTGGCATCTCTAGACTTTGTGGAGAGATGGGTCTGTCCTTCTGCAGCACATCAACTTATTCCTGAGTGACTGCTATGTCTGTGGACCGAGAGGTCAGCAGATCTGTGGTCCGGTTTTCTCGGTTGGTTCCTGCAGGTTACAGGGAAGTGGCTCCTCCACTCCAAGTGAGATCCTGACTAGTTTGGGAAGTGCTGGCAGCCCTCCAAGGCTTTTGGAAGATGAACAGCTGCAGGACGAGTTGGGTCCAGGCGATTGGACAGCAGCAGGGAGGCAGGGCTTGGCACCAAAAGTCTAGGCTGGGCCTTAGTTCTCATGTTGGTTGACTTTTCTTTGTCCTCCTTCTTTTTTAGTCACATGAAACCGAGTTCCTGGTGTTAGGGGGCCACCTTAATACTCAATTTAGGGGTGTTTAGGGGAGTGAAGGGTAGTAGCCAAAAGGCTACTCCCCCCTGGGGTAACTACACCTCCTTTATGACCACTTCCTGTTGGGAGTAAGCACAACTCTGTCCCAGAATTCCTAATTCCACCAAAAAAAAGATGGTGGACACCTTCTTTCGTGGAGCACATCAGTCTGTCCAACTTAGGGGTGTGACTGGCTTGCTAGTGCATAATAATTTCCTATCTGTCATGGTGCCAAATGGGCCTCAGGTCTGGGGGAAGCAGGGGTTGCATATAAAAGGTGGCAGGGACTTTAAAGTCCCTGGCCTTGGTATGCAGATTCACTAGCCATCCTGCTGGAGGAGGGGATACCATCAGGCATTGTTTCTGGACTCTTAGCATGCGTCTATGGGTCTGAGTCTGGGAGGTTTCATGGGTCACCTCTAGGGTGCCCTCCGGGTGCTTGTCATAATAAATCCAATACTGGCATCAATATGGGTTTATTAAGATGAGGTGTTTGATCCCAAACACCATAGGTTTCAGTGAAGCCATTATGTAGCTGGAGAACTTGTAATGATGAGTGTTCAGTACATACCTTAAGATGGCTTCCCCTTTTACCTTAAACATCTAGTAATCAAACTAGACATCACAAGGGCATATCTGCTCATGCGGATAGGTTCTCACATCAAATATAATGCACCCTGCCTTAGGGTTGTAAGGCCTGCTGTTAGGGGTGGCTTACATATATTAAATGCAGTGATTTGGGGCATGGCACACAATGAGTGTGCCATGCTGTGTTTTCACTCATGACTTGCACCATGACACGTAGTCTGCAATGGCAGGCTGGGTGCAATTTATAGAGTGGTCCCTTAGTGTGGCACAATACATACTGCTGCCTTTAAGGACCCTCTTTAGTACCCAGGCCCTAGGTTCCAGGGTTACCAATCAATAGGACTCACAGATGTACTAAAGTGTGTGCTAATTGTACACAATTAGACCTGTACCTTCTTTTAGGGGAGAGAGCACTGGCATTGTGAAGCTGGTTAGCAGGAACCAAGTGCACCTTTAGTCAAAAAACCTCAGCGCCAGTGGCAAAAAAGTGGGTTGACCATGTCGGAAGGGGCACTTTCCTGCAGTGATGTTTGACGTTTCATGCTTAGGCTTGCGCTCTTAGAGTATCTGTAGGGATTAATCGGTGACAACATACTGTAATTGTAGAAATTCCAATTTATTGTACCACTGGCTCTGTACCAAGCCCGGGTGTGTTAAAAGGTCGAAACTCAATAAAAAAGTTTTAAACACATTGTTTATTAGAAAGGGAAAGACAGGAGTCAGTGTAGAAAATACTGAGTGAATGTCTTGTGGCTGGAGTGGAGCGATCTTCCTCAAAAACCTAGTATCATCTTGCACTAATAGATAGTCCATTGTGTGTAAATGTGTTTAAATGTCTGGCTGCACGTAGGGGGAAGAGGGAGGACGCAGGAGTCAAGGCAGAGATTAAAGGGTGATGTGAGACTAATTCACGCCTAACCGAATTAGAAATTGTACCCCAAAATATGATCTCTGATGAATCCAATGATGTGGTCATTACAGAACAGATAAAAAAAATCAGTGTACAGAAAGCATCAGCCTCACTGTTGCAGAGTCTGACCTTCTGTGTTTTGTCTCTCTGCTCGCGGACCCAGGAGGACCTGAGAAAGATCCGCACCACCCTGGCGATGAAGAATGAGGAGATCCAGAACTTTGTCTATGTCCTAAAGCAGATGCTGCAGAACGTGGAGGTAAGGCCGACCTCTTCCGAGTCCAGGAATTGCTTACTCCTACTTTCCCATATAACTCCTGACTTAGGTTTCTCCTTCACTGAGGACCTCTCCCGACTGTTCTCCGAACCAAATGTCTCCTCATCACCCCTCTCACTGTTGCTCATATTTGCTCTTCTCAGACCGAAGGTCTCCATGCTTTCCTTGTCAGTCTCTCTTTCATAGCTCTCCGTGAACTAGAGGCCTCGTCATCCTGACTGTCCAAACAACTAGAAGCTTCAACATCATCTCTCATCGGGTCTTTCTTGGTTCTCTGAGGCTTCATCATCACCTCTTTTGGTCTTTATTGGCTCTGCTCACCAGAAGCCAGTGGTCTTAGTGTCACCTCTGTATTGTCTTGCATGGCCTTACCCACACCAAGGCTCCTCGTCCTTTAAGTTGGTCCCCTAACTGCCTCCCAGAGTTTTCTAAGCCAGGGTCTTTTGGGGTGTGTCCCACCATCTCCTTTGGTGTCAAAAATGCCTCATTCTTTCTATCCATCTTCAGTCCTTTTGTTCCCCTTTCTGATCTACTTCGCCCTTCCTTGAAAAAACTTGCGTGAGACTCCTTTTCTTCTGGGTTTGAAGACTTTCGCCATTGTTTTGAGGCATGCACTGTCATTACCAGTGGCGCAGGAGTGGCTGTCATACATCCTGCGGCCTCTTAGGTCTGTTTGCACTCTGCCTACCGCCTGTTACGCTTACTTTTAAAGAGTGTGTCCTTCGCGCAGAAGATATGATACGGGTTCAATCTCCCCTCACCCCACATGCTTTCCGAGGCCTTCAGTTGACTGTAGGCTGAGCTGAGGGTCACACACTGTTGTGGGCAGGAAGTTCACTGCTTGTCTGCTGTGGTCAGTGGGTGCTAAGAACTTGCTAATTGCTGGTGAATTGTTATATGTGAGGCACCCAGCACTCTAGTGGTGTCAAGTCAGTCACAGTCTTGTCACACATAAATTAATCTCTGTCTCATACAGACCACCCAATGAAAAGTGCATCACACACACTTGCATCTCACACACATACATATGGAGAAACAAAAAGTGAGTCACAGACACTCATCACAACAGCCTTAGAGAGACACACACAGCACTCTTACATAGACACAGAAAGTGCATCACACAGATGCGTATCATTCAGGCTTATCATACACACGCCTCTTTCATACATCACATTACGCATAACATATACTCACACGCTGTTAAAAAGTACAACTATCTCCTCCTTCCCAGAAAACCCATTAACACAGGTACATGAATTAGCTTATGAAATGAGGTTTTCACACAGAGAGAGACACAATAATAACACAAACATTCACACATACACAACGAGCAAGCAAATACATATGTAACTATGTACCACCTAACTGGCACAAAGATTCAGAAAACAGGCAGCCACACTCATGGCAAAAGCAGGGAATCTCACTCGAGATTAAATGCAAACACATTCCACTCCCAATCTGTCAAACCAATTTAAGATTCTTCATGCAATGGAAAGAAAAAATGCAGTAGACAGTGTAGTCCACACCCAGACAAGCAAATGTGGCACATAGACAGAGGCACACAAATGTCTATATCTCATAAACACTTGATGTTGTTGTGCAGCCACTGACTAGACAAATATACTTATGTCACATTTTCCTATCACCTTTGCTTATTCTGTTTGTATTTATCTGTCTTTGTATATGTTCCCCCTTGTTTATACTCCTTGATCTAATGCTCTCAATCTTTCTTTGCCCTCTTAAACCTCTGGATTGTCCTTTACTTTCTCATCCCACCGTCTTATCCTTTCTTCTTCATCTGTAAGGTTTGTGATTGCTAATGGTAAATTAGTGACCAGCTCCTACTGATGTTTTAAATGCTGGATTGCTTGCCTTTTAGCCTTTTAAATGTCTGCACACATTCTGTCAGCCTTTGCCAGCTGTAGTAGCTTTGCGTCCCTAAGTTGATTAATAAAGAATGTCTTTACAAAACTTTGGGTGTCAAAGAATTTGTGATGTTACTTTCTGTGATTTCTTTGGGCTCAAGTTACATGCAATATTTATTCACTACCCCTAGAAGTGTGGTGAAATAACACATCACTGTGTTCACCCTCCCTCTTTGTTGGTACAACTATTGTACGCACCTCCATAATTGCTCTACCTCTGTCGCTTCCATTTACAAGAATAGTTGTTTGAAAGGCTGAGTATTGTCAAGCACGGGGGGGACTATGTCGCTGGTGAGGCTGGGTGCAGAATTGTGCTGATATTTGATAAACTTACATTTTTTACTTAGTGATTTATGAGTGGCTCCATGCTGTTGGGTTGAAGCTGGGATACTGTTACATAGACGGATATAAAGTAGGCCTAGGAGTGGGGTTTGCAAGACCACATTGGAATGGTGAATAGGTTTGTGGGATTCAAGATCAATATCACAGCGTAATGTGAAACTTTCGTCTGAACCATAGTGGTGGTGCGCCCAACTCACTTGTCTCTGTGATTAGAAAACACACTTTTCTATCACATTGATATGGTTTGCATATGTGTTTTCTATGTGTATTTATACAGTGTAAATGGTTCTGGGTGGTGATTTCAGCCTACCACCCAGAAGGAGTCAGCTTTTGGCTTTCTCCATTGTCTCATACTCCTGCTTCTTTCATCTGCCAGGGAAATTCAAAGAAGGTGCAGGAAGACCTGGAGGGGGAGTTCCAGATGCTTTATAGCCTCCTGGATGAGCTGAAGGAAGGGATGCTGATGAAGATCAAGCAGGACCGCGCAAGTCGCATCTACGAGCTGCAGGTAACGCTAAGGGGGATTGTGCATGCTCTTTCTGCGAGCTGAAGGTAAGGCCAGCTGGACGGTAGGTTTGGTATCTACAAGCTGCAGGTAACGCTAGGGGGATTGCACGCGCTCTTTCTGCGAGCTGAAGGTAAGGCCAGCTGGACGGCAGGTTTGGTATCTACGAGCTGCAGGTAACACTAGGGGGATTGCACGTGCTCTTTCTGCGAGCTGAAGGTAAGGCCAGCTGGACGGTAGGTTTGGTATCTACAAGCTGCCGATAAGGCCAGTCAGTGTCTGTAGACCTGACTTTGATACTGCAGTGTTAGCCTACAATACCAGATGATGCCCAAGCACCCATTACTAAATGCTGCCACTCTGCATCCAATCCCTCTCCCCAGCCCTTTTCTCTGTTGTTTTTCAGCCCAGGGGTTAATGTGTTGGTGTTGAAAGTGCAGACGAAACAGTCAGGTGTGAAAGTGCTTTGCAAGATTTGCACATGCCTCCAGGTGATCAAAATGTTCACCTGCACTTCCAGTGCTTTTCAAACTGACTTACGAAAGGCTTTTAAGCAGAGCCTGTAACCAGATCTGTTTAAACACTCCACCCATTTTCTGTTGCCTTGAAGAATGCCCAACCCCAAGTAAAGTACAGTTTACAGAAAGGGATGGCAAGAAGATTTGGAATGAGAAGTGAGCTTTCAATTGGATTAAAATGCCAGAAGACCATACTGAGCACAAGCAGGATTAATCCAGGCATAGATTTATCAATCCGAATTTTATACTCAAAATGAGCACATATCGGAAGTCATTGTGACAAGGTTGCTGAGTGGGAGGGATGGGTTAGGAATATTATGTCTTTTAAGATGGTATTTAGCCTGTCTGCCATGTTTCTTACTATCTATGAACACAGCATGATTCACGTATACGTTAAGGTGCAAAATTGCAGGGACTGTGTATACTGAAGTCCTGTTTTAGAGGTCTCCTTCTGAATCCGCCTTGTTTGACGTTCCTGGACACTCTTGCGTCCTGATGTCCCCTCTCCTCTCTTTACCTTCAGAATCAGCTGTCTACCTGCACTAAGGCCCTGGAAAGTTCAGAGGAACTCCTAGAAATGGCAAACCAGACTCTGGAAGGGGCTGAGAATGACACCTTCTCCAAGGTACACTTGGTGTTCACTTGTGCTTTTGGTGGTTTGAGGAGGTGCGTTGCATTGTATTCGTGGTTTACTTGAAGCACTGTCGTTGTTGGTGCCATCCCCTTGACACCCATGGTTGTTGACATTGGTGATGGGAAGATGAAGCTGCAAGGAATGTGTTCTGCCAATAACCCCGCTAGATGTGATGGATGTATCACCATTATAATGATCAGGAGACTCTGCATCATATGTCTTCAGGTGGTAAAGCATCACTCTGGGGTGTCTGGTGTGTGTGTGTGTGTGTGTGTGTGTGTGTGTGTGTGTGTGTGTGTGTGTGTGTGTGTCAGGTAGCTATTTTCAAAGATACAAAGCGGTCTAAAGGAGACACCTTTCAGGCTTCTGAGTTGTCAAGGTCTTCGTGATGACGCTCTCTTATCTAAACTGATGTTTAGTGGTTTCAGTCTGTATTTGAGATTTAAGATTCTAGTGACAGAGCTAAATTCCCTTTTATAAATGTGATGTGTAATTTGCCTCTTCTAGTTAGAACTGCTGACTCATGCTTTGTGAGCCCAGCGGTGAGGACATTTAGAGTTGGAAGAGATTGTGAGAGGTGGATGAGGACATAAGTTGGTTGGTGAGAAATGTAGGAAACACATGATGGTTTGATGAGGAGTTTGAGAACTGCATGTGGTAGGTGACATGGAACGAGGATGGGCGAGCATGAGAGGAGTTGGACTAGGGCAGGTGGAGGTGGATGAGAGAAAGTGGGGGGGACTGGAGGTAGTATAATAGTCAGCCAGTGAGAGAGGGCAGAAGTAAGTGCCCTTGGGTAGACTGGTAGAAGGATGTGGTCAGGTGGGAAATTTGTGAGATGGAAATCTTGGGCAATGTCAGGAAGATATGGATGAGATATGGTTGGAGGATGTGAACGGAGGATGGCCAGGCCCGGAGGTCGCCAAGGACATGAAGGTGAATGAGAACAGGAAGTGGTGGGTGATGCCAAGTGGAGGTGTTTCTGAATAGAATAGGAGGTTAAATAGTTATTGAGGGCCGGATGAAGAGGCTGACAACAGATGGTGATGGGCAAAGATTGGCATAACCAAACGTTGGTGGGCCAGGAGTCAAGGTGGCCAAAGACTGGAACGGTGGACCAGATTGTGAGAGGGTGGTGGCGAGAAAGTGATTGAGAAGTGAGTGACCACAGGAAGGTGAGGAGGTGAGATGAGGTGGTGAATAGAAGATGAGGGACCAGAACTGATGTGAATGGTTAATCAGGGCAGGAAAATGACTGAAGTGATAAAGCAAGAACGTCCAGTGCAATCGGAGGAAAGAGCCAGGAAAGTCAAGCATCTTTTATAGATAGATCAGCTGCCATGGTCTCACCTGACTCCGTGGGTTCCCGTGCTTCTGCTCATTTGTGCCTGTGGGGCCTATGATGGTCCAAACAAGAAAATACCTTCCTGCATTTCAGTATCTGCCCCATGTTCGGTGTGTTTCAGGTCTATCCTCTCTGTGACTCAGCAGAGTATGTCTCTGAATGCAAAACATTTCATTGTTCTCCTTTGGTACTTGGTTCTCTCTCAATTGCTTCCATTTTTATGCATACCTGTATGCATGTTGCACACACAAATTGCTTATGGTCAGGACCGCTGGATTTATGTGATTGTGCGGCTGCAGCATTTTTCAAATAATTCTAGGTTTGCCACATTAACCACATGATCCATCATCTGCTGCATAATCAGCAGATTTTAACAAAAAAATTGTTTCTAGCTCAAACGTTTCAAAAGTTACAAAAAAAATAGCAACACATGTTGCTGCACAGTGGAGGCCCTTTGCTAAGCTGTACCGGTCTCTCTACTGTTTATGTCTGATTGTTAAGCGGGTGCTGTGGAGGTGTAACCAATGCCCTGACACTGCCAGCAAGTGTAAAAATGACAAAAATAATGAAGTTATACTATTACAGTATGTGCCTCGTTACAGCGCATAATTTGCCTTTTCTTGCTGCATATTTTACTCACCCATGATGCGTAGTTCCAGTGGCCCTGCTTATGGCGTGTTGCATGCGACAGCAGCCAGTGCCTCTAAAGCATTTTGTAACCTTCTCCTAAGTTTTTCTTCTCACTTTGACTTGCTGGCCCTGGTGACTGTGGTCTTCTCTTTAGGACGCTGCTCCTATGGTTGGTCTGAATATTTTTCTGGAAGTGAGAGTGGTGTTCTGCTTAGGAGATTTAAGATTCTGGCGAGAGAGCGGAATTCCCTTTTATAAATGTGATGTGTCATTCGGCTCTTCTGGCTAGAACTGCTGACTCAGGCTTTGTGAGCCCAGCGGTGAGGACAGCTCGAGTTGGAGGAGATTGTGAGAGGTGGATGAGGACAGAAGTTGGTTGGTGAGAAATGTAGGAAATACATGATGGTTTGATGAGGAGTTTGAGAACTGCATGTGGTAGGCGACATGGAGCGAGGATGGCCATCTGCATTGATTGGTGTAGTGTGTCCTCAGTTACCCCACAGCACTGTGCACTTTGGCTTTCTTGGCTTCTCTGTTATGTTGGTGAAAGAGCTGGTGTTAAATCTGTCTCTCAATCCCTCTTTCTCTCTCCTGCCCGCCTGTCTCTCTCGCTGCCTCTTTGCTTCGAAGGCCGCCAAGCAGATCAAGGATAGGTACGGTACCAACCTCCTCATCTTGCCACATCTCAGCATTTAATTCTCCATGTCCACCTACCTCATCTCTCCATCTTTTAGCCATCACCTACTTTAGCACAGGGCATTTTCCTGCTCCTGGCATGAGGCCACTGGTCCTACCTGCGACAGGGAGACCTGCCTCAGCATCGCAGTAATTTGCTTCCAGGCTCAGGTCCTTGCCTTGTAAACACATCACATGCTGAGCAGTCCATCTCCTGCCCCTGTAAGATGCTCTAACTATGAAACAGGGCTTTGTGTACACAGACCAGGCAATCCAAGTGATTGCTAGAGCATGCACCGACAATTCAGAAACTGCACACAGACTGCCTGCGTTCCCTGTTGCTTCACATGGTCTGTGTCCTTCTCCACTCCTACCTTGGGCACATATTAATTTATAATCTTAAGCATCTGTTCTTCTCCGTCCTGTCACCCATCTTCTCTTAACTCTTCTTTTCTCAGTCCTCTTTGTCCTTTCTTTTTTTCACCTATGTCTATTTTATATCTGCTCTTACCTTTACATCTTCTTATGTTTGTTCTTGCATACTTCCTGCTCTGTTTGCCCTTGCATTTTTCATTTGCACCCTCTGCTCTGTCCATTTACATAATTCCTTCTATTTGGTTGTATTCAATTTCTGCTACCTATATTTGCATTAAGCCTTTTTTAATCCTATGAATTTGTTTTTTGGCCATCGTTTAGCTCCTACCACACATTCTCTCCTCTTGGCTTCCATGTCTTTGTTCCTTTCTGCTATTGCACCCTCCTGGTCCTTCCATCTGTACTCCACTTTACCTTTATAACCTCTCCCTTTTACCCAGAAACTGTAAACTGTAAACTTCGTACTTGTATAGCGCACTACTCACCCGTTAGGGTCTCAAGGCGCTGTACGCATACCGCTGTGGAACCCCTCCTGGCTTTTCCCTGTGAGGTGCCCACTCCTGGGCAACCTCCAAGGTGAAACCAAGCATCCCAGCGCTGTTGGGGCCGTTGTGGAGATTAAGCAAGCTATTGCCCAGAGTTACAGAGTGGGACCCATGAATTAGAACCAATTATCATATTCTCCTACTCCGCCTTCTTCATCTGACCACTGCTAAAAGTGATGTCACATTTTCCCTGACAATTAAACATCCCCCTCTTTTGATGGGCCCAGTAGACATCCTGTAAACAAAGAGGCCTTTCTTTGAACAGGTAATGACCCTGTTTCTATATTAATGCCGCACTAAAGGAAGTCAGCCTGACCCTGTTTCACGTTTGTGTGCACCATCCACGGCAAAGTCCATGTAGATGTTTTGCAGATAGCCCTCTAAATAAACCATTGGAGTCGAGCATGAGAATCTTGCAAGTGGCCATGGGAGACCCTCTCTGGAGGTTGGGTGTCACGTAGGTAAAACTGTGCTTCAGTAATTCATGTCTATTTCTTTTACTTCCCATCTCCTCCTCATACATCCACCGTCAGTGTAACCATGGCACCTGCATTCCGAATTTCGCTGAAAGCGAAGGTGACCGATAACATGAGTCACTTGATGGTGGACTTCACACAGGAGAGACGCATGATCCAGGCCCTCAAGTTCCTGCCAGGTACCCGAAGGAGACACTGCCTGCTCCTCGATTGATCTGTCTTTGTGTATTAACTATTTTGATGCAGTGAGGAAAAGGGAAATTAGGAGATGTGGGAGTGGGAGATGGGCCGCACGCATGAGGATGGGAGAGGGAAATATGGGAAATGCGTGAGGATGTTGAGGGAGGAGAGTGAAAGACGGGACATGTTCAAGGGTGTTGAAGAGGGAGAAAAAAAAGATGGGATGTGAATAAGTATGTTGGGGGAAGAGAAAGATGGGACGCATGCAAGGATGTTGAAGGTCAGAGGGAATAATGGGATGCTTTGAGGATGTTGAAGGGGGACAGAAAATGGTATATGCATGCAAGGATGTTGAGGGGGAGAGAAAGATGGGACACGCACAAGGATGTTGAGGGAAAGATGGGTCACAAGCAGAAGATGTTGAAGGGTATACAAAATATCTCATTTTGTTGACAGAGGACGATGTCAGGAGTAGCCATTTCCACTGTTGTGGTAGCCTGGAGCGTTTGGAATCCATTAGCTCGCTACCTTTGTGTAAGGCCTCCTACTGGCTTTGCCTTAGACCTTTGTTCTATTTTTTCCCCGTTTCCAGTTCCAAGTCAGCCGGAGATTGACATGACTGAGTCCCTGGTTGCTGATAATTGCGTGACCCTGGTTTGGAAGATGCCAGAAGAGGACAGCAAGATTGATCACTACGTCCTGGAGTATCGCAAGACAAACTTCGAGGGACTGCCCAGAGTGAAGGAGGAGCACCCTTGGATGGTGATCGAGGGGATCAAGCAGACAGAGTACACCCTTTCAGGTCAGTAGTTTGAGTACTTAATTCTAGAGCAGGTTATTCTATAATCTCTTATAATGTCTAATTTGATCATTGTTCATAGCCTTATGGTCTCTCTGTGAGCTGGTTGTTTTTCAGCGACAGCTTCTTTTCCTTGTGACAGGTTGTGAAATTGAGATTGTGGTCGGCTTCTAGATGGTGTCACACAAACAAATCTTTGACCTCTTTTTGTTCTTGTCAGGTCAAAGATTTGACACCAAGTTCATGAATTTCAGAGTGAAAGCCTGCAACAAGGCGGTGGCGGGAGAGTTTTCAGAACCTATTACGTTGGAAACTCCCGGTGCGTAAGAGACATCTTTTTATTCCAGTGTTTCCACTCTGCAAAACTAGAAAATGTATGTGAAATTAAGAGATGTTGCTATGTGTATGATATGGCTAGCTCTCAACTTTGCTCATATCTGTTTGTGCCTTGTGGCTTACCTTTTAAGCGTATACATCTTTATGATATTGTACATATGTTGTAAAGTGTCCTTTAGGATGATCTACCCCCATTTTTTCTGCTGTTTGATGCTGTTGTTTTTGATCTGAAAGTGCACTGAGGCCTGTTAAACTGACCCCCATGCCATTGCTCATTCCCTTATACTGTACTGTAATAGGTAATCCCAGATGGCAAGGCTTTTACCACCCTTGTAAGGCCCTAGCAAATGGTACTAGTGGTACCCAGGGCAGGGACGGTGGAGAGGTCACTAGGGCTGCAGCACTGATTGTGCCACCCTGCTTGACCAGAGTAAAAGCAAAGCCTACAGACCTGCCATGTCAGCCTGCATGAGCAGCTGGCCTGCTCAAGTTCAACACTGCCCACACCAGGTGCAGGCAGAGTCCCCTCACTGCCCATAGCACAGGTCAGTCACTCCTTAGGAAGGCATCCCATAGCCCAGGAGGCAGGGTGCATTGTGGTATGAGTGTGGACATATATGTGCAAATGTATATGGCCCTGTGGTAGCATTTAAAACGTAAAAGTACCACAAGTGAAGGGCACTCTGTAGGATAACATGGGCTGTCACCTGGTCAAACCCTGGATGTCCAGCTCTGTGAAGGCCAGACCGAATCCCCTCATTTTTGGTGTCAAACACTGTGCTTTTTAACCCTGAACACAAGTCTCATGCCCAGGTTTACCTAGCATGTACCCAGGTGGCGTCCTCAGAGGATGCCCACCGAGTTGCCAGCTTTCCACTTTCTTGGCAGACTTTTCCGCCTTTGCCTTGGTGGACTTTCCCGAGTGTTTGCCGCCAAAACAGAGTTCTGATCACATGCAAGGGAATGTGTGCCGCTCCCAGAGGTCAGAACAAAGACCTGTGCAGGAAGGACGTCACACCTCAGTCCTGCCAGGATGGCTAGTGAGTAGACCCATCACGGCGGTGAGATTCAAAGGCTGCAAAGCTGCTGCTGGACAAAGGAATTTGCCCCCCCACTCAATGACAAAGCCTCCCTAACTAGTCAGGAGCCTTCAGGGAACTGCAACACTGACCCTCGGCAAGGTTCAACTTCCTGCATCGTTCCCTTGGTCCTCTAGAAGAAGATTTCCTAAACCACTGTACTTGCCAGCACCAAAGCTTGTTGGTGGTTAGCCTGACTACTACCTGTTTTACATGACGCTCCTAGCCCAAGGAACCATGGTCACCAGGGCAACCACCCCACCTCAGTGGCCCCGTTGTCCAGTCTTTGCATCTCCTTCCAGCCTGCATTGGCTTGCCTGGTAAAGCAGCCACCCGCCGATCCTGTTTAGCATTCCAGACAGCCAGGAGCACCTTTGCAGTCAAGTCACCTGAGTATCGCCTAGCTGCTCTGCCTGATGATTCCTGATCTGAGGCCAAGTCCCAACTCAAGAACCAAAGGACTCTACTGAACTTGGCCTGCAAGGTACCTTTGGAAAAGGTGCCACTCCCAGGACCGTGATTCCCGTTCAGCACCACTCTGCATCCCAGCCCACCGAGATAGATACATTTGTACTGTCTGTTGTTGCTTGGTCTGTGGGCCTGCAAGACCTTAACCCTTAGGTGGGTTCTACAGAACTCACCCCTCAAGTGACCAATGGCATACTGTGTTTTCTCCCATTGACCGCAATGATAGAGTTTGACAGCTCTGCAAAGTACTGATTTATTTAATACTCTAAAATCAATAACTCTTGTTATCTGCAACATATTGACTTCATTTTGGTGTCTAAATTAATATAAAAATTCACTTTATTTTTATAAGTTGGTGTGTGATTTCCTTAGATTCGTGGCAATTACTTATCGTCCATGTTGGTATTGTGAAATGCTTTACACATGTTCCTCTAAGTAGCCTGACTGCTCCTTCCCACTCTACCAGGATTGAGCTAAGGTTTACTAGTGTGAATCTGAGGTCCACTTCTGGGTAATGTTTTAGGATAACATGGTAAGACCCCCCCAAGTCATACCACATAATACTGCCACCTTGCTACAACATAGAGTACCATTTGACTGCTGTGTGAAAGGAGCATCCGGCTGAAATTAGTGTAGGATGAGCCATGTGTCTGGTTCAAGTATGTATTGTCCTTTACTTGTTGGTTGCAGTGCATGAGATTTGTTCCATGTGTTTGCTATATGAAGGAGGCCAACGAGGGTACATGCACTTTGTGTTTAGTAAAGGTGAGGCATGTCATTCAATTCCGATGTGTAACTTGCATCTTGTTCTGATTCTTAAGTGTGTCTAATCAAATGTGCTGGTTTTCTCTTAGTCTAATTTTGAAATTTTTCCTTTGTTTTGTGCAGCCTTCATGTTCCGGCTGGATGCCGGTTCCTGTCACCAGAACTTGAAGGTGGAGGATTTGAGTGCAGAGTGGGATGCTTTGGGTGGGAAAGTACAGGACATCAAAGCTCGAGAGAAAGAAGGCAAGACTGGTAGGACTGCGTCTCCTGTCAACTCACCAGCCAGGTACTTCTGAATCTCCTTTCCCAGAGCCCGAACAGCTGCTGAGCTCCACTTGATCACATAACATTTGAGCTCCCTCTCCTCTCTGCCACAGTGTCAAGCACATGTCTTCCATGTCCGACATGCCTATAGAGAATATAAGAGTCTGGTTTGCCAGTGCCTGTGGCCAACTTTACTTGCCTTCAAGAGGCAGCGGTCTAGTGGGAACAATTCCCAGTTCAAAATAAAAGCCGCCCAGTCTCTGCCCAGCCTTCAAAGTTCTCCAAACTCCTGAGCAGTAGCTAGTAAGATCATCCTGTGGTCACCTCTCTCCACCCTTCCCACAGCCTCATGTCTAAATCCTACAGTCCTCCCCTTTGTCCCCCCACTACTCTAGAGTCTTCCTAGCTCCAGGCTCCCTCTCCGCTTGAGATGTAGTAGGTCCCAGTACACTCCTCATCACACTCCTGTTCATAGGCGTTTTGGGCTTTCTAGAGCAGTTTCAGGATTTCCGTCCCTCTTCGTTTGCAGCTTCCCTTCTCCAGATTCCTTGCACAGTAGCCCTCCATTTTCCCTTTCTCTTTTAGTGTTTTTCACCAATTTTCACTTCTCTTGCTAGAGCTGTGGAGTCAGGTACACCTTACCTCACCATTACCCCCCCCCCCCCACACCCCCACCCAAGAGAGAGACATCCTCTGACTTTTTTTTTTTTAACGAGTCACATTTACTGCTGGCTTTTATTCAATAAAAACTATATTCGTCCAAATGAGATCCAAGCTCAGAAAATGCATTATACCAAACAGTCTAAATACACAAACATATCAATGTATCATCTCTGTTTCCAATCCATAAATAAATAAATAATTCCACATACAGTGTAACTGTAATCATTCTGAAAGTATTTTGTAAAAACTAGAATGCTAGTTCTCCACCTCATTATGTGACCCAAACTCAGGCCAATGAGATGGCGAGGTTGTGCTCCACTCCCCAAGAGGAATATTAAAAAAATATAATGGATGGAATGAATGAATTCATCTCAGCCGCTGGCAATTGCTCTGGGCCACATCACAATCTATCGTTTTTCACTCACCATGCCACCCCAGTTTATATACCAATGGACACCATAATCACAAAATTGTTCAGATACGTCAAAAAACCCTAAATGCAAACCTTAGAAAAACAAAAAGAAATGGATGCCATATGTAATCATGTTTGAGTGGTATTATCAAACCTCTACACTACAGACAGAATTCTTCCTGTGAGGCAAATTCTTAATTTTCCTAGAAATTTCTTATCATTTATATACATTCGTGTGTGTGTGTGTGTGTGTGTGTGTGTGTGTGTGTGTGTGTGTGTGTGTGTGTGTGTGTGTGTGTGTGTGTGTGTGTGTGTACAGGAAATGTATTTTTGTAATTGTGTATTACGGTTCTGATTATAGGAAGAGCTTTTCAGTTTGTTTTTTGCTAAACAAGGAAGGTTCCATAGAAAGCATGTCAGCATGCAAGTTGAGCCCTGTGACCTTTGACATAATGAATAAATCTGTTTTGATGTTCTAGAAACCTGTAGCCCACACTGCCAAAGGTTTTTTTGTTCAACAGCTGCTCATGTTGGAGGACCCCTTTGCTTGCCCTCACTCAGCATCACCTTGACAGGAGATTGTACCTTTCATACAAACAAGGCAATGGATGTTTTCTAAAACAAATTCTTTAGAAGTATTTTATTTGCAGCAACCAATGACACAGGATGGACTAATGTCAAATGGCAGCAGGGTGTGGGAAAACACATTATTCCTTTGAATGACAATGCTAGAAATAAGCGTGTAAAGAGAATGTTATGATTTAATAAAGCTATAAATTGAGCTGTTTAGTGAGCGAATCATAAGAGCTCAATTGGTGCTTTAAAGTGAGGTTTTTAGGTATATTCAAAGCATAGGCTACTGACCTTCTCTCGTGCTTTCTGCAGGTGCACACCATCGCCAAAGAGGACGCCGGCAGGCCGGGGGGGCAGGGACCGCTTTACTGCTGAATCCTACACTGTCCTGGGTAAGTGCTGGGTATGTGTGTTTAAAGCAGGGAGTGCCTCAATGTTGTAAAATATGTGGAAGCCCTGCGGTCTCTGCCAATCCCTTCCAAAGCCCTCACCTTGCTGCAACCTCTGTGATGACAGAGTAGTCTCTAAAGGTAACACACCTCACTTGCTTCCACTTCCTCCCTCCCATGTGTATGAAACCATCCTCCTGTCTCCAGATTGTGACTCCTTCGTTTCCCCCTCCCCCCCCCCCCCCCCCCAAGGTCTTGTCCCGCTTTCCATTCCTGTGTCACCCGTCCCTCCGCCTTTTAAAATAGCACCTCCCCAGTGAGATTTCTTTCCAGTGAAGCAAAGAAGTGATCCCTCCTAAAAGTCCATGTAAAAGAATACTAATTAGGTTCCAAATTGTCTAGAGGTTGTGTTTTCCCATGATGGTGATGTGACATAGAGTACATTTGTTAATTCTTGTCTATTAAAGCATCTTTGAGGTGCCCCCTCCCTTGCAGCCTTTTTTCTAAGCTATGTGAGACATCTGATGAGACCCCTCTTTCTCTGAGCCCTTACCTATGCAGTTACAATCCCTGTGTTTCTTAGGGTAACCACTTATTTTCTAAGATTTCTGTTGTAAACATTACAATGTCGTTTTGGGTGACTCAGGCCTTCGCTCATTCCTCCTAAGGAAACAATTCCTCTGTCTCCTTGGATAACGCATCCCTCCCTCCCATCTCTGCTGTAAATAATCCTGATTTTTTTTTTTGTTTTTTTTTTTGTACAAAACATCCTCCATCAATGCCTGGTTTTTGTGAGACTTCTGTTTACTCATTCTTAATGTAACAAGACCAGTGTTCCTGCGGGTGACACTTCCTTTCTTCCTTTTAATATTCTCTAAAGCAACAATGTTTCTGTTTTTGTTGTCGTTCCCCTTCCTTTCCCCTTCCTGTTTCTCTCTCCTGTAACAATCTTGGGTTTACAGCCCATTATCCTCTCTCCCTACACCCTTTGGCATCCTTGGGTAGGTCGCTGATGATAAGCACAGGGTACGAGTGGGTTTGTGTTGAGTGATACTCTTAGCCAGAAATGAAAGTTCCAGTCCATGTAGTGCCTTGAGGGCTAAGCAGCAGATTTTAAACTGAATCCTCTGCCTAACTGGGGATCAGTAAATCTGTTTCCACAAAGGTGTTACATGATCTTTTAGGCACTTTGACAATTAACCATGCCGCTGTGCTTTGCGCTTCTTGTGATCTATGTAGGAAATGGTTGGGGAGCCCCATGTACAGAGAGTAATCAAGCCTTGACACACTGAGTGCTCCGAGTACCATTTTAAGAGCTTCCACAGAACGAATGGGTACTAATCTTTATGTTCCTTAGTATAAAACACCCCTTTCACTTGTTTAAGGCAATACTGTAACAATCCTTTTGTTTCTTTGCATGACACATCTCATTGTCTCCCTCCTGTCTGTCTAGTCATTATCGTCATTTTCGTTCGGATGACGTCCTTTTATCCTTTCGCCCATATCGACAGTTATCGCTCCAAACTTCCTTACATAATACAGACTTATCACTTCTCCATTTATCTACAGTAACAATTCCTATTGTACTTTGAGTCACACCCATTTGTCCCATGCTCCCACCTCTGCGGTAATAATATCCATGTTTCTATGTTTAAAGTCACTACAGTAAAAATGTAAATTTGCTTGGGTGAGGCACCCCCTTCCTACATGCACTGCAGTAACAATCATTTGTTGACTGGTCTCCCCTCTCTTGCCTCCTTCTGTTTTTACAGTAAGACTCTCACTGTCCAATCTGGAGATCCTTCACCTATTCTCACCTTTTTGCTTTCAGTCTGTGTAGTAATCACTGCTCCATCTTATTACAATCTCTGCATTCACTAGTCTGCCTTCTCAAGGGATCTCCCCAGCTTTCTCATCTCGAAATCAACTAATCCTTGGTATTTTCTTCAGTAGCTGCTTCCATTCTCCACTGCATGCCTCTACCCGCCAAATTATATCTTTTTCAGTCTTAGAAGACATCTCCCTGACTTTGCAATTTTCAATATCTGCCCTAACTATCCCCTACTTATCAAGTGACACTTCTGTCGTTCTAACTGAAAACTATAAATGAAAGACCCCTATTGTTCTCCCCTGTTCTCAATTCCTTACCCTCTATTCTGTGCAGTAACCATCCACCCATCTCTTCAGGTGACACCTTGATCGACGGCGGAGATTATTACTGGGAGGTCCGCTACGACCCAGACAGTAAAGCATTTGGCGTGGGGGTGGCGTACAGGACGCTGGGGAAGTTCGACCAGCTTGGGAAGACATCCGCCTCCTGGTGCCTTCACCTCAACAACTGGCTGCAAGTCAGCTTCACTGCCAAGCATGGGAACAAGTCCAAGGTGCTTGATGTGGTGGTGCCAGACCGTCTCGGTGTCTACTGTAACTACGATGAAGGTGAGTAGGCAACGTACTGCTGGAGGGGAGCGAGAGTTGACAGAGGAGCAAGTTGACAGGTAGTCAGAGAGTGGGCCGGGAGTAAGTTGAGAAGGCATTAAACATTAGAATTAAGCTGAAAGCGAATACCCTTCATGAGTCAAGCAAACAGCTGGGGAAACCCAGTGAATACACAAGGAATTCACCATAAGGTCTACTACGGCTTTGGCAAGTCTGCTTCAATCAGTTGTCTGATCGATTGACCTGAAATCCATTTCATTTCCACTCCCAGTAGCCTTTTTCCCTCAGTGTGGCCTTCTTTTGTCACACAGAACCTTACTGAAATCAATACATCAACAGCGCAAAATGAAAAGTTTGGCTGTGCAATCTGAACACAGCACTAAGTAACTCACTGCAGCAGTGGAATGTGTATTAAAATACCTTACAGTTTAAAGCCCTGCAAATTCACAAATTTCTACTAATGCCCATTCACATTACTATTCTCATTCATTTGGAAGTATTTCTTTGGGGAGGAGGGTCAAGACTGATTTGCATATGGATGGGTCCAATTGGGGTGGCGTGGTGAGCTAAAAAACGATGGATTAAACCCAGGTCTGTGACTGGGGGAGGGCGGGGGTTTGAAAAGTTTCAGCACTCTGTCCATCATCCTTTTGTGTTTCTAAAACCTAACTTATGGCATGCAGTCTGCAGCCCATCGCCTACGCTTTTGTGGCATAATCTCATGTAAAGCCAGAATTCCAGTTCTCACATTGTAGTACCAAAAACGTCAAAGTTTAATAGTTGTGTAAAGTGGTTATGTATGTAGTGTGTCAATGTAGGGGTGCACTATGCAGATAGTACAGGCTACCCTTGTTGCTGGATAGAGGCTTAATGTTGTAACCCTAAATGATCTCTTTTGTGGAAGTGTGGGTGAACAGTTAAGGCTTATCAGAGGGTAGTGCTAAGCATTTGAACACAGTAAATAAATGAGACACACACTCAAGAAGAAATTCAAGACCAATTTTAGATAAATACAACACTTTTATATTATGTTTCGACACCAGACTTCAAAAGAATATAAGTAGTGTTGTAGAGTTTTTGTTCTTTGTGAGGTAAGTAAAATACACCAATGCCGTTTTACGCTGGAATGACTTTCAATGGGTAAAGTACATATACTGAATACAGGTATTTGCAGTCGTATCTCGGGGGTCCTCTTTAGGTCATAGAGTGCTAGGGTGCAAGGTTACAAGAAACCTCAGCAGTTCCATTTTACTTGCCCCGGGGAGTCTGGGTGCAGAGGTGCTGGATGGGTTGCGTGCCTTGCTCACTGCACAGTTGGCGAAAAGGGGTCCCTCTGGAAACAGGCTGCAGACAGAGACTTGGGCACAAGTCCGGGAGCTCCAAATGTAGGGTCTCGGTCTGTGGGAGTCTTTGGAGCAGGGGAGCACCATTGGTTGCCATAGACCCAGGCCAGGATGCTTGGGTGCAGGGGGTTTTGGTCAGCGGGTGCTCGTGCATCAAAGGCACACAAGGCTCTCCCTTAGACCTGCAAGAGGGGGACAGCTGAGTGCTGGCCTCTGCGAAGCTGACATCTCTTGTCGGCTGGTCAGTCTTTGCGGTGTTGGATTCCGGATTGGAATCAAACAGGCTTTGGTTGCTGCAATGGGTCTGCTACCAAAAGTATTGGTGCAGGACGCCTCCAGTGGGTCCTGGAGTTTTCTCACTTGGTGTGGAGACCGAACATACCTCCTGGACCACTGTGATCTCCTGGGTGGCTGCTGCATCGATGGACCCGGTGTGCAGCAGAACAGTGAGCCGGACATTGCGGTAGGTGCCACAAGCTGCAGGGAAGTGGCTGCTCCACTTCAAGAGAGATGCTGGAGGCCCTCTGAGGCGTTTGGAGGATGCACAGTGTAGGAAGCTGGCCCGTTATATAGTGGATCAAAAAGAGGTACACTTTGTAAAGAGTCCAGGCAAATCCCTATTGATTTACAAATGGCAACACTAAATGCTCTCTTTTGTGGTACTGTGATCAAGCAGTTTAGGCTTGTCAGAGGGTGGTGCTAAGCATTTGTTGTCCTCACAAAGGCAATAAAAGATGACACACACTCAAAGAATAAATCTGAGACCAATTTAGAAAAATAGTACGTGTTTTATGTAAATTTTGATACCAAGAACTTCGTTATCAAGTTTTTTTAAATATCGATTTTTACAGGTAAATAAAATGTTAACCCAAATGCGGCTTTATGCAGCAATGTTTTTCTATGGAGAAAAAGGCATATGTTGCATACAGTTATTTATGGTTGGTTTCTGGGGGTCACCTTTGGTACTTAGGGTTGTAGGGGGCAGGGGCAATCAGACCCCTCCCCTCTCCCCCTCCACTAAGAGCCTGGAACTGTAAAATAAAACAATATTTAATTATCGTCTTATTTTACAGCTGCTGGTTGAGCCAGCAGCAAGTGCGGGGCTGGGCTGAGCCACAGGAGGGGGAGTTTTTTTTTTTAATTACTATTTTTTTAAATTATTTTGCCTCATCAACCCCCCCACCCCCCTCCATGCTCCTCCCCTTGAGTTTTGCTGCCGCTGGTAGGGGGGCAATGTCCAAAGTGCCACCAGCAGATACTTGTTTCCTGCCCTGGGGCACCCGGGTGCAGAGGTGCTGATCTGGTTGGTAACTTTGCATGCTACACTGGTGGAAAGAAGGGAAGCTACCTAGAAACAGGTGGCAAAGGGATACTTGGGGACAAGTCTGGGATTTCCCAACTTGGGGGCTTGGGTCACATGGGTCATGGGAGCAAGAAAGCTCAGTTGGATCTCTGTGCTGGGGCGCTCTGGTGCAGAGTAGAAAGGTCGTCTGGGTTAGATGTGTCAAGGTCCTCGTGGGTGTCGGTTTCACCAGTAGAGGGTGCAAAAGCAGGACAGGTGGGTCTCTCTGGTACTGACATCCCTCCAAGGCTGCTTGGTCTTGGTGCAGTGGGAGTCCACCTGGATCACATGGGCTTGGTTTGGTGCATGGGGGGTCCAGTACCCCCGGTATTGGTGGTTTGATTCTCCAGTTGGTCCTAGTGTCTTCAAAGTTGGTGGGTCAACAGGTCCGACCTTCTGGGGCACAGGTACCGCTTCCTGGGTGACTGCGGTGTCTGGCTGGCTGGGGAGCTGCAAGATGGTGGACTGGATTCTGGTGCTTCGGTGCTTGCGAACTGCAGAAGAGTAGCTCCTCTACTCCAAGGGAGATTGCTTGCAAATTGCGAATGGCTGGCAGTCTATCAGGGTTCTTGGCAGATGCTCCAGCGCGGGCAGGTAGGTTTGGTGCCAAAAGTCCATAACAAGTCTTCTGTTCTTCCAGCTCTTCTTCTGGATCCGTTGAATCTGAGCTCCTGGCATCAGGAGTGTCTCTTAAATACTCAATTTAGGAGTGTTAAGTGGAGTGACAGATAGTAGCCAGTCTGCTGCTTACCTTTAGGGTGACTACACCCATATATAACCACTTCCTTTGGGAAGTGGCCATAACCTGTCCCAGAGTTCCTAATTCTTCCAACACCAAAATGGTGGAATTCTACGTTTTGTGTTCACATCAGGTAGCCCACCGTAGTTGTGGAACTAGCCTGATAAGGAACATGCCTCCTGAGTAGCTAATTTTCCCACCTGTCCTGATTCCAAATAGGCAGGGGTGGCATCTCCACTGACTGGGGAAGTCATGGTCACATAACAAAGGCGGCAGATGCGTCTGAAGCCTCCTGCCTTGGAATGCTGATAACTAGCCATACTCATCGGAGGAGATAGTAACACCTCCATCCATAGCAGGCTTTGTTTCTGCCCTCAGAGAGCGTAGGCTCTCACCCCCAGGTTGTCAGAAACCTGTCTGTGGTGACAGGCTGGTTAGGACCAGTCATCCAGCATACTAGTAGTTGGTACTCTGGGTGCATGTATTATTAAATCCAACACTGGAGTCAGTGTGGCCTTATTAATATGAGATGTTTAATACCAAACATCCTTGGGTTCAGTGAAGCCATCATGGGGAATTCATAATTAGCAGTGTCCAGCGCACATTCTCAAAATGGCTTCCCTGTTCACTTGAAATATCTAAGACTCGACTTAGCAGATATGTCCACACGTGTAGTATAGTGCACCCTGCCTTAGGACTGCAAGGCTGCTGTGGGATGACTTTCCTATACTGCATGCAGGGTCTGTAGGGGTGGTACAGAGGAGGTGTGCCATGTCATGTTTTCACTTTTCTTTGTACCATGTCACGCAGCCTGCGATGGTAGTTCGCCTGAGTGTGCTCATGTGTCCCTTACAGTGGCACAATACATGCTGCAGCACCTAGGGACCCCCTTTAGTACTCCACGCCCTAGGTACCAGGGGTATTATTCACTAGGGTCTAAAGGTATAGTCAATTGGGGGAACAACACAGTTTTAGGGAAAGAGCTGTGGCACTAAGGGCCTAGTTAGCAAGAACCCAGTGCACTTCAGTCAACATTGCATCAAATACCAGGCAAAAAGTGGGGGTGACCATGTCAAAAAGGGGCACTTTCCTGCACACAGCTGCAGGATGAGATGGGTTGTCAAGATGGTCGGGAGAGGAGCAGGCAGACAGTGTTTAGCTCCAAAAGTCCACCTGCACTCAGTTCTCAGTCGATTCTGAAGTCCTGGTGTCAGGGGGGCATCTAAAGACTGGATTTAGGGGCGTTAGGAGGAGTGTAGAACAGTACCCAATGGGCTACTTACCCCTGGGGTGACTACACCCCCTATATGACCACTTCCTGTGGGGAGTGGGTATAACCCTGTCCCAGAATTCATAATTCCACCAAAAACAAGATGGTGGAATCCTTCCTTCGCGGAGCACATCAGGCAGCCCACCTGAGCGGTGTGGCTAGCCTGGTAGTGCAACACAACTACTGCATAACTAATTTCCCACCTCATGCCAAATGGGCTTCAGGCAGGGAGGTGGCAACTCCCAGGTCTGGGTGAACCCAGGATCGCATATCAAAGACGGCAGGGTCTTTGAAATCCCTGGCCTTGGTATGCAACTCCACTAGCCGTCCTGCTGGAGGAGGTGATAACAGCAGACATTATTTTTGGCCTCGGAGAGCGTGGGCTCTCACCGCAGGGGGGTTGGGGGGGGTGGTTTGAGAAACGTATCTGTGGTGGCAGGCTGGTTGATAGCCAGCACACTAAAGGACTAGTAGGTTTTTAGGGGGCATCTCTAAGGTGCCCTCTGGGTGCATGTCATAATAAATCCAATACTGCCATCAGTATAGATTTATTAAGATGAGGTGTTTGATACTAAACACCATAAGTTTCAGTGAAGCCACTATGTAGCTGGGTAACTTGTAATGACGAGTGTCCAGTACATACCTTAAGGAGGCTTCCCTGTTCAACTGCAATATGTAGTAATAGAACTAGACATCACAGGGTTGTATCTGCTCATGCAGATATGTCCTCCCATCAAATATAATGCACCCTGCTTTAGGTTTCTAAGGCCTTCTGTAGGGGTGACTTACTTTTATTAGATACTGTGACTTGGGCATGCACACAATGGGTATGCCATGTTGTATTTTCACTCACGGTTTGCACCATGACACGCCAATGGCAGGCAGCATGCAGTTTGTAGGGGGGTCCCTTAAGGTGGCATAATACATGCCCTTAGGACCTTAGGACCCTTTTTAGTACCCAGGCCTTAGGTACCAGGGGTACCATTTATTAGGAACTTAGAAGGGTGCTAATGTGGGAGCTAATTGTGCACAATTAGACCTTTTACTTTGTTTTAGGGAAAGAGCACTGGCACTGGGGACCTAGTTAGCAGGGCCCCAGCGCACCTTCAGTCAAAATACCTCAGTACCAGTGGCAAGAAAGTGGGGGTAACCATGTCAAGAGGGGCACTTTTCTACAATAGTTCTCTGGAAAATCCAATCCCAAAATCAGAAAAACACTTCAGCAATATAAGCCTGTGTTGAATTTTACTATCTTTTACTAATAAATTGTCAGTCGGTTAAAAGCAGAGTTTACCTTTGAACTTCCTTACACCTCGTATGTTTAAGATTCCAGTAAAGTTTGAATATAAAGTCTAAAAGTAGTATTAATCATTATAAATTAAACTCACCCATTCTTGATCAGAGTGCTACAACTGGGGCAGGGGCGCTATTAAAATAGCAACTGCACAGAAATCATTGTAACCAAGCTATGGATCCCAATCAGAAATTATAAATATACTGCAAGCCCTGCTAGGTCGTACCTCACAAAGGTGGGTTCACACTGAACAAATACAGGGTTAAGGCAGTCTACGAAGAGTCTCAAAATAGCAGGTGCTTAAAGCACCAGAAATCTTGTAACTATAGACATGTGCTCCCTTGCTGTCCTTCTGCAACCATATCGGTCAAAGTTGGTGGCGTTGTCAGTAAGATAGCATTATCAAACAATCGCTAATTGAAATTATGTTTCATAGCCTCACTCTGCTTTCCCCTGCAAGTTAACTTTCCTTTAACAGTTTTTCTCCATGTTTCTCCTCCTCTCACACTTGTTCCTTCATCTATCTGCAGGTTACTTGTCGTTTTACAATGCCCGAACCAAACAGCTCCTCCACACGTTCAGAACCAGGTTCACCCAGCCTGTGGTCCCAGCCTTCATGGTAAGAGAACCGTCCAACTCCAGCTTTTCTCTTTACACCAAGAGAGCGATGCCATAAATATGTGTCTCCTAGTCGTAGGATGCAGTGGCTTTACCAGATGAAGACCGCTCTGTTGAAGTATAATAACACTGGTATTTCACTGTAACCAGAAGCTTACTCCACAACACTACTACACCACGTGGAAGCTCACACTACCCCACCTTTGTCTCTTACAACTGCAGAAATTAAGCATATGCTGCTGGTAGCCAGCGCGATTGACTGGTCACTGCTTAGGAGTAAGCTCACACTGTCCAACCCTACCCCACTGGCACTGCTAGGAGCAAGGTTACACTGCTCGCGTCCTGCACCCTTGAGCGATACCAGCTTATAGCGAGCTAACACTACTGGAGTTTCCAGCCACTATCTGACTGCTACTGGTAGCAAGCTCATACTGCTGAACTGTTGCAGTAACCTTTGTACTACTGAACCATAGAACACTGGTATGCTACTGCTGGTAGCAAGCTCAGGCTGCTGAGGAACACACACTGCAGGGATCTCCCTCGTTACCCTCAATCCCAATCCTATCCTTTCTTCTACTTGTACAAGTTCTTTCTTCTCACCCTTTACTTGTTCTTCTCTTCTCCTTCTGTAGGTCTGGTGTGGGAGTTTCCACGTGTATTCCGGGCTCCAAGTCCCCAGTGCAGTGAAATGCCTTCAGAAGCGCCTTAGCACGGCCAGCAGCTCTGGCACCAGCCTGACCTAATTTGGGTTCGGTCCATCTTCTGGAGCCACCTTGCTTTAGAACCAGGTCTTCTTTGCTGAGGATACTTCAACTAAAACTTTCCATCGCTGGAAAATCAGTAGTGTTGTCTGAGAGGTGTCCTCCGTAATGTGGAGCTAATCCAGTATGAATACAGTCTGTACACAGTGTGCCCTTAAACCCAGAGAAGAGGTGGCTAATCTGCACTCCTCCTGCTGGCATCTGATTGTATTTTTGGTGTCACTATAGATTGTAATAACACACTTCACCTTCACGGGGCACTGTAGAGACACTGACGCCGCATCCTGTTCCTGCCACAGAGAGGCAGCGGGCAATGAGGGGAAGCGAATGATGCAATGTTGCTATGCTTAGCCAGCAACAAGAAGCTGTACCTTGACCTTTTTTGGGCCAGACAAGTTATCTCTATTGAAATGAACAATGTTGTGCCTGGCAGTCAGAATGCCTTCGCTCCTCAATCCAGCACCCTTAAAATAGCCACTCGCTGCAGGATGCCAGAATCTCTTGTGACCAAAACAACTGCTTCTGGCCTTAATAAACATAGTTAAACTAGGCAAGTAATTGGCGTTCCTTTGTCCACCTCCACCTTAGAGGCAGCAGGAGGGTACATATTACTCAAGGATCCTTGCATGTAGTTTTGTAGAGAATGGAAAACATGCTTTAGGTATTGTCTATGTATTGTGTGCATTCATGTACTTTATGAGAAATCATTTTGTCGGCGCGTGGAAGGCCCACTGATGATGATGTAAGCAGCTGTGAGTGATCATGTGAGGTTGCCGACTTGACTGGTTGCGAGTGATGTTAGCATGCTGGCAGTGAGTGATGATGTTATCTTGCAGACTTTGAGTGACTGTGCATTTGGTTTGCTTTCAGTACTTAAGCTCTGCATTATATTCATGTCCCCGCCTTAGTGAGCTTCTAGGTTCATGGCAGCTTCACCTTGGTCAGGGATTGCCAATGGTTTTTCTCCCGTACATGAAGGATAGAGATGTTTGTGGATTGGACGTGAGAAGCCTAGTTTGCCTTGTGTATTGCCTGCGTTTCCTTGACCAGAATGTGCCATCATGATGTGGATTGCTGCACCGCATTTATTGATGTTTTAGTCTATCCACTGGAATTCTGTTAATGGCTTGCACTCTCTGTCCTTTACTTTTCTACTTCCTGTATACAACAGGAAACATAAGCCAGCACAGCAGCCACACCAGCAGCACTGTAGAGATACATCTTATAGTTGGTCACCAATAAACTCAAGTCAAGCACTCATTCCAGGCAACAAGAGAAACACCCCAACCGTTTTGTATCAACGAGCTCGCAACACCATGCGTGGCAGTAAACAACACAAACAAGGGTGCACATTGACAAGGCTGTCCACATTGGTGCAGGGCTGCACAGATGCAATCACTGCTTGGACTTCCATCCAGAAACAACAGACCACATTCAACTGATCACTGAAGACAAATCCAACACTTCATTGAGATTCTGTGTAGTTTAGTATCATCAAGTTAACAATACTACCAACCATAATGAGTAGTATTTCCAACCTCTAACACAACACATCATTCTTAACAACACAAAGTTCCAAAATGGCTCGGAGACACTAAACGATTGGAGTGTCCCTTGCGAAGCTCACAACAGCACTTGTCATAAAGCGTTGAATCTTTCCAAGACGACAAATACCACAATATACTGACCCAATACACTGCTGCTCATCAGGATAAAAGGGATAGAATGTAATTGTAATTGTATTTATATAGCACTTACTACCCCTGATGAGGCACTGAAGTGCTTTTCGGCAACTAGCACGCTATTCTGGAACCCAAGAGGAATTGGTGGTGGATTAGTATAGGGAAATATGAGTACAGTAGTAGTAGTATTATTATGAGTTAATTTGAGCTGAGGATATGTGAGTTTGTTAGTTGGATTGACTAGAGTAATGGAGGGTTAGATGGAAGAACCCAGAAGTGTTAATTGGGAGTTTATAGTAATAGGATGAGGCTTGGGATGAGTAAAGGAGAGATGGAGGAGGGAAGAGTCTTTGGAAAGAGTTAGGGAGATCATAGTAGGAAGAGGGGTTTTGGATGAGCCAAAGGTGAGATGAATGAGGTAGAATTTAGTAGGGTTGTTTGGGAGATCACGGTAGTAAACTCTGGTTTGGGAGGGAGTTAGATGCAGTAGAGGAGGGAAGAGCTTAGGCAGGGTTATTTTGGAGAAGAAAGTAGTAAAATGGGTTTAGGATGAGCCGGGGGGGATGGAGGATAGATTGATAGAGACGTAGGGTGATGGGGAGACACAGTAAAGCTTACAAGAGAGTAAATTTATATAATTTTTATTTATTTTATTCACATACATTTTTATATTTATTTTTAGTTTATTATTTTTATTTAATTAGTTATAATTTGAATTTTAGTTATAGATTTTATTTCATTTATTTTTCTCTAGTACAGTAGGACTAGAGTAATAGATATATAAATACATAGTAAGGGAATATATGTGCAAAGAATATAATAACTGGTATAATAATATGAGAAGAAAAGTATTATTGTATAAACACAGACTTTCAAGATTTGTAATATTTGATGTTAATTAACAAGTGTACTTTTCTAACATTAATTTATCTTTCCTCCGTTTTTTGAATAGCGAAATGTTTATGATAATAAAACATTTGATCATTGTGATATAAAAACGAAAGCAGGGATTCAGAAGTATCTAATATAACAACTTATCTAGGAGCTATGTAATGACCTATTAACATGTTAAGCAGAGAATAATATGCACATATATATGTACATACACACTCATATATATATATATATATATATATATATATATATATATATATATATATATATATACCCGTGAGTGAATATACATTGTTTTAAACAGGATTAAATGTGTATGTGTTTAATTTATTATTATGAAATAGTAACAATACCTTTTTCTTAAAAGAACTATACGTATCTAGAATATACACATAATCAGATTATAAATATTTATCAACACAGGCATATGCAGTCCATTGCTGTTTGGATATGGTGGTTATGAAGGAAAGAGACAACTCTTGAGTAGTCTCAAATAGCTCAGGCACCTACTCTAAACGAACTTCTTAGAGATATCTTGTACCTAAATTGGGGAAGACTTCCTGTTACACTCACCAATAGATAGAAACAACCAAACATCCTGAAAGCAGCACGCAAGCCCCACCCACACTAGGATCCTCCACACAAACAATCAGAAACATGCTCTGCAACAGAACCATTCAGCTTGAGATCCAAAAGTGCTGTAAGGCCATACAGATGGCAATATAGCTCTACACAGATCTGTTACTTAACATGACTTGAGTGTGAGTGAGCTCAGTCGGTGTTCATCCTAAGGTATTAGAGCCTGTACCCACTCGTCTCTACTAATGACCTGTTAAAATCGGCTGCAGGGCATAAAAATGTGGAGTGACAGGAAGATCAATGGGTGTAAATTTTAGCCTTCCGGGTACTGCAACTTACCAGCCGTCTGCTGTGGTTACTGGTATCAACCAAGTGACTGTCAGTGTGGGCAGACTCTGTCACCCACAGAGTGGCTTCCTGTACATGCGCTAAACCACCAGTTGTCGTGCAAGGCTGGAGGCCTCAGACAGACCCTACCAGAAGAGCTTCGGATGATGCTAAATTTGGTGTGCCACTTTCCCCTCTGTCTCTTCGCTCTTCCTGCAAACTTCTTTCGGGTTTTACTCAGAAAGGGGCACATAGGTTACCTTGTCACTGTTTGTATAATAGTCTTGTGGTCTGTGATGTAAAGGCTGGGAGGGCCCAACATGTATTGTGCAACAATGTGCTACCCTTAGCAGATGCTGCAAGGCCAATGATCCCTCATCACCAGTCGGTCAACACAGGCTGTACTCCCTATCACCAGCATTCTGTCACACTCACCACAGATGCATACGCCCACCATCCCACAGCCAGTGCTCCTACAACATCATCACATTCAGTACTAATGGCCTACCCCGCCTAAGTCACCACTCCCTCCCTGCCAATAATGAACACATCACCACATTCAGTATTAATGGCCTACCCCGCCTAAGTCAACACTCCCTCCCTCCCAATAATGAACACAGTATTCACAGGGTTCCTCCAACACTCATCGCAGGGAACACTCCTCTGCCAACCCAACAGCCAGTGCCCCCAGCCCACCAACCATAGCAATCACTCCTACATCAAAAGCAACATGTCTCACCCAGCAACCACTCCTACAGCAAGGGGAACGTGCCTCACCCAGCAAACACAGCAGGCACTCCTACAGCGAGGGCAACGCGCCTCGCCCAGCGACCACAGCAGGCACTCCTACAGCGAGGGCAACGCGCCTCGCCCAGCGACCACAGCAGGCACTCCTACAGCGAGGGCACCGCGCCTCGCCCAGCAACCACAGCAGGCACTCCTACAGCGAGGGCAACATGCCTCACCCAGCAAACACAGCAGGTACTCCTACAGCAAGGGTACTGCGCCTCGCCCAGCAACCACAGCAGGCACTCCTACAGCTAGGGCAACATGTCTCGTCCAGCAACCACAGCAGGCACTCCTACAGCAAAGGCAACATGCCTCAGCCAGCAACCACAGCAGGCACTCCTACTGCAAAGGCAATGTGCCTCTCCCAGCAGGCACTCCAACAGCAAAGGCAATATGTCTCGTCCAGCAACCGCAGTAGGCACTCCTACGGCAAAGGCAACGTGCCTCGCCCAGCAACCACAGCAGGCACTCCTACAGCAAAGGCAACCTGCCTCACACAGCAGGCACTCCTGCAGCAAAGGCAACGTGGCTCGCCAGCAGCTAAAGCAGGCACTCCTGCAGCAAAGGCAACGTGCCTCGCCAGCAACCACAGCAGGCACTCCTACATCCAAGGCAACCTGCCTTGCCCAGCAACTAAAGCAGGCACTCCAACAGCAAAGGCAACATGTCTCGTCCAGCAACCACAGCAGGCACTCCTACGGCAAAGGCAAGTGCCTCAGCCAGCAACCACAGCAGGCACTCCTACTGCAAAGGCAGTGTGCCTCACCCAGCAGGCACTCCAACAGCAAAGGCAACATTCCTCGCCCAGCAACCACAGCAGGCACTCCTACATCAAAGGCAACCTGCCTTGCCCAGCAACTAAAGCAGGCGCTCCTACTGCAAAGGTAACGTGCCTCGCCCAGCAAACACAGTAGGTACGCCTACATCAAAGGCAACCTACCTTGCCAGCAACCAAAGCAGGCACTCCTACTGCAAAGGCAACGTGCCTCGCCCAGCAGGCACTCCTACTGCAAAGGTAACGTGCCTCGCCCAGCAACCACAGCAGGCACTCCTACATCAAAGGCAACCTGCCTTGGACAGCAACCAAAGCAGGCACTCCTACAACAAAGGCAACGTTCCTCACCCAGCAACCACAGCAGGCACTTCTACGGCAAAGGAAACGTGCCTCACCCAGCAACCACAGCAGGTACTTCTACGGCAAAGGCAATGTGTGTCCCCACTGCCACAGTGGGCACACCAGCAGCTAAGGCAACGTGCGTCCCCAGCAGCCAAAGCAGGCACTCCTACAGCAAAGACAATGCGCCTCGCCCGGCAACCACAGTAGGTGCTTCAACAGCAAAGGCAGCTTGCCTCCCCAGCAGGCACTGATACAGCAAAGGCAATGTGCCTCGCCCAGCACCCACAGCAGGCACTCCTACAGCAAAGGCAATGTGCCTCGCCAGCAACCACAGCAGGCACTCCTACTGAAAAGGTAACGTGCCTCGCCAGCAACCACAGCAGGCACTCCTACTGAAAAGTTAACGTGCCTCGCCTAGCAACCACAGCAGGCACTCCTACAGCAAAGGCAACGTGCCTCGCCTAGCAACCACAGCAGGCACTCCTACAGCAAAGGCAACGTGCCTCGCCCAGCAACCACAGCAGGCACTCCTACAGCAAAGGCAACGTGCCTCGCCCAGCAACCACAGCAGGCACTCCTACATCAAAGGCAACCTGCCTTGCCCAGCAACCACAGCAGGCACTCCTACAGCAAAGGCAATGTGCGTCACCCAGCAACCACAGCAGGCTCTTCTACAGCAAACGCAACGTGCCTCACCCAGCAACCACAGCAGGCACTTCTACAGCAAAGGCAGTGTGTGTCCCCACTGCCACAGTGGGCACACCTGCAGCTAAGGCAACGTGCGTCCCCAGCAGCCAAAGCAGGCACTTGTACAGCAAAGGCAATGTGCCTCGCCCAGCAACCGCAGCAGGCGCTTCAACAGCAAAGGCAAGGTGCCTCCCCGACAATCACAGCAGGCACTTCTACAGCAAAAGCAACGTGCCTCACCCAGCAACCACAGCAGGCACTCCTACCGCAAAAGCAACATGCCTCACCCAGCAACCACAGCAGGCACTTCTACAGCAAAGGCAACATGTCCTGTCCAGCAACCACAGCAGGCACTCCTACAGCAAAGGCAACATGTCCCGTCCAGCAACAGCAGCAGGCACTCCTACGGCAAAGGCAACATGCCTCAGCCACTCCTACTGCAAAGGCAATCTGCCTCGCCCAGCAGGGACTGCAACAGCAAAGGCAACATTCCTCGCCCAGCAACCACAGCAGGCACTCCTGCAGCAAAGGCAACATGCCTCCCCAGCAGGCACTCCTACAGCAAAGGCAATGTGCCTCGCCCAGAAACCACAGCAGGCACTCCTACAGAAAAGGCAATGTGTGTCCCCACTGCCACAGTGGGCACACCAGCAGCTAAGGCAACGTGCGTCCCCAGCAGCCAAAGCAGGCACTCCTACAGCAAAGACAATGCGCCTCGCCCGGCAACCACAGTAGGTGCTTCAACAGCAAAGGCAGCTTGCCTCCCCAGCAGGCACTGATACAGCAAAGGCAATGTGCCTCGCCCAGCACCCACAGCAGGCACTCCTACAGCAAAGGCAATGTGCCTCGCCAGCAACCACAGCAGGCACTCCTACTGAAAAGGTAACGTGCCTCGCCAGCAACCACAGCAGGCACTCCTACTGAAAAGTTAACGTGCCTCGCCTAGCAACCACAGCAGGCACTCCTACAGCAAAGGCAACGTGCCTCGCCTAGCAACCACAGCAGGCACTCCTACAGCAAAGGCAACGTGCCTCGCCCAGCAACCACAGCAGGCACTCCTACAGCAAAGGCAACGTGCCTCGCCCAGCAACCACAGCAGGCACTCCTACATCAAAGGCAACCTGCCTTGCCCAGCAACCACAGCAGGCACTCCTACAGCAAAGGCAATGTGCGTCACCCAGCAACCACAGCAGGCTCTTCTACAGCAAACGCAACGTGCCTCACCCAGCAACCACAGCAGGCACTTCTACAGCAAAGGCAGTGTGTGTCCCCACTGCCACAGTGGGCACACCTGCAGCTAAGGCAACGTGCGTCCCCAGCAGCCAAAGCAGGCACTTGTACAGCAAAGGCAATGTGCCTCGCCCAGCAACCGCAGCAGGCGCTTCAACAGCAAAGGCAAGGTGCCTCCCCGACAATCACAGCAGGCACTTCTACAGCAAAAGCAACGTGCCTCACCCAGCAACCACAGCAGGCACTCCTACCGCAAAAGCAACATGCCTCACCCAGCAACCACAGCAGGCACTTCTACAGCAAAGGCAACATGTCCTGTCCAGCAACCACAGCAGGCACTCCTACACCAAAGGCAACATGTCCCGTCCAGCAACAGCAGCAGGCACTCCTACGGCAAAGGCAACATGCCTCAGCCACTCCTACTGCAAAGGCAATCTGCCTCGCCCAGCAGGGACTGCAACAGCAAAGGCAACATTCCTCGCCCAGCAACCACAGCAGGCACTCCTGCAGCAAAGGCAACATGCCTCCCCAGCAGGCACTCCTACAGCAAAGGCAATGTGCCTCGCCCAGAAACCACAGCAGGCACTCCTACAGAAAAGGCAATGTGCCGTGCCAGCAACCACAGCAGGTACTCCTACAGTAAAGTAAACGTGCCTTGCCAGCAACCACAGCAGGTACTCCTACAGTAAAGGCAATGTGCCTCACCCAGCAACCACAGCAGGCACTTCTACTGCAAAGGCAAAGTGCCTCGCCCAGCAACCACAGCAGGCACTCCTACTGCAAAGGCAAAGTGCCTCGCCCAGCAACCACAGCAGGCACTCTGGCAGCAAAGGCAACGTGCCTCCCTAGCAGGCACTCGTACAGCAAAGGCAAATAATCTCTGCTTTTATTAATTGCCAATGAAAGTTGGAGTGAATGTGTTTCTCTGTATAGGGAAAACAGATACACTTTGTGAGCCTTATTGACAAAGCCAATTTCACATGCAGGTTCAACTTCCTCCTGCAAATAGCTTGATTTCTGCATACAAATCCACCTTTGCGATTCACCAGAACATGAATTTGAATTTGGAAAGAACAAGTTACTTAGCTTCGGTAACACTCTTTATGGGTGGATACTCTATCTGACCAATGATTCATCTCTTTAGAATACTCTCCACGTGCCAGACTGCATCTGGAAACGTTTCCTACAGCAGTGTTTCTTCATGCCACTAGGTGGTGGTGTGTGGCCCTGTTCTGATTCTTTACTGCCCAGGATGTTATGGAGCAGAGCCGAATGTAAACAGAACCCTCTGTGCAGACATTGTTCATACTCCTTGTCTG
Source organism: Pleurodeles waltl (assembly GCF_031143425.1). NCBI lineage: Eukaryota > Metazoa > Chordata > Amphibia > Caudata > Salamandridae > Pleurodeles > Pleurodeles waltl. The sequence continues at coordinate 64,616,583 of NC_090451.1, read as the reverse complement.
AGACAGTTATTGGTTAAATAGTGTGTTGTGTACTAATGTGGGACCTTTTTAAATGTTAAAAAGAGACCACTCCATAGAACAGGGAGGTGAAAGGGCAGTGAGGAATGTGCGGTTAGATAGCCTATCCACCAGAATGAGCATTACCGATGGTAAGCAACTTATTATTTTGAGGAATACTTCTAACCACAGATTCTTCACCTCAGAATAGATACCAAAGTAGTACCTCTCTAGGTGGAGGGCTGTGGAGTGGGCTCAGACCAAAACATCCTGCAGAACCAGTAGTTATTCATGAACATATGCACTGACACCCACATCGCAGCCTGGCACATATCAAGGACAGGCACTCCATGTGCCACTACAGTGGTAGCAGCCTTGGCCCTGGTGGAATGGGCCCTAAATCCTGCTGGAGACTTTCTTGTCCTGTGCATAATAGATCTTAATTCAGAGGACTATCCACCCCAACAAGGTTCACTTCTGCACAGCATTCCTTTTCTTTGCTCCAGAGGACCCAACAAATATCTGCCCATCTACTTGATGGACCTTTATATGATCAATTTAAAAAGCTGGACCCCTTTTGGGGTCCAGCTGATGTAGCCTCCACTCCACTTTCGAGGCGAAGGGAGGGTGGGCAAGGAATGCTAGTAGTGTGATAGTTTGCCCAACGTGGAAGTGCAACACAACTTTTAGGAAAGAATGCTGCCTGACTCCTCAACACCAACTTGTTAGAGAAAAAGGTCATATAACGCAGTTGCACTGAAAGTGCCTTAATTTCTACTCATGTGATGAGTAGACTTAATTGCAATGAGGAAGATGGTCTTTAACATGAGGTCACTGTGAGCAGCTGTGTTTCGGCTCCAATGGACGTACACGTGAGAACATGAAGACCAAATTGTGGTCCCACTGTGGCATCAATGTTGGTTTGATAGGAAACATCTGTGTCAAACCTTCAATAAACCTCATCACAACAGTGGACTTGAGTAAGAGCGGTTGGTCCAGCAAACGTAAAAGGGCCAGCAAATAACATTTAAAAGTACCCACTGCAAACCTTGTTGGGCCAAGGCTAAAACAAAGGTCACCCAACATTTTTGCTTGTAAGGGGTCAGTCTTGTGAACACCATAAGAGCCACAAATTGTCCCAGCCTCCAGCACAAATGGATTTCATGGAAGGGACTAGTGTCAAAGATGGCCTTCAGCACATCAGGCAGTATATCAAAAGCTTGTCAGCTGCTGCCTCTCAATCTCCATGCATGTGGTAGTAGAATGTGCAGATTTGGATCGAAGATCTTGCTCTGTTGCTTAGACAGGAAGTCCTTTGTAAAGTGGCAGCCTGATCCAACAAGTATCTGCTCTAATATTGTACAGCATGGAATAAAGACACTGGCAGAGCCCAAAAGTCCCTAAGGTGATATCTTTTGGCTTTGCAAATACTCTTTTCAAGATGGCAGTGTAGGAAGCTGGCTCTGTTTATACTATAACAAAGCTAAGGTATAGTGTGCACAGACTCCCGTGGATCCCCAGAGGATTTACAGAGGCTAAAGTAGATAAATACTAATGCTCTCTTTTGGGGTAGTGTGGTCGAGCAGTTAGGCTTATCAGAGGTTAGTGAAAAGCATTTGTTGTACACACAGTCAAGAAATGAGGCACACACTCAATGACTCCAGGCCAATGTTTTTATGTATCAAAAATATACTTTGTTACTTTATTTCTGGAACCAAAAGGATCTTTGTTGCAGGTAAGTATGGTTTAAAAAATGTATCACTTTGAAGAATCGAATGCACTTTGCTTAGAATTCACAGATAAAACAGTTTAAGATAAGTAAGACTATTCAGTTTCAAAAGTGGACACAGTGCAATTTCTCACAGAAAGCAATTCAATCCTAGGGGAGGAAAAGTCACAACACAATTTGCAGGTAAGTACTCGACTTATGATCCCACTCTTTAGGGGTTAAGGTGTCCACAGGGCAATGTTTAGGAAGACACAAAGAATGCACCACCAGCAACACAGGGTTGGCCAGGTGCAGAGGTCAAATTTGGTGTTGGGTGCCCAATGGAATGCAATGAAGACCGGGGGTACTCCGAAAGAAACAACTTGCAGGTAAGTACTTGTGACTTCAGGGCACAGACCTGGGAAGTTTAAATCAGCACTGGGGGGACCACAGGTCAGCAAAAAGCAAACACCCTCAGTGGCATAGGGGGGGCGGGGGGGGGCGGTTTGCAAAGTGCAAACACAGCCTCAGGCGTCCGATGCTTTTCAGTGAGGGAAACCCAGGTGTCACAAAGATGCTGCAGGCGTTGTCTAACTCAATTGGCTAATATCCTCCAAAGCAAGATGGATGATTCTGCCAGGAGGGGTTCACCTCAGCTCTGGGCACCCTAGGTATGGTCCTAGCTGGGGTGGGCACACCTCCTGGCTTTTACTAATTTTTCCTGCCGGACCTCTCGCCAAAAGTGGGGCTCGGGCCAGGGGGCGCGCATCTTCCACTAGTGGCGTGCCCTGGGGCAGTGTAACGCGAGGCAGGAGCTTTTGAGGCTCACCCCCAAGTATTGCAGTTCACACAGGGGAGAGGTATGAAGCACCTCCACCCAGAGTAGGCTTTGTTCCTGACCCCAGAGAGCACAAAGTTTCTCACCCCATGGGGTCAGAAACTTGTCTTTTAGTGTCAGTCTGGCACAGTCAGGTCAACCTTACACTAAAGGGTTAGGTGAAATACAGAGGGCATCTCAAAGAAGCCCTCTGTGTTAATTTTTCAATAAATCAAACACTGGTGCCAGTGTGTGATATTTGAGCTGAGAAGTTTGATACCAAACTTCACAGTCTTCAGTGAAGCCATCCTGGAGCTGTGGAGTTCGTAATGACGAACTCCCAGCCCATGTATTCAACATAGCCACACTGCACTTACAATGTCTAAGAATAGACTTAGACAGTGTAGGGGCACATTGCTCATGCAGCTATGCCATCACCTGTGGTATAGTACACCCTGCCTTAGGGCTGTGAGTTCCGATAGAGGGGTGACTTACCTGTGCCACAGTCAGTGGTTTGCGGGCATGGCACCCTGAGAGGGATGCCTTGTCAACTTTATCTTTTTCTCCTCACCAACACACAATATCTGCAATGGCAGTGTGCATGTATCTGGTGAGGGGTCCCTTAGGGTGGCACAATATATGCTGCAGCCCTTAGGGGCCCTCTCAGGCCACAGGGCCGTTGGTATCACTAGTACCTTACAAAGGGACCTATCTGTGTGGCAGAGTTTTGCCAATTGTGGAAACAATGGTCCAGTTTTAGGGAAAGAACACGTGCTGGGGCCAGGTTAGCAGGATCCCAGCACACACTCAGTCACTTTTGCATCAGATATCAGGCAAAAAGTGTGTGTCTGTGGGGAGGAAGGGCAGGGGGGTTTACTGCAACTAGGGGGCCAGTTTCCTACAGGCAGTATTTTTTGCTGGTTTCTGTTGATGAGGTACCCACCTCACCTTTATAGTCAGTCACCATTCCTGGTCCTTCCTGTCATGGAAATTTGTCAAAAAAGTCTAGCCACTATGTGTGGGTGTGTGTTCAGCCTTACAGACTCTCATAATATTAAGGACTGTGAGATCCGTCTGCATATAATTAAATAGAAGACTGATGGACAAGCAGACAGTTTGCCTAAGAGGCAAGGAAAGTGCAAAGATATGGCAACTTTTCAGTGTATTTTATCAAACAAGAAAAGTGGACCAATTTCCTCCTCTGCCACTGAAGGAGTGTCACCTCAGAAAAGACTATCTTCATGAGAACCATCCATGGTTACCACTCCTACAAAAAGGATTTAGGGAGGAACATAGTGTTACAGTAGAGCAGCTCTAAACAATCCATGTCCGTTGACGTCGACCTTGACTCTGAGAAGATGCCACAGTGTTTCTGATACGGACTTTGCTACAGATTGGGTAAATCATTATTCCAAAGCTTTGGGTCTATTGCATTGCAGATTTCATCAGTGGATGGCATTGTGGGTTTCATGATTTTTTTCCACAGGGCTCTGAGGAAACCTTTTAAAAAATCCCCACTTTCGTGTGAAAGCTTTTATGATTCTGGAAACCCTACAGATAAAGCAAGAGGTCACACAAATCGTTCAGCTAGTTCGCTGCCTTCTGAAATCTTTTCTGGACACTTTCCTCACATCTTTTTTCAGTACAACACGTTAAAAGTGATAAAAAGAACAAGTCACATATGAGCCCATATTCCTCAGAGAACCTGCTTCCGTACACTGTGTAAGTGGTTGTAACAAAACAAAAATGCTCTAGGATCCTCTCTTCTGCTTCACTAGATAGAGAGGGCAGACTTATGCATCTTCTGGATATGGAAGTGCATGAACCTCCGCAACCATTGCAACAGCTTCAAGTTCCACTGCGTTGTTAGATTACAATGATCATGACCCAAGGGATTCTTATGGCATTTTGACCGCCTACCTAAGGAAACAAATGAATACTTCCAAGAGATCATGATGGCAGGTATGCACTTCCTTTGGACAAATCACAGTTGCAGCAGTGGACGTTGCTGACGTATCTATGGAAGATTACTGCCATCATCTCTCAAAGAGGCAAAGCTCTTCAATACAAGTCACCTATATGCCTCAAGCAAAGCAAAAAGGAGCTACCTTACTCTCTTTGGATAAAACACAGATTTAAAAAGCTCATATAAGAAGATTGAGTGTCCTAAAATCCAGTTAAAATATTACAGTAAAGGAACCAGCTGGTTTATTCTCCCCAAAGATTCTCCATGCCAAATTCCATTGAAGTTGTTAACTTCTTTTTTTAATGGACCAATTGGTCAGGATGTGAACAGTTTAAGAAAGAAGAATATGGTAGAGCCTGTTCCGGAACATCCAAGAAATATACTCCTCTTACTTCCTTTTTAGGAAGAAAGACAAAAAGAACAAATTATTTACCTTTCATTAGTGCTTTAACTAACCACTTATTCCTTACCTTAGGATATTCCCAGGCATGGGACTGGATCCAGAATTTTTTTTTAGCAATTCCCCCAGTGTGTTGGTAGGTGGCGTCCTTAGGCTCTGTGTGGCATCTGCGGCTTGAAGTGATGTATGTAGGCACCACCCCAGTGCGCTGACCTCAGTACTTTTTTTTTTTCCCCGTCATAGGAAGTTGTTGTCAGTGATTTGAATAGATGGTGTTTTACTATATCCTCAGATCTCTGCACCTCATGTGCTTGCTGCCCTCGCTTTCATTCTATACGCTAGCAGCTACTGAGTGGTTTCAGGTCAATTTAGCAAATCTCAGCACCGCTCCAGCTTGCTGGTGTTACTCTTGGATAGTTTTGATGCCAAAAAGAGACTGTCGTCCAGACTGATTCCCTGGTAATCGTAGGTGGACACATGATCCAGAGACTTGTTGTAGAGCCTAAAGATCGCTCTCACATTGTTTTTTTGGTTAAAGATCATGTATTTTGTTTTCCCAGCATTAATGGTTAAACTTCTGGTAGTGCAGAACGACTCCAAACCTGCCAGTAGACAGTGCATTTATAGCTCTGTTCTGGCCATTAGCACCACATCGTTTGTGAAGAGTAGTGTTGGGATCAGCTCCTTGTTTATTTTTGGCACATCTAGATTGAGGTTTGTGAGTGATTTCACAACATCATTAATATAGCAGTTAAAAAGAGTTGGCGCTAGAATGCACCCTTTCTTGATGCCTCACTGTATCGGGATCTTTGCTGTATATTCGCCTCTGGTACTATACTACACCCGGGTGGTCTTACCAGAATGTAGTGCGGTTATCAGATTTAGTAGCTTCTCCTGGATTCCCAGCTCTTTTAAGGGTTGCCATAAGGTGGGATGATCAACGTTGTCAAAAATGTTTGGAAATCCATGAAAAACAGATAAAGTGATGACTTTTTGAGCGATATGTATTTAGAGCAGATAATATTTAGTCTGAAAACTTGATCTACTTTACTCTGACCTCTCCTGAAACCTGCTTGATATGGAGATATTAAATCTTTCTCTTCCAGCCACTGCTCCAAGCGGGATAGTAGAAGCTTCCAGAAACGTTTTCCCACTTCATCTACCAGTGAAATCAGTCAGTAATTCCCCACAAGAATCCAGGGTCATTTATTTTTAAATCTAATGGCACTGTTACTTATTTTCTACAGGAGGATGGAATTTCCTCAACAGACTAGATGTTAAGCAAAAAGCGAATTAGTGCAGGTGACCATGGGGTTAAGTGGTTATGATTGACATCCAAAGGGATTTTGTCCGCTCTAGTAGTTTTACCCGGCTTTTGAGCTTGAATCGCTTGGACCTCTTTCTTTTCACCAAATTCATCTGTTGGCCCCAGAATTAAGTGATGGGGGAATGCACCAACGGAAACAGGGGATTGCAAGAATTGGAGGTATCTGTAGGAACCTGGCTCCTCATATAGAGTACCATAGTGAGGTGTACTGTACAAAGAGTCCAGGCAAACCCCAGAGGCACCAATGGCATCCTAAATGTTCTCTTTTGAGGTAGTGTGGTTGAGCAGTTAGGCATATCAGAGGGTACATGCAGTAAAGTTATCCTATAGGGGAAAAACATGTACTGCATTCGGACACTTCACAGCAACTTATTGGACTGTTCTCCAGGACTTAGGTGAGTATTGGACAGGGTCCAAGGCCACACCAATAGGTTACCTTGGGAGTCTCTGGGGCATCCGGGTGCAGAGGTTTGTTATGGCATTGGATGTCCTATTCACTTAAATGGGAAATGATCCAGTTGGGAAGTTGCTGCAAGCTCAGTCCAGGGGAACCCACAGGGGGGCTAGACCCTTGAGGTCCTCCAGCACATGGGGACACCATTGGTCCACTTCCCCTCTGGCTTTGGGGCTGGGGTGCAGTGGTATCTTTTGGCATCTGGGCTGGTGCTGCAGTTACTCCTGGTTGCGGGGGGGCTGCAGCTGTGGACTGGGCATCCAGTCCGATCAAGCCAACAAGTGGGCTCAGGAGGCTGAGAGAAGTGGGGATACCCTTGGCCCTCTCCTCCTCGGTCCAGGGTGAACGAGTGCAGAGGTGTCCTGAGGCATCGGGTCTTTATCTCCTGGTCACTCGCAGTTACGGGGGGGGGGGAGCTGCAGACACCATTGTGAAGTCCACAGTGGGCGAACTCCAGGTAGGCTTCATATCTGGAGGGCCTGGGGACCACATTGACACTTTTGGCTCACATCACTAGGGTGCAGTGGTGATATCTGGCGTCAGGTTTTGGCAGGTCTGGTCTTCACAGTTCTTTCTTGGGTTGCTTGCAGATGCAGGGAAGCAGCTCCTCTGCTCCAAGAGAGTTGTTCTTGGTGATTTGCGAACCACTGGCAGCTCTCCCAGTTTCTTGGAGGCTGCAGCGACAGGACAGGTCAGATGCTCCTTGAGGGTTGGGTGCAGCAGGCAGGCTAGCAGGGTTGGCACCAAGTCAGTTGTGCTCCTCGGTTCTTAGGTTCAGCAGACTTCTTGTCCTCTCCTTTTGAGTCCAGCAAAGATCTGAAGTCCTGGTATCAGAGAGTCCACTAAGTACTGTTGTAGTTTGACTCTTGCTCTAGGCAAGACTGCTGGTTTAAGGATAGTAGTACTTATGTTTGTAGGCGACTAGGCCAATCCTACAACAAGTCGCAACTGTCGCTCCAACCCTCCCGGCTCACAAGCAGTACCTCACCAAAAACCCAAACAGTAAAAGGTGATTTGTGGCAGCCTTTATGCATGGACTCAACAGTGCAACATCTCTGGGAGGTTGTGGTTAGACGGAGATTACCCCTTTCTCACATGAACAATATGTCTCAGTCAAACACAGACAATGAAAGAGATGCAGTAGAGTTTTCAATAGCTTTTATTAACAAGACTGCAATCTATGATAAATTGCATGAGCTGCAATGATTAGCATAATGAATAATGCAAGGAACAGAATGGTAAAAACAAGAGTCATGAATACAAAGACCCCACCATCTTGCAACAACATGAAGTGTAAAGCAGGTGTGGTGTATTCCCTAATACCCTATCATGATGAACCTAATCTCTAACCTAAAGAGAGCTAGGTGTGTTAAACCTAATCTGCCCGTACCATGTCCATGAGAAGAGTCCCCCAACCCTCATTTCCTTGGAATGAGGTCTCTAGATCAGACTTCGTAGGGACACGAAGACTGGGTCAGCATCAAGGCGACGTGTAGCATAGATGGCGTCGATGGTATCTGATAGGAATCCCTCTCATTATCTTGTCTGTGTGAGATATATTTATACAGATGTGGTAGGACCCCTTACGCAGATATGTTTCGAAACAATAGGTAAGAAGGCATGCTTGGGGCAGCAATTTTCGAAACAATAGATAAGAAGGCATGCTTGGGGCGGCAATTATATAAACCTACGTATCTCATTTATCTTTGATGCTGATAGTGACGCCTTCACAGAATGGCACTGATAACGTGAAACTAAAACATCTTCCTAACTATAAACATGGCAGCCATCTTGGAAGAAATAATTAAATAAATGTGCTAAAACAGAGCAAGCTAAGTACGTTAAAAGCCACTGGGTGACGGGGACACAGGCCTGCAAGCCAGAAGGCTAAGCTATCTCCTGATTCCCATTAAAAACTAAATAGGATCCACTACAGTACTCAATTTAGGGGACATTAAGGGGAGTAAAGGGTAGTAGCCAATGGGTTACTTACCCTTGGGGGTCACTACAACCCATTCATGAACACTTCCTGTGGGGAGAGGGCATTATCCTGTCCAGAGTTCCTAGCTTTCACCACACACAAGATGGTGGAATTTCTTAGGCTGTGTCCAATTCAGGCTGGTCACTCTTAGGGGTATGTCCAGCCTGGAAATGTACCACTCCTCCTTCATTGCTAATATTCCCGCCTGTCCAGGTGCCAAATGGGCCCTAGGGCGGGGGGGGGGGTCAGCATCCTTCTCCTGAGGAGAGCCAGTTGTGCATACCAAAGGCAGTGGGTGTCTTTGAAGTCTCCTGCCTTGGAATGTGTCGATTTGTGGGTCATCCTGTTGGGTGGGGTGTGATAACACCTCTGCCAGAGCAGGCTTTTTTTATGACCTCCTTAGAGCAAAGACTCTCACCCTTCAGGGTCAGAATCTCGTCTGCTGGTGGCAGACTGTCTAAAACTAGTCAGTGAGCCCACTAGCAGTTGGTTAATTTTCAGGGGGCACCTCTAAGGTGCCCTCTGTGTGTATGTATTACTATATCCATCACTAGAATCAGTGACGGTTTATTAATACAAGATGTTTGATACCAAATATCCCTAGTTTCAGTGAGGCCATCATGTACCTGGGGAACTTGTAGTGACCATTGTCCAGCACATGTACCTAAAATGGCTTCACTGCACACTTACTATGTCTAAGAATCGACAAAGACATAGCAGGGGCATATCTGCTCTTGCAGATATGCCCACACATGTAATATAATGCACCCTGCTTTAGGGCTGTAAGGCCTACTGTGGGGGTGACTTACAAATACTGCAAGCAGTGTTTAAGAGGCATGACACACATGCTGTGTTCATGTTGTTTTCACTTTTAAGAGCACCTTGTCACGCAGCCTGCAATGGCAGTCTGCATGGGGTTGGTGCCGGGTTCCTTAGAGTGGCATAAGTTTTGCTGCAGCTCTTATGGACCCTTAGTACCTATGCCCTAGGTGCCAGGGGTACCACTTACTTGGGACTTACAGAGGTGCAAAAGGGGCCAGCCACTTCGGGAATCAAGTGACCAGGTGTCTCTTTTTGGGGGAAGATCTGGTTAGCAGGAACCCAGCGCACTTTTGTCAAAGTTGCATCAAAACTAGGTGTGTGAGGGGAGTTACTGCAACCAGGGTCCAGCTTCTTACAGTGGTTATTGTAGGTGGTAAGTGGTCCGAAAAGTGTTGTTCTGGACTGAGATTTCAGTTTGTGTGAACCTTCAAGTTCAGCTTTGGTTGGAAGTGCTACCTCCTGGCACAGCTTGGTTCTGCAGAGCTGAAGTGTTTGTTTTGCTGAATGCATGAACTCCTTCCTTCTGGTAAAGAATTGTAAAGTAGTTTATCCAGAGTTCTGAGCTTATGTTCTGCTCCAGGTTCTTCGGAGGATGTCCACAGCCCCATCTTACAATCTCCCAAAATTTCATGGAGTTATTGTATTTTAGTGGGGCTTGCCAGTGCTTTTGCGCATGGTCTTTCTTCTTAAAATTTATCAGCTGTTTATACTGCTTTCTGCTGTAATTAAAAATATAAGCTGTTCATTGTAGTCAGACAGATGTCGATTTTTCAAGGCTAAGGAAAGTGACCTTTTTAGTTTTAGGCATTCCACATCGTACCACTCTAGAGAAGAGTATTCAGATGTGACTTGGATTTTGCTTTATCTGACCACGAATGTCTGCACCAGCAAATCTTCAATTTTGCTCAGCTGCTGCTCCTCCTCTTCTAGAACTGGGGTTGTGCTAGAAGATTGCAGAGTCATCCATTCCTGGTCAGAAGTGTAAATCTTTGTGTCACATTTGTCGTCAATATCGACTATGTTCTTCCTGTTTGATTTCATGGCAATATTTTTGCTGCTTGCATGTTTTTCTGAGGTAGAAGCAGGAAGGCTTTGGGCTGGATGCTTCATAACCAAAAGTAGTGGGTCATGATCACTTTCGATCCTGCCATGAACTTTCATATCAATGACACAGTGCCATGCTTCAATATCTAGGGTCATATAGTCGATGATACTTTGCCTTGACAGCTCTAAAAGTGGGTTTTGGAGGGTTCTCTGATGGTGTTCAGCCATTCAATGGGCACATGCTTCCCTAGTCTACAGCTTTGAACATAAATTCACCCTTCTTTGTGCATGTGCAGTGCTCTTTGGCTGCTAGAGGGATGTTCCATGCACTATCTTTGTGGATTATCGAGTGATCCAACATTAGGGGGTGCATTTTTGTATTAAAGTCACCACAAACCAATGGGCAATTGCCTTTAGTGCAAGTGAGCCCCGCAAGCGTGCTATCGGGTTGGGTCATCATCGCCCCTTCCAATCTTTTCACCATAAGCTGGTCTTTACCAGTAGGATATCAGACTTGACCAGAGTCCTTCTGCCTGGGGGAAAATAGACATTCCGGATCTTAAGTGTCCATTCCTTGTTTTTGAAGTCGATAATTTGTATGTTCATATTTACTATATTATGAATTATCTCAGCATTAGCTGCCAATAATGATCTTATCCAAGTGGTTAAGCCCCCTGAAGGTCTGCCCTTTTGTTGTTTGTTGGCAGATACATATATTGTGTAACCATCAAGATCTATGATATCAGTTGACCATGTTTTTTACAAGCAGCAGATGTCCTGCTGTTTTAAAAAAGACAGCCAATCCTTGTCCTCCATTTCTTTTTACTTTAAGCCTGCTATGTTCCAACTCATAATTTTTTAATATACTTTCATCCCAATTTCTGGATTGAAGATTCTGGGTTTATCCAATAGGCGATCCACACTAAATCAGTCAATGATGTCTTGTTAATGGCACGTAATCAAAATTTTGATTCAAACAGACTATTTGTTGTTGCGTACCTATAAGTGTTTGCGCTTGTTGATTCCGTGATACAGCGTTCGTTATGCAGAACTTAATTTTGGTCAAATTGCCTTGCTGAGGAAGAGGTTAATTTGAGCTGAATAAGGCTCGGATTAAAGATCCGACTGGACTTGAACAGCTTTCCAGGTATAATTGAATTTGGGTGCTGTAAGAAAATAGATGGCTACAATGCTAGATTTGGTGACTCTATTAGAATGCCCCATGCTTTCATCGAATCCGCATGGTTGGGGCTTTCATTTGTTATTTTCGTACTGGACCATATTGTGTGTGTGTAGATTCTCTACGACCTGGCTTATTTGATTGGACGAAGCTTACTGCCAACAGGTCAACTGAAACCCTGCAGTCAATACCTACAATCAAGCTACAGATACTCTTGTTTGGTATGTTCTGATATACACATATATCCTTTTTCTACCTGCAAACTGAGTCATCAATATTATTACATAAATAGTCTATTTTCATGTCGCCTGAGGCAAAAAACAGATTGTTGAGCATCTTCTAAAATGTCTCGTAATTTAGCAATGTTTATTAGTAAACACCTACTTGTGCACTGGTAATCGCCAATTGATGAGAAACCAAAAATCCCATTGTTAGGAAGTATGCCCTGCAGAAAAAATGCCCAAAGGCGACACTTAATGCTCAACAAACCACTATACAATGGGAATAGTACAGTGGTTTCTATGTATAAAAACTTTGAAAATGTATTGAGCGCTCACATATTCTGTCATTTAAAGCCTATATTGGACCCAGTCGATGTTTCTGTTTTTTTAGATTTTGGATCCAGAATCTTTTGTTGAGTTTATTCCATTAGGAACTGTCTTAGAGATATATCTGACAGAGTTTGTGACACCCAAAGATACTCTGCCATTTTGATGCCATCCAATGAAAGCACTTCAGAAAGGGTTAATGGGACTTAATCAACAATTTAGTGAGCAAGGAGTTAACCCATAGCAATGTAAAGTCCTAGCGATCTACTGCTTATGACTGATGGGGTGCAATAAATACGTGGAACGCAATCCACTATACATATCAATATTATAAAAATGTCCCAGCGTGATGAAACCTTTACTTTTTAATGTACAGAATGTGGAGATCCTAATTATTGGGGTAAGGTCTATGAACTATATCACTGGGACAATAGGGAACTATGTGAGGACTATAGTAGGTATGATTTAATCTCTAAAGGTACGAGTCCGTAAATTAAATACAATCATAAGATTAACCGCACGCTATCCAGATAGTTGGTGCTGTTTTTAAAATGTATTCACTTTCACAGAGAGTAGCAACTGTGAAGTGAAGTGATGCACATGTTCACTTCTTAATCTCCTGGTGAACGAAGGGATGCAACAAGCACCTGATCTGTGAAAGCCTAAAACCGCATGGAAACAGACAGACTACTTCAAACTATTGGGTGGGGACTGGCATCCTGTACTAAAGGGTAGAACTGTGGGACCAATAGACAAATATCTTTTAAAAAGTTGATAATGCAATAGTCAAAGTTTTCTGCTTTCATTTCAACAGATGTAAATCTCTCACTCTGAGGTTTCACAGATATCCTCAGATGTGATTGTGATCTGTGCAAGTTGTGGACTTCCATTAGAATGTTCGTTTCCCTACACTTGCCCCTCCAGTCCTACTAATGTCAGTGATTCATGCCAACCTCACGTCCTAAACAAAATCCAGCAGTACAGGTTTGTTGATTAAATGAAGCAAAATAGATCGTAGGAAGTGCGACGAAGTTTAACAGTTATTTAATGTTTATTGGCATAGTTAAAAGAATGACAATATACTTAAAGTGATTTAAGGCACTAAAATCACAGCCCTTATACATTTAGATGATTCACTGTTGTAAAGCCCATCCTCAATCAAGCTGTTTATTGAGTTTTAGCAGTCTGATGATCCTCAAATGCAACACCTCTAACTCTTCATGTGAAGAATGTGCATATTTTGGCCACACCGACTCTTCCAAGTGCCCGTACCCCTTCCACTCTCAACCCTCTTTTCGTCTTAGAATGTGTTTCCCTTTCAGATATCATGCTTATCTCTCCCTCTGATGGGTCATCCACACGGCCACAGTAGACGACGTCTGCCTTCTTCATTCATGCCTTCATCCTGTGTTTTTTATTGTGTCATCCCTTTCTTCCCATTGCCCTTTTCCAGTTTTAGAGACAGTAAAATATCAAACACAAATCTTTCTAGGCCTTCATGAGAAAGAACTAATGTTAGGAACTTGTAGTTAATACGGTACCATATACTTCTTCATGTAGACAAAGAAGAGACAGAGAGCTAAGAACCAACACATGTTGATGCCTTTAGTAAAGAATACCATTCCCTTACTCCCTCCACAACCTCCATTTGATTCCCTTCTTCAGTTTATAACAAAGTTTTACCAGGTTGGTACTGGAACCATCAGAGGGTGGCAGGACTACAGAAACAATGCTTGGGCCTCCCCCTGTATCTCCAATGTCCTACTCCTACTTTTATTTCTCTGCCTTTTGGAAAGCTTAATACCTGCCATATGTAAACAGAAGTTGTATGGCTGCTAAACACGAGAAGCCAGGCAAGCACTGATAATAATTTATATGTGGAAAACCTGGTCAGTGGTGGAAAGTGTGACTCTCGTTTCTCATTAAAAGGATAATTAGAAGCAGGCTCCATCATCTGAGAGACCGAGCTTGAAGGAATAAAGTGACTGGGACCACTCAAAGGACATTGAACTAAGTTTGTGCAACTAAGAACTGTCCATTGGACTGCAGAGGCTCAATTCTTTGGTGCAAATTCAGACACAATCCACATTTAATTAGTTATATAAGCTTAAATGCTGCAACATGGCTACGTTGGCACACAAAGTTTGTCAGTCTGGACTCGTTGAAAGAAGATGTTGAAGTTGATCTCCTGGTCAGGAACAGGGTTTGAGTTGCGGGATAAGCAAAGTTCCAGCTGATTGTTGACCGAATGTGTCCATTGCAGGCTATCTGTGAATGAGTTTGGCACAGGTGGTTACAACAAAACACTTGTTTACTGGTCCCTCCTGGTCTTAACTTATCACCCAGCTACCTAAAAAATACAGATCAGGATTCATCCCACTCGATTTGTGTCCCTGTTAGTTTGAGGTCTGTTTTTGCAAAACAGTTGCTGAGTTTGCATACATCTCCCCACTTTGGAATTGGTCCAAAGCTTTCATCGTTTTGAGTATAAGCGTTTTTGCAGGCTTGGGCAGATGTATTTGCTGGTGCTTTCCAACAATTGTTCCCACTGTTGTATCGGTGATGTGAGACTGCTGTGGTGTCCACTGTTATATTTATCTCAGGTTTTGCCTCAGAGAAGGACCTTAAGTTAAAACCATGACCTCCGTTGTACGACCATGATTTTTTTGGTGGTTTTCTGACACTGAACTGGGCAATCAAGACAACAACAAACTCTTCCTGAGTTTAAGATCCACTTCTGTATGTTTTGTGGTCCTTCAGTTTGTCCAGCACACTGGAAGGCACATAGACATATCACACTAAATCCAGAGGAACAGAGACCCTTTCAAGCAGGAGGGGTCTCAGTGGAATACAAGTAGACAGACACACCCCAAGTCCCTGTGTCCACGTAGTAAAACACCACTATTAATAGGGCCAAATGTGATGCAGGAAGATGGTTCAGCATTGATTGTAGCGCAGCTGCAAGGCCCGTTTCAGCTCTTCCTCAATGCCTTCGAAGAGGAAATTCAGCCATGTTAGAATAGAGACAATTGTATATAGTCAAGGCTGTATCTGATTTCAAACCAGAGTAGCGCTTTGAAAACAAAGTTGACATGCACTGGGTGTTAGCATGCAGGATCCACCCAGACAGGATGCAGATGTGCTCCACAGAAAGACAAGGCCACAATTTACAGAAACACCAAACATGAGGACAGTGCAGATGAATACTGCGAGAGGGACGACAGAAAAACTGCATGCTCCAGCACTGAACAGAGAAAGAACACAGCAGCAGCATGTGTGACCAATGTGGGAGGAAAGACCGGATCAGGCTCCACAAGCACAGAAGGCAAATCACCATGTACAAACATAGACTACTAGACGAACAGAGCATGAGAATGCACCAATGCAGAAGACCGTGGCAGTGCCATCTAGTGTTTGGCTCGGACGTGTACAACTTATTTTTGTTCAAAGAAGTCTTTCAAGTCAAGATGTGTAATGGCTCCTCCCTTAGCTGGCAATGCGCAAGGGCATCGACTCCATAGGTAGATCGTTTTCCTGCATGGCAGGTGAGTATGGAGACAGAGCATGATAATGAGTAAAGATGTCCATGCAAGAGAAAAGGTCAATAGGAAAGAGATATCTGCAACAACCAAAGACTTAAGAGGAGAAGGGTGGGCGCATGTGAATTTACAGCACTGCATGCCACTAACAAATGTTAATAGGGTAAGCAACACTTTCTGTTTGTTGTACAGTGTAGCTACACATGCATGCTCTGCTCTGCACAGAATGTAAAAGCAGTTCCTCCTTAAGGCAACAACTAGCCAGAGAATGTTGCAGAACAGTAAAATAGTGTACGCTGGACAGCTTGACCACTTGGGCCTGCTGCCTCACTAGGGCATCAACACAATAATGTTTGGTGAACATGTGCAGTGTGGGGCAGGTGGCTGCTTTGCAGATATCAGCCATTGGAATATTGCCTAAGAAAGCCATTAAGGCTTCTTCACTTGTAGAATGTGGCCTTAGCAGAGTAGAGAGCTGCCTTTTGGCTGTGGCATCGCAGGTTAGAATACAGTTGAGTAGCCATAGGGCTATTACTGCTTTTAAAATTGCACTGCCTTTGTGGGGTTTTGAAAAAGCTACACATAACTGTTGTGTCTTACGAAATGTTTTCTTCCTATCTGTGTAGTACAAGGGCCCTTTTTACATCTAATGTATGAATTGCTCTTTATTGCTATTGCGTTTGCATGCAAAAAGAGCACTGGTAGATCAATTCTATGGTTAAGGTGAAAATAAGGGATCAAGTTGGGTAAAAGTTTTGGATTAGTTGTAAAATGTACCTTAAAAAAAGGTTCCTCTAACATGAGCACTTGAATCTTACTTACATGTCAAAGGGAAGTGATGGCAAACAAGACTCAGAGAGAGGTACCCCCCCCCCCCCCACCCCCACCCCACCCCCATGAGCTTGGTGAGGCTACATTGAGATTCCTGGATGGGACTGAGGGTATCCTGGGAGAGATAACCCTCTTTAGACCTTCAATGAAAGCTTTAATAACAGGGATTCTTAAAAGAGAGGAGTGCTCCTTTTTCTCTAAGTATGCAGCCATCACAGCTAAGTGTAAACAAATTGATGTGTAAACCCAGCTTCGGCCTGCAGGTCTTAAATATGGTGGGGTGTGCCAGGTCCATACTCACCATATCTGCAGCTCCCCCAGCGTCCACAAGTAGGAATGGAAGGGCTTCCTTCCTGCTTTGTGGAACAAGATTCTAACCAGTTCAGAAGCTGCTCTCATGTTGTTTTTAGGATTGGTGGGAGCAAACTAACCCAGAGCTCATTTTGAGGCTGGGGCCTGTGCCAGCAATCCCCCAGCTGTTTGACAGCACTGGGATTGCTGGGTCTACAGTGCGCATGTCATGCAGGCCATAGATAGACAGCTGGCCAACCCAACATGAGCACTGTAAGGGGCAGCAGTCATCCTGCAATTGCAAGATGCAGCCCCACCCCCTACCCTCAGCGCGAGGGAAAAATAAAATGGCATTATTATGCCATTATATTTATTTGTTTGCTTGCTGCGCTTGCTTATCTGCTCCGTTGGAGGAACCGCCCCTTTGTAAACCAGGACTGAACATTGCCAGTGCAACAGGTAGCAAACAAACAGTGTCACCCCCACACATCCCACCCCACCACCCCCAAATGTCAGCCATTGTCTACCCCCCTCCTCATCCCCTCCCCAAAAGGTATTCCTCCAGGAGGTGAACCTTGTGGATTGCTCATCGCCAAATATCCTGTGCCAGCCCCAACAGCTGTGGGTAGTGCATGCCCCATGTTCCTGTAGCTTGTACAAAACTGTCATGTTGTCTGTTTTGATCAGGGCTGTTTTGTGGTGAACTTAACAAAAGAAAGCTCTGAGAGCCAATTGGACTGCCAAGCACTCCAGACAGTTTATGTCAATGGCTTGTTGGAGGGAAGTCCACAAATTCTGAACTTTGATGTACTGTAGGTATGCCCTACAGCATGTGAGAGGTGTCCATGGTGATGGTCACTTGGTGAACTGGTTCTATGAAAGACCTGCTCTGCAACAGTTTGTTGTTCTTCCACTTCCACCACAGCATAGAGCGGTGGGTACTGGCCTTTATCAACACTAGAAGACTGAAAGGCTTAGATTCAAGCAGGATTTGGGTAAGCCTTTCCAGTTATTGAATTCAGTATCGCCCCTAGACAGGGTTGTATCCATAGAGGCTGAAGGTGGAATTTCCCCACGTTGATGGTGAAGCCCAGTTCATGATGGAGATATAAGGTGACCTGCATGTGAGCTAGACACTGCAAATTGCTTGTACTCCTTATCAGCCAATCGTCAAGGTACAGGAAGATGTGGATGCCCCTCCTCCATATATGAGCGTTGACCACTGCCAGGCATTTTGTGGAAACACCAAAGGGAAGAACCTTGAATTGAAAGTGTTGTCCACTTACCATGAATCTGAGGTAGCAGCAATGTGCTGGGTGGACTGGGATGTGGAAATAGGCATCCTTCAAATCGAGGGCAGTCATGAAGTTGCCTTGCTGCAGCAATGGTATGACATCTTGTAGCATGACCGTGCGGAAATGCTCTGACATGATGTACTTTTTTGAGAAGTCAAAGGTATTTTGTGGGGATTAGGAAATACACCCCTTTTCCGTGTTGATGAGGTGGCACTGGTTCTATAGCGTCCTTGAGTAAAAGGGCAGCTACCTCCTCTTTGAGGAGCTGCTGATGTTGAGGGATAATGGAGTGTCTATGTGGCGGGGTGTTTGATGATATGGTAGTGAGCTCCAGGGAGTAACTGTGTTCTATAATGGCCAGGACCCACTGGTTTGAGGTGATGTTTTGCCATTGTGAAAGGAAGCCCTGGAAACGTTCCCCGACAGGTGTTGTGGGATCAGGGGAAGGGAGAGTGAGTCACTGCTTGGAAGGGGTGGCTCCCTTAGCTGCTCCACCTCTACCCTTACCTTTGGTATTGTTTCCCCCGATGATGCCCCTGGAGTATCCTCGGGAGGCTTGGGGCAGCTGTTGCTGCCTCTGGTAGGGAAAGGAAGCCTCAGGGAAGGTGACTTTTTCACTGCCAACAAACTGTGTGCATCGAAAAGTGGAACAAGGCATGGGAACTGAAGAGTTTCCATCACTTTGGTTGTATCAGTGGCCTCTCTGATTTTTTACAGCACATGATCAACTTGTGGGCCGGAGAAGTGTTCTCCATCAAATGGCATTTTAATCAGATGCTGGCTTAAAGCCAGAGATACGAAACCAAGCATGCCAGCGGATTAGGACACTGAAGTTTACCACCCTGGTGAGAGCTGTGTTGAGGGTGCCTCTAATAAAAGTGTGGGAGATAATATACCCTTCCGACAATGTCCTGAGCTTGCTGCTAGTATTGGTCAGGGAGATGTTGTATGGGCTCTCCCATTTCATCCCATTGGGTATGGTCATAACTTGTCAACAGCCCTACAGAACTGGCGATGCACCAATGAGTCACATAGACCACAAAGCAATTGTTTTCCCCAATGCGTCAATCTTTTTACTTTCTTTATCTGGGGGCAGGGTGTCCCTTGGGCTTTGGCTGATTTGGGGATGGCATGTACCACCAGTGAATCTGTTGGGAGCTGGCCTCAAATGTAGAGTGGATCAGAGGGCGAGGGCTTATATTTTTTTTTGTAAATCTTCCAGGTGACATCTCCTGCCTTCACCAAGACCTTACACACCTCCTGCATAGTGGCAAGAATTGAGTGGCTGTTAGAAATAGGGTCTCTAGTCGGTTTACACCCTGTCCAAGTAGGGACCCTCACTGTAGTTAGGGCAAGGGAGATACCCAGCTCAGATAACCCCTGCTCACCCCCTTAGTAGCTTGGCACGAACAGTCAGGCATATTTTAGAAGCAATGGGTAGAGCATTTTTGCATAGCACACAGTAATACAGTGAAAACACTAAAAAGGACACCACACCAGTTTTAGAACAATAGCCAATATTGATCTGTGTTAAACAAGACCAAAACAAGAAAAATCCAACATACAGTAATAAAGATATGAATTTTGCAAGCATTACTTAAAATGAAAATGTCACTTACCCAGTGTACATCTGTTCGTGGCATCAGTCGCAGTAGATTCGCATGTTCTGCAATAGCTCGCCATCTGGTGTTGGGCCGGAGTGTTACAAGTTGTTTTTCTTCGAAGAAGTCTTTCGAGTCACGGGACCGAGTGACTCCTCCTTTTGTCTCCATTGCGCATGGGCGTCGACTCCATCTTCGATTGTTTTTCCCCGCAGAGGGTGAGGTAGGAGTTGAATTGTAGTAATAGTGCCCATGCAATGGAGTGACTAAGTATGCACCTATTTAAGGTTGAGATGATACATATATAAATAATTGAAGGTAACTTCCAAACTGCTACAGGCTCCCGGGGAGGCGGGTGGGCACATGCGAATCTACTGCGACTGATGCCACGAACAGATGTACACTGGGTAAGTGACATTTTCAGTTCGATGGCATCTGTCGCTGTAGATACGCATGTTCTGCATAGACTAGTAAGCAGTTATTTCCCCAAAAGCGGTGGATCAGCCTGTAGGAGTGGAAGTAGTCTGAAATAATGTCCTTAATACGGCTTGACCTACTGTGGCTTGTTGTGCGGATAACACGTCTACACAGTAGTGCTTGGTGAATGTGTGAGGCGTAGACCATGTGGCTGCCTTACATATTTCTTGCATTGGGATGTTTCCTAGAAAGGCCATGGTAGCACCTTTCTTTCTGGTTGAGTGTGCCCTTGGTGTAATGGGCAGCTGTCGTTTAGCTTTAAGGTAGCAGATTTGGATGCATTTAACTATCCATCTGGCTATACCTTGTTTTGAAATTGGGTTTCCTGCATGAGGTTTTTGAAATGCAATAAAGAGTTGTTTAGTCTTTCTGATGTTTTTTGTTCTGTCAATGTAATACATCAATGCTCTTTTGACATCTAATGTATGTAGTGCCCTTTCAGCTACGGTATCTGGCTGTGGAAAGAACACTGGAAGTTCCACTGTTTGATTTAGATGGAACAGTGAAATAACCTTTGGCAAAAATTTAGGATTGGTCCTTAGGACGACTTTATTTTTGTGTAGTTGTATAAAAGGTTCCTGTATAGTAAACGCCTGAATCTCGCTTACTCTTCTCAGGGAAGTAATGGCGATGAGAAATGCCACCTTCCAGGTTAGGAACTGTATGTCGCAGGAGTGCATGGGTTCAAAAGGTGGACCCATAAGTCTAGTTAGGACAACATTTAGGTTCCATGAAGGAACAGGTAGTGTTCTTGGTGGTATAATTCTCCTAAGGCCCTCCATGAATGCTTTAATGACTGGTATTTTATATAGGGAAGTTGAATAGGTAGTCTGCAGGTATGCAGATATTGCTGCAAGGTGAATCTTAATGGAAGAGAAAGCTAGGTTAGATTTTTGTAAGTGAAGCAAGTAACCCACTACATGTTCTGGAGTTGTGTGTAATGGTTGTATTTGATTAATATGGCAGTAGCAAACAAACCTCTTCCATTTACTTGCATAGCAGTGCCTGGTGGATGGCCTTCTTGCTTGTTTTATGACTTCCATACATTCTTGGGTAAGTTGTAAGTGCCCGAATTCTAGGATTTCAGGAGCCAGATTGCTAGATTCAGCGATGCTGGATCTGGGTGTCTGATCTTTTGGTTGTGCTGTGTCAACAGATCTGGCCTGTTGGGCAATTTGATGCAGGGTACCACTGATAGGTCTAGCAGCGTTGTGTACCAGGGTTGCCTTGCCCAAGTTGGTGCTATCAATATGAGTTTGAGTTTGCTTTGACTGAGTTTGTTTACCAGGTAAGGAAGGAGAGGGAGAGGAGGAAAAGCGTAAGCAAATATCCCTGACCAGTTCATCCATAGGGCATTGCCTTGGGATTGTTTGTGTGGGTATCTGGATGCGAAGTTTTGGCATTTTGCGTTCTCCCTTGTCGCAAACAAGTCTATCTGAGGTGTTCCCCAGAGTTTGAAATAAGTGTTCAGAATTTGGGGGTGAATTTCCCATTCGTGGACCTGTTGGTGATCTCGAGAGAGATTGTCTGCGAGTTGATTTTGTATCCCTGGTATAAACTGTGAAATTAGGCGAATTTGGTTGTGAATTGCCCAATGCCAAATTTTTTGTGCTAGCAGGCTTAACTGCGTGGAGTGCGTCCCCCCCTGCTTGTTTAGATAATACATTGTTGTCATGTTGTCTGTTTTGACGAGAATGTATTTGTGAACTATTATTGGTTGGAAAGCTTTTAGTGCTTGAAAAACTGCTAGAAGTTCTAGGTGATTGATATGCAGTTTTGTTTGATGTACGTTCCATTGTCCTTGTATGCTGTGTTGATCGAGGTGTGGTCCCCACCCTGTCATGGAAGCATCTGTTGTTATTACGTATTGTGGCACTGGGTCTTGGAAAGGCCGCCCCTTGTTTAAATTTATGTTGTTCCACCACAGAAGCGAGAGGTAAGTTTGGCGGTCTATTAACACCAGATCTAGAAGGTGACCCTGTGCTTGAGACCACTGTGATGCTAGGCATTGTTGTAAGGGCCTCATGTGCAGTCTTGCGTTTGGGACAATGGCTATGCATGATGACATCATGCCTAGGAGTTGTAATACCATCTTTGCCTGTATCTTTTGTGTTGGATACATGCGTTGTATGATGGTGTTGAAATTTTGAATTCTTTGTGGACTTGGAGTGGCTACTCCTTTTGATGTGTCTATTATGGCTCCCAGGTATTGTTGTACCTTGCGTGGCAGAATTTTGGATTTTGTGAAATTGACGGTGAACCCTAGTTTGAAGAGGGTTTGTATGATATGATTTGTGTGATTTGAGCACTCTATTAACGAATGGGCCTTGATTAGCCAGTCGACTAGATATGGGAACACATGTATTTGCTGCCTTCTTATGTGTGCTGCGACTACCGCTAGACATTTGGTAAAGACTCTTGGTGCGGTTGTTAATCCGAAAGGCAGTACCTTGAATTGGTAATGTATTCCTTTGAATACAAACCTTAGGTATTTCCTGTGCGATGGGTGTATTGGTATATGGAAATAAGCATCCTTGAGGTCTAAAGTTGCCATGTAGTCGTGCAGTTTTAGCAATGGCAATACTTCTTGTAGTGTGACCATGTGGAAGTGGTCTGATTTGATGAAAGTGTTCACTACTCTGAGGTCTAGGATTGGTCTCAGTGTTTTGTCCTTCTTTGGTATCAGAAAGTACAGTGAGTAAACTCCTGTGTTTATTTGTGTGTTTGGCACTAATTCGATTGCATTCTTTTGCAATAGTGCCTGCACTTCTATCTCCAGGAGATTGGAATGGTGTGTTGTTAAATTTTGTGCTTTTGGTGGTATGTTTGGAGGAAATTGTAGAAATTCTATGCAATAACCATGTTGGATAATTGCTAGAACCCAAGTGTCTGTAGTGATTTCCTCCCATGCTTTGTAATAATGACCTATTCTTCCCCCCACTGGTGTTGTGTGGAGGGGGTGAGTGACCTGTGAGTCACTGTTTAGTAGTAGGGGCTTTGGGGCTTTGAAATCTTCCTCTATTTCTAGGGAATTGCCCTCCTCTATATTGTCCCCGAAAACCTCCTCTATACTGTCCCTGGTAACTGGACGGTGTGGCTTGTGAGGTGCTGGCTTGTGTGCTTTGACCTCGAAACCCCCCTCGAAAGGGCGTTTTACGGAATGTGCTGTAATTCCCTCTGCTCTGCGGGGAGTAGAGTGCGCCCATGGCTTTGGCAGTGTCCGTATCTTTTTTGAGTTTCTCAATCGCTGTGTCCACTTCTGGACCGAACAGTTCTTTTTCATTAAAAGGCATATTGAGAACTGCTTGTTGAATCTCTGGTTTAAATCCAGACGTTCGGAGCCATGCATGCCTTCTGATAGTTACAGATGTATTAATTGTCCGTGCAGCTGTATCTGCAGCGTCCATGGAGGAGCGGATCTGGTTGTTGGAAATGGTCTGTCCCTCCTCAACCACTTGTTTTGCCCTATTTTGTAAGTCCTTGGGCAGATGTTCAATGAGATGTTGCATCTCGTCCCAGTGGGCTCTGTCATAGCGCGCAAGTAGTGCCTGTGAGTTCGCGATGCGCCACTGGTTTGCAGCTTGTGCTGCGACTCTTTTAGCAGCTGCATCGAACTTGCGGCTTTCTTTATCTGGGGGTGGTGCATCTCCAGATGTGTGAGAGTTAGCCCTTTTCCTAGCTGCTCCTACAACGACAGAGTCTGGTGGCAGCTGTGTAGTGATGAAAGCCGGGTCTGTAGGAGGCGCCTTATACTTTTTTTCCACCCTTGGTGTGATTGCCCTACTTTTGACCGGCTCCTTAAAGATGTCTTTTGCGTGCCGGAGCATACCAGGGAGCATAGGCAGGCTTTGGTAGGAGCTGTGGGTGGAGGAGAGGGTGTTGAATAAGAAATCATCCTCGACCTGTTCTGAGTGGAGGCTTACGTTGTGAAATTGTGCTGCTCTAGCCACCACTTGAGAATACGCGGTGCTGTCTTCTGGTGGAGATGGCTTTGTAGGGTATGCCTCCGGACTGTTATCTGACACTGGGGCGTCGTATAGGTCCCATGCGTCCTGATCTTGGTCACCCTGGCTCATGGTGGTGTGAGCTGGGGAGTGTGATGGAGTTTGTGCTGGTGAGACGTTAATCACAGGCGGAGGAGAGGGTGGTGGGGTAACTCTTTTCACCACTTTTGGTTGTGGTGTCTGTTCCGTCTGGAACTCCAACCTTCTCTTTCTCCTAATGGGGGGAAGGGTGCTTATTTTTCCTGTCCCCTGCTGTATGAAGATACGCTTTTGCGTATGGTCCACATCAGTTGCTTGCAGCTCTTCCTCAAACCTATGCTTCTGCATTTGGGAGGTTAGCGAGTGCTCTTCTGTATAAGAGCCTGAAGCTGGGTCGCTTGCAGTTTGTTTCGGCATCGAAACCCTGTCTGCGTGTTTTTTCGGCTCCGAGGTGACTCTTTTCTTTTTCGGGGCCGAAACCTCTCGGCGTCGATCTGTTTCGGTGCCGCTGTCTCGGCGTCGAGCCGTGTCGGCACCGGCATCTCGGTGTCGAGGCTTGTCTCCAGCACTTTCTCGGTCCCGAGA
Source organism: Pleurodeles waltl (assembly GCF_031143425.1). NCBI lineage: Eukaryota > Metazoa > Chordata > Amphibia > Caudata > Salamandridae > Pleurodeles > Pleurodeles waltl. The sequence goes on along the minus strand of NC_090451.1, from coordinate 64,591,737 downwards.
AGGCTGCGTGCCGGTGTCTCGACCGGAGTCGGACGATCTCGGCACTGTTTGGGCCTTTTTCGGTGCCGACGGGCGGTCACCGAATTTATGGGTCGAGCCATGGCCTGGTGGCAGTGGCGTCCCCTGGGCCTTGTAAATGTTCTTCTGAGTGGATTTCGACGTCTTACTCACGGTTTGTGTATCGTCGAATCCTTCGGAGTCTGAGCCTTGGATCGAGAAGGTACCTTCTTCTTCCTGTTCCTCGAACTCCCGTTGGGCTGTCGGCGCGGACGCCATCTGAAGTCTTCTGGCTCGACGGTCTCGGAGTGTTTTTCGGGACCGGAACGCACGACAGGCCTCGCAGGTGTCTTCGCTGTGCTCAGGTGACAGGCACAGGTTGCAGACCAAGTGTTGGTCTGTGTAAGGGTACTTATTGTGGCATTTGGGGCAGAAACGGAACGGGGTCCGTTCCATCGGCGTTCTTCAGCACGCGGTCGGGCCGACCAGGCCCCGACGGAGGATCGAAAAACTACCCCGAAGGGCACCGGAGCTCTTCGATCTTCGATGCGGTGTGGAATCTAAGTACGCCGATCCCGAACGCAACAATACCGACGAAAATCTTCCGAAATTAGCTAATTTTCCGTTCCGAAACTCGGAGCGACAGGAACACGTCCGAACCCGATGGCGGAAAAAAAACAATCGAAGATGGAGTCGACGCCCATGCGCAATGGAGACAAAAGGAGAAGTCACTCGGTCCCGTGACTCGAAAGACTTCTTCGAAGAAAAACAACTTGTAACACTCCGGCCCAACACCAGATGGCGAGCTATTGCAGAACATGCGTATCTACAGCGACAGATGCCATCGAACATACAGATCCTTGAAGTTGATAGCTCTGTCTGGGGCTATCACTGCATCGTGAATAACAAATCCAACAGTTCAGGCTGACCGCGGCATTGTGGGCCAGCTACGGTGTCGAGAAGAACCGCAAACAGTACTTTGGAAATGTGGGGCGTCATGATCCTCGCGATGAGATCCAGAGTGTGGCATTGCTGGAGTGGGCAGGTCTGAGGTCGGTGCAGGGGCCATGAGGCCCTTGAAGTCACATGCATTGCAGATAGAACTCCGGGCTGATGACTAAGTCAGGAGCGCTTGTGTTGATGCATCGGGCTGTGGTGCGAAGCAGGACGATGCAACATGCAGTGCCCACAGGTCACGGTGCAGACATCGGCTCAGTGACTGCGTCTTGCAACATCACTGAGACCAGGGCTGTTGTGTAAACTGGGGCAGTGCTATGTGCGATGTCTCCAGGTCATGGTGCAGGCAGCAGCGTTGTCGCTGCTGAAGCGCTGTTGTCGGTAGGCCCAAGGCAGCAGTACGACGTGGGGCGGGCTCCGTGCGGCGGGCTCCATGCGGTGTTGACAGGGGCGTCTATTGACAATGCTGGAGGCAGTGGCGCTGGCATTGGTGGGCCAGGACGGTGCTTTGTGTACCTCCCGAGCGGTGTCCTCAGGCCACATTGCAGTCAGCGGCATTGGGGTCAATGTAGAGTGGTGGGGTCGGGGATTACCAAGGCTGCGGTGTGAGCAAGGCTATGCTGAGTGCAGGTCCCACGGATCACGGTGCAAGCAGTGGCTCAGTGACTGCATCGGTGAGACCAGGGTTTCGGTGCGAAGCGGGGCATGGCTCCTTGGGTCGTCATCAGGTCATGGTGCAATCAGCAGCATCAACGGCCTCATGGTGGTTTTTTCTTCTGTTGCAGCACAAAACACACAGTTCTCAGTGCTGTAGGCAGATGAACCTGAAGTCTTTAATATCCCTGAGACTTCCAACAGGAGGCAAGCTCTGCTTCAAGCCCTTGGATAAACTTTACAAGCAGGATGCACAGCAAAATCCAGTCTTTGTCCTCCTTAAGGCAGAAGCAGCAACTGCAGGCCAACCCAGCGTAGCACACACAGCAAAGGGGGCAGTACTCCTCCTCCAGCTTAGCCTTGGCAGAGGTTGTTCTTGATCCAGAAGTGTTCTGAAAGTCTCGGGTTTTGGGTCCACTACTTATATTAATTTCTTCCTTTGAAGTAGGCAAACTTCAAAGTAAAGTCTCTGTTGTTCACAAGATCGTGCCTTGCCCAGGCCTGGCTCCAGGCGCACTCCAGGGGGTTGGAGACTGCATTTTGTGAGGACAGGCACAGCCCTTTCAGGTGCAGGTGTCAGCTCCTCCCTTCCCACTCTAGCCCAGGTAATTACATCAGAATAGGCAGGACACACATAAGCTTCCTTTATGTCACTGTCTAGAGGGAATTCACAAATAGCCCAACTGTCAGTCTGACCCAGACATGGATTCCACAGGCAAGCAGAGGCACAGAATGGTAAAGCAAGAAAATGCCCACTTTCTAAAAGTAGCATTTTCAAATAGACAATCTAAAAACCAACTTTACCAAAAGATGTATTTTTGAATTGTAAGTTCAGAGGCACCAAACTCCACATCTCTATCTGCTCCCAATGGGAAACTACATTCAAAATATATTTAAAGACAGCCCACATGTTGACATGTGGGAGAGATAGGCCTTGCAATAGTGAAAAACGAATTTGGTAGTATTTCACTTTTAGGACGTGAAAAACACACCAGTACATGACCTACCTTTTAAGTACACTACACCCTGCCCATGGGGACAAGGGATGGCTTACATTTAGTGAAAGGTAAGGTTTGGACCTGGCAAGTAGGTACAATTTTCAGGTCGAATTGGCAGTGCAAGACTGCATATATACAAGTAGGCCTGTAAACATGTCTCAAGACCTGCCACTGCAGTGCTTCAGGCCCACTAGTAGCTTTTGATTTACAGTCCCTGGGCACCTCTAGTGCGCTTTACTAGGGACTTACTAAAAAATCAAATATGCCAATTATGGATAACCCAATAACCAATACAATTTACACAGGAAGCACTGCAAAGGTAAAGTGTGCATAGACAATAAACCAGCAAAAACAAAGTCCAGCATACCATAACACAGGAGGTCAGAAGGCAAAAAGACAGGGGGAAGACACGGCAAAAGATGCCAGGTCTAACAATGGCCCACTATGTGTGGGAGGGCGTTTCCAACAAGAACTCATCCTCTTCAAGTATGGAGTGTAGATCCACCATGTGGAAGGTGGCTGCTCTATGAATAATCTCATGGTAAGAGAAGGTTTCATCAGGATGGGAAGCTTTGGCATGGTAAAGCTCAGGGTTGTTGGGCCCTGGATGGACGGACAACCCCATAATCCCCCTAGGGGTCATCCTAAGGATCCTAGCCATACAGAACATCTTAGGTATTTAAGGGTGAAGGGCTTCTGTCCCCATAGGATAAATGGGTAGACCCATATGGCAATCAGGGTGGGTGTTTCTTTGGTGTTGGTGGGGGAGGTGGAGGACTGGGAGGAGCAGGCCTTTTGGGCAGTGGACTACAGCCCCCATCTTGTTGCTTTTTTCTGCTTTGGAGGCTCCAACAACAGTTGCTCCTCAGTTGAGAGCTGCCTCTTGTGAGAGAGAGTCTGCTGCACTTGTGGCGGGGGCTTAGCAATGATCTTGCCTGTATGAGGATGAATAAAAAACCTTTGCTGCCAAGAGTCCAATACCTCCTGAAGACACTGTAAGATGAGATGCTGTTTGAGTATGCCATAGGCAAGCGACTGGACGCCGAGGTCTATTTGGGCTTTCGTGTTTCAGCTCTGAGGAGTTCTTCTGAGGCGGTGTCGAACCACCAGATGGCACCAAAGGGAGCTGTTGGCATCAAAGCAGGCTGGGACTTAAATGACTGGCTAGGTGTCTGAGTCTACTCCAAAACCATAGGTCAGTACTAGTCATGGCTGGGAGGCAGTGGCGGCCTGAAGGCTGTATCCAAGAATGACTCAATACCCATACCCTTAAGAGTACAAGAGCACGTTGGTGTAATATGGACTCTCTGTAGCCATCTGGTTGAGCCACGGTCAGCTGCAGGTCTGGATTCTCAGAGTCCAACAGGATATCTGGTTCCAGGCTGAAGGTTGCTGCCTTTTTGGAGGCAGTGTTTTCCTCCGCTTCTTCCCCTACTATGCAAATCGACGGTCCATTTGATTCCAAATGGTCTTTTTCAACCAAATTGTGAGGCAGGTGGAGCAGTGGGCCTCATTATGGTCCGGGAACAGACAAAGCTTGCAGAGGGCATGCTGGTCTGTCCACAAGTACTTAGAATGGCACTGTGGACAGTATCAGAAGGGTGTTTTTCCCATTACGCATTTAACTGTCTTGAGCTCAAGACTCTATGAAAGCGGCCCAAGAGGGGCAAGGCCTCCGTGTGGGCCTGAGTAACACTGTTGAAGCAAATCGGAAGGAGGAGCCATGATGGTGAGAAGAAAAGAGGTGCACTGAACGATTTTTTGAGGGCTACTGGGAGCAGAGAACCCAAAGCCCCAACAAAGATTGGCATGAAGCATTGAGGTGGAACCCCAGCAAAGCACGTCAAACCCCAACGACAGAAGAAAACAATCTAACTATGGAGTCAATGCCCATGCACATTGCAAGCTAAGGGCAGAGTCACTACACCTCATTACTCGAAACACGTCTTCAAACAAAAATAAGTTGTACAAGTCTGAGCCCAACACTAGATACCAGGAGTATGCCGAGCTTGTGTATCGACAGCTACACATGCCATAAACATGACATTAGTGTTACTCGAACCAAACCAGAAATGACTGTGTGGCCAAAGTTCTGGGCTCATGGCTGCCATGTCTTGCTACTTACCATTTGCACTGCTGGTGGGAAAGCATTGTTGCCTGGTAGCAGAGTTACGTGGCACATCACCTGCTTGGCCCTCACTGCTCCTTCGGGCTGTAGGCTCTGTAGGAAACAACAAATGATAAGGTATTAGATTTTAGCCATGTCCTTGCATACAGTGAGCTCTGACCTCCTGAAGGATGCTGCCTGTGTAAGCATCCATACGAAAGTCGAATACTTTTCTATATTGCATACCACATGATAATAAAACATCTATTTTATGGGTGTATACTGCATGACTGTACAATACTGTTGTATGTGGGGCGCTGAAGCGCTCACCTACATGAACAGCATGCTACACCATGTAGGGTGTGTGGTTGAAAGGATGTTGTTTTTGTTTTGATCCTATGTGGAAAGTGCTTCCATGTTGTGCAAGATGACCACAAGGTGTGGTTATCGGGTAATGGGACGCAGCGTGTAGCAGTGTGTTGCCCATTGACTTCATCTTAATAATCCACTCCACTTGTGCTATTTCACACTAGTCACCTATTCTTTTGGGTATAGCCATCTATGCACTGCTTACTTACCCTGTAACCATCTGTCTTGTAGCTTCACTAGCGTTGCATACCTCTGCCATTTTGTGTTGCTGTACATACACATGCTGTGCATAGACTATAAAGCAGTGTCTCCCATAAACAGAGGCTAGCGAGTCGATGATGCAGATGTGTGGAGGAAGGTTCTTAATACAGTTTGGCCAACTAAATTGTCCTGATGAGCCTGATGTCTAGTGTCTAGTGAACACGTGTGGTGTTGACCCTTAGCAGCTTCACAGATGTCTTCTATGTGAATGTTTCTGAAGAAGGCCATAGTAGCTCCTTTATTGATGGCCCTACATATTGCAAGCAGTGTACCCTTTGCTTTAAAACTGCATATCTGTATAGTTTTAACATCGACCTGGCAATGCAACGATTGCAAATGGGGTTCCCCTGTGGAAGATTTGCAAATCCAACAAAAAGCTGCTTTGTGGATGGATTTTGTTGTGTCAGAGTATTAAATTGGGGCCAAATCAAGTGGGTTTAATTCCCTTCCCACCACTGCCTTTGGGTATGGGAAGAAAATGGGTAACTCAATTGTTTGGTTATATAGAAAGCAGAAAACACCTGTGGAAGAATTTGGCATTTGGTGCTTAAGACAACTGTACCTTTGTCTACCTCAATAAATAGTACCTCCAGTGTAGTACTTGCAGCTCACTTGACACTTCTTAGTGAGGTAATTGAAACAAGAAAGGCAACCTTCTATGACAGAAATTGCATTTACCTAGAGTGTAGAGGCTCAAATGGAGGCCCTTAAGTCTGGTCAGCGCTACATTGGAATCCCAGGCAGATGCTGGTGCATTTTGTGAAAACAATACTCTCTTGCAATCCTATGGAAAACTGGACGAACAAGTTACTTACCTTCAGTAATGTCTTAACTGGTAGAGACTCTATCTTGCTGCCAATCTGTACCTTACAATAGTCCCCAGGCGTCAGGCTGGATCCAGAATTTTGCCCTGAGTAGTATCCCTGCATGGCAGTAGGTGGTGGTGTCATTGGCATCTCCAGCTCCAGCAGTGCCAATATAGGAGTAGTTAGAGCTGACAGCCTTAGGACGGTCTTTCACCCAATATTTTGCCTACCTCCACTTTTCTGACCTAATTTTTGCTGGCTTTAGGACTCTGTGCAGTTTACCACTGCTAACCAGTGCTAAAGTGCTTGTGCTCTCATCTTAAATCATGGTGATATTGGCTTATCCCCAATTGGCATATTTAATTTACTTATAAGTTCCTAATAAAGTGGTGCTCCATGTGCCCAGGGCCTGTAAATTAAATGCTACTTGTGGACCTGCAGCACTGATTGTTTTTCACACTCAAGAGGCCCTTATCGGAATCAACACATCGCCTCGATGTGGACCCTGCCAGCACCTGCACCCGAACTCCACTGGATCTCGGAACTGATGCATCACCACCGCTGCGTGGGGAACTTCGCTGCATCTCCCTGATGGTGTGATTCAGAACCAACCAAATGCTTCTGCACCAGGATTTTAAGGTACTTTGGTTCAGCTGGCCCAATGGGGTCCCTGTATCTTGCCCGTGCTCCATCGCAGTCGGCCTGAACTTTTTATTTTGTCCCGGAACGCCATGAGCAGATATCCCAGTTTGGCACTAGTAGCTTCCAGGTGCTATTTTACAGTTTAATCTTTTTTTTAATCATATCTTGAGTTCTACTTATTGGATTTTTGGTATTTTGGTCCTGTTTATTAGAGTTTGCCCTGTTTGTCTAACCTGGTGTGGAACCTTTGTGTGGTGTTCCACAAATACTTAACACACTGTCTCTAAGTTAAACCTGACTGTGCTGTGACAAGCTACCAGAGGGTAAGCAAAGGTTAATATAAGATTTGCCTGACATTTACCCTGACAAGGCTTGTGGTTGCTGCTTGACTAAGGTTAACAACCCAGTCAACCAACAACCCAATTTCTAGCAAGCCCCACCTCAGTGCGCTGATGTCAATTTCTTTTCATGACTTTCCATGCCAGGAGCACAAAGCCACTGACCACTGATGTGTAAAACTAGAGCCTCTGAAAAGGGAACAGCCCTGCCCCACCCCTAATAGTCTGTTCACAGAGGGGGGAGGTTAATTGGGTCAGTAAGGTATCTGCAGCTAGACAGAGTCTTTACCAGATAAGGCACTACCGAAGGTAAGTAACTTGTTCATCTGATCTAGCTGCAGAATCCTTACCTTAGAATATATACCCCAGGAATACCTCCCCGAAGGTGCGTCTGCGAATATGATTTAGACTAGAAAGTCCTGCAGGACCGAACAGGCAAAGTGCCCATCCGGAGAGACCTGAATGTCAAGGCATTAGTGTGTGGTGAACCTGTGCAACAAAGCCCACATTGCAGTCTGACAGAAGCCCAAACCAGAACTTTGTGTGCTAATGCAGCTGTCACAGCCTCAGCTCTGGTGAAAGGGCACACAAGCCCTCTGGGGGTAGCTTCTTGGCCAATGTCTAGCAGATCTAAATGCAGACAATGATCTTTCGGAGATGGTTCCCATCTGCATGGTCTTATTTTTCTTGGCTCCAATGTAGCTCACAAAGAGTTGATCATCCATCCGAGGTTGTGTTTAGTCAAGTTAGAACGACAATGCTCTTTTGGGGTCCAGAAGGTGGAGCCCCTCCTCAGAAGGATGAGGCAGAATGTACAAGGTAAGCAGGGTGATGGACTAGCCTATGTGGAACGGGGAGGCTTATTTCTGGAGGTAGGACAAGGCAGCTGTGCTGTCTGTGCGTATCAAGACACTCTTGTCCTGAATGATGGAGTGGAAAGCACAGAGAGCAAGCTGGATCACCGGCAGCTCCAGGTGATTGATGTGAAGGATTGCTGTACAGGGGACCATTGACCCTGAAGAGTGAGACGATTGAGATGCTCACCCCAACCTGTGAGTGGGGCGTCCGTGGTGATAATCTCTTGCAGAACTAGGTCAAGGAAGGGCCACCCCTCTAACAAATTGTTGTGTTCCACCACTGCAGAGAGCGATGTGTATGCCCTAAACCAACACTATATCTTGTAGGTGACCCTCTATTTGAGACCACTGTGCCTCTGAGCACGCCTGTAACTGGTACATGAGGAGCCTGGCATGAGGAACTATAGCTGTGCAAGACACCATCTTGCTTAGTAGGCGTATCACTGTTCTGATTGTTACCTGTCGATCTGGCTGAAAAGAGGCAGCAAAGTTTGGAAAGCCTGTACTAAGGCCAGGCTAAGCTTTTTTCTACCGGCACATCCAGGATGGCCCCAAGGAAAGGCTGTACCTGAAGGGTTGATGGTGGTATTTGGTCAGATTGATGGTTAAACCCTTACTATGTAGGGTGTGAATTGTGGTCTGGGTGTGCTCTAGACAGAGCTATTGCATGGCGCTCTTGATCAGCTAGTTGTCTAGGTAATACGTTATTGCTACTGCTCCAGAGGGGGGCAACCATCATGAGCAGTCATTTGGTGAAAACTCTTGCTGCAGTGGTAACCTTGAAGGGGAGCACCTTGAATTGATAATGGTATCCACTTACCACAAACCTCCGGTGTGCTGGCTGGATGGGTATGTGGAAGCAGGCGTCCTTCAGATCTAGGGCAGTTATAAAGTCACATTTCTGCAAGAGTGGTATAATGTCCTGTACTGTCACTATATGAAAGTGTTCTGACAGAATGTATTTATTGAGAGGTCTGAGATAGAGGATGGATCTGAGGGAACTGTCCTTCTTTGGAATAAGAAAACAGAGTGAGTATACACTCTTCCCACAGTCCTGAGGTGAAAACATCTCTATGGCCCCCTTGTCCAGGAGGGCTTGTACCTCCTCATGAAGAAGGCATGGATCTTCTGCGGACAATCTGTGTGACGAGGGGGCTGTTTGGTGGCATTTGCATGAGTTCTAGACAATACCCCTCCAGTATAATATCCATAACCCAACGGTATGATGTGATTTCTGCCCATCGGGGCAGAAACTACTAAAATATTCCCTCAACAGGTGTGGTGTGATCAAGGGGAGCTGTAGGGGTGTCATTGTTTGTTTTGGGGGGAGACAGCTCTTTTACCTTGATCTGTTTTGTTATTGCCCCTATAACCGCCTCTATAGTAACCCCTCGAGGGCAACTGCTGTGTTGGTTTCATGAACGTAGAGGAGGTTTATGGTGGCGGGGGGGGGGGGGGGGGGTATTAGATGTGCCACGAAACTGTGTGTGCTGAAAGGGGTCTGTGTGTAGGGCACCTAAGGCCTGAGCGGTCTCTGTGTCCTTTTTGATTTTCTCAAGCATCTCATCAACCTCACGGCCAAACGGATGCTGACAATCAAAATGGAACACTGAGTAGGCGCTGCTGGACTTCCAGCTTAAAGCCTCAAACATGCAACCAGGCTTCACATTGCAGCAGAATACTAGTATTATTGTTCCAAGTGGCTGGATTTGTGGCATTCAGAGCACAGCGAATGTTAGTGTTAGAGATGACCCTCCCTTCTGCCACTGACTGTTGTCCTTTCTTACAATACTGCGCTGGGAGGTGCCATTTGGTCCCAGTGTGCACAGCAGTGGAGAGCAAAGTGACTGAATTTGCAATTCACAAATGGGACGCAGACTGCGCTGCCACCCTCTTTCCCCCTCCATCAATTTTCTTGCTCTACTGGTTGGGAGGAGGTGCGTCACCTGTCCCATGAGTGTTGGCACACTTTATGGATGTATGAACCACCAAAGGCTCTGGGGTATTTGGCCATGGATGTATGAAGGGTCATTAGGTGTGGCTTTATACTTTCTACCCACTTTAAGCGTGATCAAGTTCACCTTGACAGGGTCCTTCAAATTCCTGGTGGCAGACTTGAGGAACACCCTTAAGCATGGGCAAATACTGAAGGAAGAGTTGGCTAGAGACTAGAGTTCCCACAAGGAAATCCTCTTCCTGCACATGGAGTTCTACATTGTAGAATGTGGTAGCTCTGTTAACACCTCATGGTAAGAAGTAACATCATCCGGAGGTGATGGCTTAGAAGGTTAGAGATCTGGGTCCGCATCTAGGGAGAGGGGGGTTCATCATCATATTCATCCCATGGGTAAGGACCCTGTGAGTCATGCGGGTGGTCATATAGGTCATAGGGGAGCCTACGACTGTCCCCACCCCCAAAAGTAAAGCACCTCTAGGTGAATGGTGAGACAACCTTAGCAGCAAGACAGAGACACAGGTGGAGTTGTAGAAGGAGGCATTAAAGGAGGGGTTATGAGCAGAAGGCAGGGTAGAGATTGTCCTGTCATGGCTCTTTTGCTTTTTGGGAGCCATAAGTTCAAGTGGGTTGATGGCGTCCTCAAAAGTCAGCTTCCTCTTGTGGGGTGCAGAATCCTTTGTGATGTGCAGAGGCTTTGCCAGAATCTGACCTGTGCCTCAGAATTGGCAGAGGATGCCAGAGTGGAAGGTGGCCTAGATGGGGCTGCAGAAGTGCACTAACTGAAAAGCACTGAGCTCGATTTCGATTCTGAATGCTTCGAGTCAATGGGTCTTAACACCAACCTTGGCTCCAAATTTCTTGAGGCAGGCAGTCTCAGCTTTGAAGATTTTGGCTCCAGCCCTTTTGAGTCTGAAGGTGGCCGAGGATGTGCCTTCAGGTCCACAGCTGAAGCTGCACTCGAGGCTTGGAATGGGACTTTGCTGGCAAGTTTAGCTTGGGCGTTGGGTCCCTCTCCGAATGCCGGAGTCGACCATGGCCAAATGGCTGTGGTGCACCGGAGGCCTCATAATCAATCTGGGAGCTAAAAGCTTGCAATTCTGTGTGGTGAGTTATGGAGGATAACGTACTCACTGCAATATTCTGCGGGCACTGGGCTGGCGGAGGCTCTTAGGACTCGACATCTGCACAGGACCCATTGCTTCTGGGTGAAAAGTTACCTCCATTTCGCCGCCTAAAGCATCTACCTTTTTGACATCAAACTTCTGTTCTCCATGGATGTCTGGAGTCTCTTCTTCCTCCCTTCTACGTGTAGTAGCAGCCGAGGTGATACAACCGGCGTTTCAGTTCCAAAGAGGTTGCTTGTTACGAAATGCAAGACAGGCGGATCAGCAACCTTCACGATGGTTGGGAGACAGAGTAGAGGTTGCAGACTTGGTGGAAGACGGATCTCAGAAACTTGGCCTGAAAATTAGCACAGACTTGAAACAGAGTCATTTCTATCACAGGACACAAGGACTAAAACGCAATGGTGTGAAAGCGACAAAAACTCAGGATTGATTTTAGGCAGCCCCTAGAGGATGGCTCTGAGTCCCAGCAAGAACACCACACGGCGTTAAATCTGAGCCACAAATGACATGTCTGAACCAGATGGTGGAGAAAAAAAACAACAATCTAACTGTGGAGCCGATGCCCATGCGCAATACAACCAGGAGCGGCTCACGTGGCATGGAAGGGGCGGGGCGGCACGTGCGATGGGGGGAATTTAAACATTAAAATATATTAAATTAAAATAATAATAATAACTACCTTGCTTTTCGCCACGCCTGCGCTGCTCCTCTCCTTCGTCCTGCTGCAGGCACAGGCTCTCAGCCTGGCCTGCGCCAATCCTGACGCTGCATAAAGATAAACATACATGCGCAGTGAGGGGGAGTGCACTCCCCCTCACACTGTTCTCACCCCTGTGATCCCGCCTTTTTAAAAGAAAAGGATAATAAACAGGGGGAGTGCACTCCCTCCTCACACTGCTCTCACCCCGTGACCCCGCCTCTTTAAAAGAAAAGGATAATAAACTAAGTTTATTATTCCTTTCTTTTAAAGGTTTTGCAGCTGCCACTGCTAGCGGGGGGCAACGCTCCTCCGTCCAGATGAAGGAGCCGCCCCTGAATACGACTAATAGGTGGAGTCACTAGACCCTGTGACTTGAAAAGACTTCCTTCAATGAAAAACAAGTTGCATACGTCAATGCTCAACACTAGATGGTGGAAGTATGCATAGCCGGTGTATCTACAGATTCACTTTCCACGAACATGACTTTACAAAGGTCTTCAATGAAAACAAGGCCTAGTAGTTGCGATCCTCCTGCAAATACATTTTGATGCTCACCCCAGAAAAAACAATATCTCCACATGAAACTACAATATGAAGGGAAGCACAAAATAAGATGTAAATAACTACATCATCTAAAGTTGCACCCAGTGGCGGAGGTAATTTTAGGAGGGAGGGGGCGGGCGGGACACACATGCACACTCACTCAGACTCATTCATGCACACACACATCCATTCACAACACTCATTAGCAGATATTGAAACATACATACACGCACAAAACATTCATTAAAAAAAAAAAAAAAAAACACATACTTACCTGTAGCTCTGCCTTGGAGGTCCCAGAAGGGTTGGGACTGCTGCCTTCCTTGACCTTAGGTTAGTCAATGAGGAAAGGCAGCAGTCCCAACCTCGACACAGTGGGATGGGGTCGGTAAGACTGTTGACCCCCCACTATGTGACAAGGTGTCACTGATTGACACACACCCTGGGCATTTAAGGGATTAAAACTGAAGCGCCCAGATTGGAGGCAATGAGTAACACTACTCCTTGTCATCAAGGGAGAAGGTCTCAAGGACCTTTACTGAGCTGAGGAGGTCACACCCCCAGGAGTTGTGACCTCCTCAGCAAAGTTCAGCTCAGGTAGCCAGGACCCTGCGCAAGTAGTGCATGTCTAGCTCCTGGCTGTCTGACCTGAAAATGACGAGTGTCTGTCAGACTGACCTTTGCTCAGCCTGACAAACACTCTTCTTGAGGGGCAAAAGGCGAGAGGGCATGGCCCCTCAGCCCCAAAGGACGGGCCGCGGCTGGTTGCACTAATCTTTATTTTAAATTGTCATCTATTTCTTTAACAACAAAGTCTTGATTTTAAAAGATCTGTGTAATTTCCATTAAGGAAAAGTACCCTGCCACTAATCCCACTGCTTCTACCTAGTTCCACTATTGCTCTAACAAGTTAAGGAAGCTAACACCTACTCATAGGTGGCAGGCGTGGACATGAGAGGAAGACTGATTTAAAAAAAAATATTTTTACAATTGATTAAGTAAGAATTGTGGAAATAGTATCAACACTTTGAATATTGTGTACTTTTGGTGTTTATTCAATAGACTGATTTAATCTGGATGAATGTTGGTCCATCTCAAACAGGTATCAACCTGATCACGCTAATGCCATTTGTTTGCAAAGTTGAAATAAAGTGTACATTTTCTCCTCAGTGTTGCACGTCTCCCAAAGTCTTCCTAATTCCTGCTTAAAAGCCCGAAAGATGCAGTTAACAGTGGGCCTCACTAAGGTACTTTAAAAATGTTCTATAATTCTGGGGGGGTGGGGGGGGGGGTCATCCTATCTTCAAAGAGACCTTCCTCTGCTTTTCATCAAAAAGCACCTCCATAAAACTGGACAAAAATGATGCTGTGAGAGTCTAGTTGGTTGAAGAAAGCCTTTACCATAGCTCCAGTACCTCCCTGTCCTGGGGACTTGACACATCTGGTAGTGCTTTCAATGTTATTTTCTAACAAATGTAGTACTCTGTGATGTATAATCCTCACTGAGCGAGGCCATATGATGGGTGCTTCATCAGGACTTATGTTCGGTAGCCCTTCACCGTCCGCATCTTTATCAGTTTTGTCCAGAGTGGTATTTAACTTGGGGTGTTAACTGACCTAGAATAGACTCATCAATTTTAAATTCTAATTAATCTCCACATAATGAGCAACTGATCGTTGTGCATGATGTCATGATACATCAGCCACTGAATACGTTTGTGCCCAAAAGGACTCAGACATGTTTCAACAGCATAAACTTTGTGCTGAAAATCAAATACCGCATAAGAGAACCACTGACTTAGGCCAAACATGTCACAATCTTCTTCCCATTTTGCCTTGGTTTCATTGCTTGCCTGAGTCCTTCATGATGAATCACTTCACCATGCCTGCGCACACTATCTCATTGGAAAAAAAGCAGGCAACAACTTGTTTTTTTTTTTTACTCCATTACTACCACTGTTTTGCCTTTTGATAAGGCTGTAACTAACAAGTGTCATTACAGCCCAATTGAATGATTCCCAGCCTACTGTGCCCAGAATAATGGATGAAGTTGACTCTGCCATGGGCCAAACTCAGGATCTACAGATCACCCAGATGTCGGCGACAAACACTTTACTGACTTACACATCTCGTAATTATTTCTGTGCAATTATCGAAGACCTAAAGGGGGTACAGATTTGGTCTATCTTCCACTGTACTGCTGTAATGTGGAAGTCACATAGTATATGAATGAACAACTTCCAAAACATGGCATGAGTATCTGGAAGCTTACTTTTTTCAACGTTAGGAAGATAATGCTGTCTGGGAAGAGGTTGTGGTGGCAAGTCACTTTCCTTTCCGTTACTGCTCCTACGGATTTCACAACCTGGAAGGAATGACACATAGCATATCAAATGACTGTGAAATACACCCCTTATATGTAGGTATATGTCCATATATTCTGTATTACACAACTGTAAAATACCCTCTTATCGCTACCTCTATCTATAAAAAAGATATCATATGTCTCTAAAGTACCCTACTCTTATTGGCGTATCCCTCTGTGTGCTTAATAATTGGTTTCTCCATCCACAGATTGTGTATAACATTTCTGTATGACGCGCTGTGCGTATTGGTCTGTCAGTGCACACTCTACAGGACTGTAAATACCACACTACTATTGGACTTTCCACTCACAATGTGTTATATGTCTGCACAACACTCACCTCTGATTTGTTTGTCCGCATCATATGCTTATTACATGTGTGAAACACACTCTCTTATTGGTCTACCCACTGTCTTACATGGGTCTACTAGTTCTGCTCCTGCTGGTTTACATGTTGCAATGTGCAGGTAAAACACCTTTCCTTGCTCTGCGTATCCATCTTCTTCCTGAATATCAGCTCACTCTAAAACACTATTGTGATTGATGCTTCACACAGAGGAATCCAGCCTCCACTGTGTGCATCTATATATGCACTGAATATTACATCACTGTAAAATATAAATAGGGCTCCCGGTTTTATGTTTATTTTTTTGAGCATTTTTCTCTGTATGTATCCATGTGTATTTTTCGTTTTAGGAACAAATGGAATTGTAACTTGTATATTTCCATGTTTTAAACTGATAAATGCGCACACAGACTTCGCCACCTTTCTGGTTTTAGCACACTAGAAAGCCAAAAAATAAAAAAACATCCAAATGAAAATATAAAGATTATAACACAAATGTTGAGATTTGGAGTTATTTAAAGAAATCTCATCCTATTTCTAGACTCCCTAAATGTGTACAGCTATTGGCCTGGAGGTCATGAATTATAACTTGGAGAATCACTCAAAGGAAGCCTGATTACCTGTATATTTACACTTTTAAAATATAAATACAGACAGGAAACACACTATCTTCTGTATGTACATGTAAAAATAGAAAACTGCGAGCCTTAAATATAAACCTCTGTAGTGTGTATCCATCGTGGCATTGTATACAACATCACAGTTGAAATACCCACCTCTGTTGTGGATATCCATCTACTCACTGAATATTACATCTCTGTCAAGCAGCCCACTGGACTGCGCCTATCCGCGACACACAATATTACATCACTGTGAAACACCACAGGTTTATCCACCCGAAAACACAATTGTCAAATACTGTCAGTTAACTTGTCCTTATATCTGAACATACTGTATGTTACACAACTGCACATTAGTGTGAGGTGTGCGTTTATCCACATACTAAAACATCTCTGTGCATCCCTCTTGACACTAGCTTGCAAAATAACCTACATATGTGTCTACTTTTACACTGTGTATTACAAGACTCCAACCTGATAGCCTACTCATATGAGAATATTAATTCACACATTCTAAAACTGTAGACATGATATTGAGCCATACAATTTACAATAATTGTTTGTAAATGATCACTGTCCAAGTGTATTGTTCAGCACACCAATCAAATTCCTTGCAAAGACACAACTAACATCACATAAACATAAGTAAAGCATCTTTCTAGGTACACTTTATATTTTTGGTTTTATATACATCCACACAAAACAGATCAGTTCTCTTATTCACTAGTTCATCCCTATCACTTCCTCTTTCGCAAATAAATAACTATTTACAGACATAACACTTTGTATGACCATTTCCATTTCACATGTTACTTATAAATGTGGATGCAAAATATCTGAATGAACTTGACCTTACCTCTTCCCTTTGGCACCAATGCTTGTTTAGGCAGCGGGGGTGGGATTCTGCTCACATTTCTGCCCTCCTGGGTATCAATTGAATACCGCCTAGCGGAGAAAGACTCCTCTGCTACGGAGAAACACAAAATACCTAAATTTACTATTCTTGGAGGGAAGAGCGAGGGAAGAATTGTGAAGAAAGAGCCAGGAGTGAATAATTACTGGCTCAAGCGTTTTCATCCATTGCTTTGTTGTTGCTCTTCATGTTAGATTTCCTAGACGGGTAGCCAAGGTGTAGATCCAAGCGGACTGTGCCTAATAATTTATGCTGCACCCCACTGATGTGCCCCAATAATTTCGGAGCACTCTGGTGTTGGCTTGTGACCAAGCCAATCAGGAGTTACTGTTTTTATTGGGGTGTGGCCAAAACGGACTGAAATTTGATTGGTTCCTTTCAATCATGTTATGGATGGGCTAAATCAATAATATGGAACATTGCGTAGAAGCATTACCAGTTGTTAAGAGGTGCTGTCTTTGGCATGTATATCATCACATTTGTTTTGCAGTTTGCGTGAGGTGAAAATACAGCAACTTTTAATGGAAGAAGTGTGCCTTAGAGGAAGCAGTAAATTAAATGATTCCACCTCGCATAGAAAGAGTGCAAGAAACGAGATCATCTCTCCGAGGTAGAAGTGAATGGCAGGGTTGTTTTTCTCAGATTAATGAACCACCTCTCATAGGAAGGAGTGCATTAAACTGGATTTCTCAGAAGAGGGTGGCATTGATTATATCTTCATTCGTGGATTCACTCCAGCGCTCAAGATGTGTGAAATTATACCAACTTTCAGTCAGACTGAATGAAGTGTGTCACCCCATATGGCGGATGTGGACATTTACCATTTCTCAGATTGTGTGCATGAAATCTGTCATAGAAAGGAGTTATTGAAACTATGCAATTTCTTAGAGAACGTGATGAATGACATTATACAATCTTTTCAAGAAATGGCAACGTGACAGTTTATTTCCTCCTATTGGAAGAAATGTGTAAAGTGAAACTATCCCATATGAAATACTGCATGGAATGATAGCTAACATCACCTTGTGGGTCAAAGGTGGAAGTGAACTTATAAAATGTCTCAGAGAAAGGTGAAAATATTGGAAGAAATGTGTAAAGTGAAACCATCCCATATGAAATACTGCATAGAATGATGGGTAACATCACCTTGCGGGTCAAAGGTGGAAGTGAACTTATAAAATGTCTCAGAGAAAGGTGAAAATAAAGAAGTAACAACATTTAGAGGAAGGAACGGGTGAAACTGTGATTATTTTGCCCTGTAAAAATCTCCCTTTTGGGAGTTGTGAATACCATTCCATGTATAGGTGTTGTGCTTTTGGATGGCATGAGATTTTGAGAATGTTCTCAACAGCCTGTGCACAATTCAATGGCCTGCCGGCCTTTGCACCCAAAGCCACTAAGAAACTACGGCAAGGACAGAAGCAGAAGTAGACAAGTGATGTATTTGTAACTTTCCCCACAAGAGAAAGCTTATACCTGTAGTTTCAAGACACTTCTGATTACTCGAGGTCTCTGGTCCATCAGACAAACTGTACATTTACACCCAATGCTATTTTGAGTGGAATGACTTATTGTATAGATTCTAGAAAACAAGATGGGGTTGTGTCATAACACCAAAATGTGCTGGGACCTTCTGTTTTTCTGTTGTGCTTAACTTTCTACCTTCTAAATAAGGCTTGCCTGCTTGGTCTTGCTACCATTGGCAAGTCAGGTGTACTAAGGAAATAACCTGGTTATCCAGTCGCTGTGCAATTAACTGCATATGTCACAGTGAAAACAGGCCATAACTCAATCCACCATAAATACCGCCCCATAACCACAGACTGGGCCCTTTAGAAAAGGTCTCACAAAGGGATATATGAAATTATACCCTCTGCTATAAGGAGGTGTGCTTCAGTGTTCTATGTCACTAAGAAGAAGCAATGGGTACAACTAAAGAGCATCCAAAGATAGGAGAACATTTGTTTGTATAATCTCAGTGGATGGAGAAAGTGAAAATGTTACAATCTCTCAGAGAAAGCAGTGCTTGGAATATGCCATCTCTAATGCAAAATAAGTGCATCGGACCATGCCCTGTCCTACAGGAAGAAGTAACTGTATGTTCTTCGAAGATGTGAGTGAAACTAAACCTTTTCAAAAGTGAACAATTTAGGAGAATTATATCATCACTTTAACGAGACAATGCATGAATCGGACACCATTTCTCAGGGACATGAAGAGTGAAATTGTTCCATGAGGCAAAGGGTGACTAAAATCATAGTATTTTAAAATAGCGAATGAAAGTCTACCACTTTCTAAATAAAGGGAATATATTTATACCATGTATGCAAGTAATGAGTCAAAAAGATGGTAATACCGGGGAGAGAAAATTAATTATTTAGTTAATACCATGCTCTATAAGATACTAAGACTGAATTTACACAATGTCCCTTAAAGAATGGTTCGATTACATGATACCATTTCTTAAATATAATCCTGTATAAATGTTATAAATAGGCATGCTATTCAAAAATAAGTTCTGAATCCACAGGTTTTTGACCTTGAATGAGAGCAGAGTTCCACATTTTTGGAATTCAGATTAGTTTCCCAAGTAAACTAGTAGACCAGTGGCAGATTCATTTTTCAAGGCAAACTATGTTAATTGTTTGTGAATTCTATTTTTGAATTTGAGAAATATACAATTTCGCATTTAAAAAAATGGCAAATGTGCTCACTAATGCTTACCAATTTTCTAAAACACTTTATACACACAAACATATATATATAGTTCCCTTTGCCTTCCAACCCGAAAAGGGTTTTGCTTGACAGGAGTAAACCTCTTACCCCATCTGTTTTGTTCCAGTTCATAGTGTGTAATTTATGAATCTCAGCCGCACAAGGTATTATATTTATTTTATTTTTATGTATATAAATACCATCTTGTCACAGTATGTCCAATGTGCGTTACATACCTAATCAACAAACACAATGTGTTACAAATGCACACACTTAAAAAAAAGTACCTTATAGCCACCTATTAGCATCCAGAGTGTATTATAAGACGTGAGGGAGAGCGGCAAGGAAAGATCTGTGGAGGGTTATGGCCCTGAACTCAGCTGCTTGCACTGAGTGTTGGAATATGGTTCACTGTTGGTCTCTTTGCTGTTACAAGGCAGGATTGGCAGGGGATTTCGGGGCAGGGAGCAATATACCTAAAATGGGGTTAGTCCGAAGTGGAACTGACTTATTTATGATGCCTATGTGAGAAACAAGTCTCTCTGCCTTCCCTTGCTCCCTCACCTAACCCTCTGAACTTACTAGCAGGACGATCAAGTTTTAGCCAATGCAAATTTCACGGCGATATTAGGAACGTGGGACATGTGATTTTTGTTTTTTAAATACAGTGATTGTTTCTTATTACGTATTACTATGTTATTTATATTTGCAGTAAATGACTAAATATAAACATGAGAATGATTATACCATGTTATAAATGAGACAAAGGAAAGAGTGACATCACTTACAACAGAAAATATTCAGAACCTGCGTGGCCGACAAAGTTCTCACAAGCTGCTGCTAACCCAATACATATTTGAATGTAATTGTTCATTGAAATGTCCAGGGTATTGCATGCCACTTCCAGGCTGCTTCACTTTACCAAAATCAATTTTCAAAATAAAAAAGATGATGTTTCATGCATTGTTTTTGTGCTGTGGCCTTCATCACGATAGTTTACTACTTCTCTTCTGTAAAGTCACTTCCAGATCTTCTTCCGACTACTGGTAACCGGAAGGAAAAATAATCCTAAAAATTGGAATCATTTAGTGCAATCAATATTAAGCATCTAAAGGGGTTAAAGTTACCAGACCTAAACAATGGGATTTTATCTAATTGAAATTTAACTTTATGGGCTTGTGCCAAACAAGAATATCCCTGTTAACATCATTAAGTTGTTTCAAACATAAGACTAGATCATTCGTTTCAACATGATAGTTTATCTAACCTCCAAAATAACCACAAATGATTGGTCAGAAATTAAGCATCTCACGTCTTTTTCAGTATAAATCTTTTTTATTTGGCCATTCCAAAATACTCTATTCTTTATATGTGTAAGAAACAACACTATTCCTAGATCAGAAGAAAATTAGTTAATTACCAGTAACTATAGTTCTCAAATCTTTCATAGATTCATATGCTTAAATCATTCCCCGTGGTCGAGATGGGAGCCCACGGTACTTTTTACAAACTAGGATTAACACAGGCCTAAACCTAAAGGCCCCTCAGTTTAGAATTCTATAATAGTCACTTTCAGAAAATAACTAAGTTTAAGAGTCTACCAATCAGGCAACGTCACCCTCTAGACCCTCCCCGAGGGATGTTCCAGTCCCACGGATTTTCCTAGCACTAGTGCATAGCCATAATAATAAATCAGATAGGTTATGGTGAGCTTCTCTGGGGAAGTGGGTGGGTCGCATGTGAATCTATGAAAAATTCCAGTACTGAAGAACTATAGTTACAGGTAAGTAACTCATTTTCTTACTCCAAAATTGGAACTTTCATAGATTCACATGCTTGAATCAAAGTAGTAAGCAGTATAGATGCACATTGTTGTATAAACTATGATTGTTTCAAATGAAAATGAACAAGATGCACAGGCAAACGTATATACATAAGATAGCCTAAAATCCAGCTTTTTAGACTTGGTACTAAAAATGATACTGTATATCAACATCTTTGGTAGATTTGAAAATAAACAATGTGTAGATCTGACCTTAGGATGGCGGGATGGTAGAGATAGCTCACCTTTACTGGAAAAGATGTCTTAGGACCGCCTGGCACCACAGCTACTTCTACTTGAGGCGCTGTATCCAGGCATTAATGTTGGGTAAATGTGTGGCAGTTCTTCCAGGTTGCTGCCCTTCAAATGCCCTGGAGCGGCACCCCCGCAAATAGTGCAGTGGATGTTGATACTGCCCTGGTAGAGTGAGCGTGAACAGAAGCGTTTTAGCGGCTTGCATGCTGCTTGATGGCAAAACCGGACTGTTGATGAAATCCATCTTGCAATGCTTTGCTTGGAAAGAGATTCACCCTTTCTAGGCACACTGTAAGCCACAATTGACTAGACTTGCAAAAGGATTTGGTTCTATCCAGATAGAACTTTATGCATCTTTTTACATCTAATGAAAGAAGAGCCCTTTCCGCTGCCGGTTTCGAAGAATGTCTTTAAGACCCGCGGTTCATTGATATGAAAGTCAGATAGAACTTTCGGTATAAACCGAAGGTTTGTGTGCAGGAGTATTCTATCTTCTCTAATTTGTAATAAGGGTTCTTGGAAAGAAAGTGCTTGGATCTCACTGACTCGCCTGGCTGATGTGAGAGCTGTCAGAAGAGCTACCTTCCATGAAAGAGATTCCAGGAAGGAGGAAGAGGACTCAAAGGTGGAAAAACCCTGAATAGGCTCTATAGGAATTGCTCAATAATTCTGGAGGACCACAGAGAAGGGGAATTGTATGAGCGTATAAACGACGAGATGGCCACCAGATAAACCCTAATGGAGGAACGTGCCAGATGTAATAAATATGGCAATATTTGTTCTGGTGAGGACGATATGGATTGTATCAGTTGTTGTTGGCACCATATACAGAATCTCTTCCACTTACAAGAGTAGGGCCCTCATTATAACCCTGGCGGTCGGTGACCGCCAGGGCTATGGTGACGGTAGTCCTGCCAACAGGCTGGTGGTACTGCCTGCCTTATTTAGACCGTGGCGCTTCCGCCACGGTAATACCGCCAGGACCGGCGGTATACCGCCATGGCGGTCCCGGCGGTCGTAATCCACCAGGGCAGAGCTGCATGCAGTTCTGCCCTGGGGATTTCGACACCCCTTACCGCCAGCCTGAACATGGCGGTACAAACCGCCATGGAAAGGCTGGTGGTAAGGGGACTCGGGGTGCCCCTGGGACCCCTGCACTGCCCATACACTTGGCATGGGCAGTGCAGGGGCCCCCATGCACAGCCCCATTGCGCATTTCACTGCCCGAATTCCAGGCAGTGAAATGTGTGACGGGTGCTACTGCACCCCCTGCACATCAGCATTGCTGCTGGCTCTATTACGAGCCGGTAGCAATGTTGATGTGACTTTTCCGCTGGCCCAGCAGAAAAGTCGTAATAGGCAGCCAGAACTACCTCCAGCACTGGCAGTATTCTGGCACCCGCAGCCTGGGCGGTCTTCTCAGAAGACTGCTGAGGTTGTAATGAGGGCCTAAGTTTTATTAGTGCTGACTACTCTGGCCTTGGACAGTATATCCCTGCATTCTGGAGGGATGTCTAGATGTGCGAACTCATTGTGCTCAGGAGCCATGCTGATAAGTGCAGTGATTGAGGATTCGGGTGCAAGACCTACCCTTTGCTCATTGTCAGCAGAAGCGGAGGTATCTTCAGTGGAATGTGAGGCTTTACTGAGAACAGTAGAAGCTCCATGAACGAATGCTGTCGAGGTCAAGATGGCACTATTAAGACCAGCCTGCAGAGTCCCATCTTCATCTTGGTGAGAACCATTGCAATGAGGGGAATGGGCGGAAAGGAGTAGGCAAAGATTCCGCACCATGCCAGGGAAAACGCATTCCCCCATAATCCCTGATGGTGATGCCAGCAAGCGTAGTATTGGCATTTGGTGTTTGACTGGGTGGCAAAGAGGTCGAGATTGGGTGTCCCCCTCTGAGAGAATATGTGGTCGACTGTTTGCTGATCCAACTCCCATTCAGGGCAGACTGATTTTAATCTGCTGAGAGAATATGCTATTTTGTTTTGTTTCCCTGGGACATGCTCTGCTTGTAGCAGTACCCCATGTTGCATGGTCCATTCACATATTTCCTGTGCTTTTCTGGAGAGGAGTAGGGAACTTGTTCCTCCTTGCTTGTTGAGGTAATACATTGTGGTGATATTGTCTGGTCTTATTACTACCTCTGAATTGGCAGTTCTGGGAAGGAACGCCTGCAAGGCTAGATGGACTTCCTTTAGCTCTAAAATATTAATGTATAGGTTCTAAAGAGGCGGTGGCCATTAGCCAATGATCCGTAGGTCCTGCAGAAATATTCCCCAACCTTCTAATTAGGCCTCTGTGGTAATGACCCATGGAGATGGCAGAGGTTAGAAAGACAGGTGGATCATTCTGAGTCCACCAGCCCAGAGCTTTGATTTTGGGAAGAGTGATCTTGACTTGATTGAAGCTGCCTGTGGCTTGAATCCATTGTAGGCTGAGCTGTTCCTGGAGGGGGTGCATTTTTAGTCTGCAAAATGGTACTAGCGGGATGCTGAGGGCATCATCCCCAATAATAACTTGTAAAGGCCTACTGAAATGTATTTTCTTCTCTGAATTGACTTTGCCGAAGTTATAAGCCTTTGCTGTCTTTCTATAATGGGGCAGGCTATGTTGGAGTTGGTGTTCAGGTTTACTCCTAAAAAAGCGATCATACGCAAAGAGTGAGGATTGGACTTTTCCCAATTTATGGTATAGGCCCAAGCTGTTGAGCAGGGCAATGCACTTTTTGGGTGACTTGTTCGCTGCTGAGAAGGACTTTGCTTTTATCAGCCAGTCGTCAAAGTATAGGAATACTTGGAGCCTTTGTCTTCTCAAAAATGCGGCCACAGGTGCTAGGCCCTTTGTAAAAATTCCTGGGGCTGATTTTAGACCGAATGGCAGAACTCGAAACTGTTCGTGGCTGCCAGCTACTGTGAATATTAGGAACTGTCTGTGGGAAGAGTACTGGAATGCAAAAATATGCGTCCTTCAAATCTAGGGTGGACAGGTAGTCTCCATGGTTCAAACGGAGAAAAACATCCTGCAGACCTGGCCTTCAGCCAACCTTGTCTACTAAGCACAGCAGCCCCTGCTAGCTGATGGATTGCAGTGATGGCAATATCCATTGCACAGTCAATAATCTCTGCGATGTGTGCTCTCCTTCCCTACCGCTTAGCATTTTCTAGCAGATATACGGGGCAATGTCAGCCCACTATTGTGTGTTGTACCTAGCAAAGACTGCTAGAGAATTTTCAGCTCTTAACGTTAGGCTTGACATTGAGGGGAATCGCTTTCCAATAGTATCTAACTGTATTTCTTCCTTATCAGGAGGTGCCAACATTTGTGTGGATGGGTTTTTGGATCTCCTTTGGCTTGTGCTATCATAGAATCTGGATGAGGGTAACCAGTTGAGCACAGCGGGGCATCTTCCGGTGCTTTATCCTTTTTATCCAGATGCTGGAGTACTGCCGTGACTGTTGTGCATGACCTTTAATCCCTCTTCCAATATATTACTGACCACTGACATGGATGTTCGAAGTCGTTTATAAAACAATCCATTTGCTTGGATGACACTGAAAGCGCAAATCTTTTGGCAGCCCTTTCCAGCGGATTGTGAAATCCCCCAATGTCATCTGGGAGTGAGTGTACCTTCATAGGTGAAGGAGATGATGGAGCTGGGAGGACAAAATCATCCCATTCTGAGTGACTGTCTTGAAGGTCACAATCCTTCTGCGATGTTGGTGTCCTGTAACAGGGCTGTACTAGCTGTATAAACATTAGCCAAGGGTAAAGATGTGGGCCTCTGAAGTGTCATTTGAGACGCTGGTGACTTTACTGGCAAAGCCGACTGAGTCGCTGCTTCTCCAGTGAGTGGGAATCTTTTTTTATAGTCCACCAACATGGCTCGAAAAGTCCGTAATGAGGGAACTTGGCATATAGACCATTCCCTCTTGGTGTGGTTGTTCTTTAACTGTGTAATACTGTGGATCATAGTCCTCGTAATATTTGTCATCATATTTACATTCAGCTGAGAAGGACTATGTGCTGTTCCACAGGGTCCCCCCTTATCAGATTCATCATCCCTCTCCAGCAGGTGGGCTGGTATCAATGGGGTTATCTTGCTTGGGGAAGTATGCTTCTGGGTTATTTTGACAGTTTCTTGTCTTGTCTTTTTTGCTGTTTTCCGCTCACCGACGGGGTAGTCGACGTCGTCATCAACTGTGCTGAAAGCGAAGTCCTCGACAGTGCAGTAGAATCGCTTCTTGTCGGTGGAGTTGTTGGCATGACAACTTACAAGATATCTTTATCATCGACGGCTTACTGGATGAGGCCACCGCCGACGAGGTCATCGTTGGAAAAGATAAAGACGTAGAAGCGATGGTTATCATCAGCTTTGACTACGATGTACAAGTCTTTGTTGACGACGCCCTAATCAATGGTGGATAACTCGTTGTCACCGGTGGTAGGGTCATCAATGGCACCAACGATGAAGCTGTCGTCGACTGTGGAGACCTCATAGACAGTCTCTCAACAGGTGGAGCAGGGGAAGGCTTCCTAAATGTCTTGTTCTCAGAAGAGTGGTAGCTGGTTCTATGAGGAGATGAAGAATGGCTGCAGCCTTTGTAAGACCCTGAGATGGTCTTTTTATGGGTCTTCGTTGGCTGCTCTTAGGAGGATCTTCCCTGAGGTGATCTTTTTCTTTTCTGTGATCTTCTAGAAGTAGTAGAGGAGTCTTCACTGTCAGAATCAGAAACTGGTTGATCTCTAGACGTATGTTTCTGCAGCTAGATTAATAGCATGCCTTCACTGTCCTTAAAGGTTTTGGTGAAAAAGATACAACATACCTTACAATCCTTTGCGGAGTGGTCTGGAAAGAGCCAGTAGATACAATTCTGGTGTGGGTCTTCAGAATGTAATCACTTCTTACCACAGGTTTTACAGGATCTGAATAGACCCTTTTTTTCTTTGTCAGACATGGTGACAGTCTTCTGAGAAGGTATAGATGTAAGAACTAAAGGTAAAAATATTTAGAACCCAGATATAAAGAGAGAAAATCTTCAGAGTATCAAAAAAACAGAGAAAAGCTGAGCAGAGCTCTGTGGAGACTCCCTAGCACGACCTGCGGTAGTAAATCTGAGGGACTGGAGCTTCTCTCAGGAGGGTTCTAGAGGGTGGTGTCGCCTGATTGGTGGATTCTTAAATGTAGTCTTTTTCTCAGAATGACTCTGATAGAATACTAAGCTGAGGGGCCTAGGGCCTGTAGGTTTAAGCCTATGTTAAAACTACTTTATCAAAACTACGGGGGACTCTTATCTCGACAACGGGGAATGATTCAAGCATGTGGATATATGAAAGTTCCAATACTGGAGTAATCATGCTCGTTCCAAATATTTTTACATGCCCCTTTAGGGGCCCCACTAGCCAAACGCATGTGTGTTTTTCATTTGAGCAGTCAATCTGCACATTTTAAGTAAGAGACAACCATTGTTTTGTATCACATCACTTGACATGGAGTAAATTCCATTGGAACTGGCTGGCACTGGTGGAGGGAGGTTAGGATAGGAAATATATTGACACAGTTTGTTGTCATACTTTTTGGGACGGGGAGTCAAGTACTCAGACAGGGAGTTTCATGAATGGAAAACAGGCCAACTTAAGGAGACTCATACATGGGACATCATCCACACATCACTTTAATGAATCTGACATTAACATCACGTTAATGGTGGCAAGGAGACACACAGATTTAGACAGAACCACAGGCACCTGTACAAGGGACATACATTTACAATGCTAGGAGACACATTTAGCGAATCTTGTACACTGAATCAGGTAATACAGAGTTGCTGGATATACTTACACTGGGATAAGAGTACAATGCCACTAGGATATCAAGTGTACAGATCTAAATAGTGTGAATTCATGGACATTGGTTCAGAGAATAGGACAATTTAACAAGTTACTTACCTTCAGTAACACCTTATCTAATAGAGACTGTACTCTTACCTTCAAATTATCCCCACGCGTCAAACTGGACCTGGAATTCTTTTGTTAGCAGTACCCCTGCCTGCTGGTAGGTGGCATCATTCATGCTTGAAGTGGCATTCGTAGTGCCTATAGAGGCACCACCACAGCTTGCTGAAGTCAGTTTCTTTTTGTGACTTTCCAAGTCAGGAGCATTGTAAGACAATGCCTCCTTGGCATGGTTACCCCCTAACGTTTTGCCTTTGCTGATGCTAAGTTATGATCTGAAAGTGTGCTGGGACCCTGCTAACCAGGCCCCAGCACCAGTGTTCTTTCCCTAAACTGTACCTTTGTCTCCACAATTGGCACAACCCTGGCACTCAGGTAAGTCCCTTGTAACTGGTACCCCTGGTACCAAGGGCCCTGATGCCAGGGAAGGTCTCTAAGGGCTGCAGCATGTCTTATGCCACCCTAGGGACCCCTCACTGAGCACATGCACACTGCTTCACAGCTTGTGTGTGCTGGTGAGGATAAAATGACTAAGTCGACGTGGCACTCCTCTCAGAGTGCCATGCCAACCTCACACTGCCTGTGGCATAGGTAAGTCACCCCTCTAGCAGGCCTTACAGCCCTAAGGCAGGGTACACTATACCACAGGTGAGGGCATATGTGCATGAGCACTATGACCCTACAGTGTCTAAGCAAAACCTTACACATTGTAAGTGCCAGGTAGCCATAAGAGTATATGGTCTGGGAGTCTGTCAAACACGAACTCCACAGCACCATAATGGCTACACTGAAAACTGGGGAGTTTGGTATCAAACTTCTCAGCACAATAAATGCACACTGATGCCAGTGTGCAATTTATTGTAAAATACACCCAGAAGGCATCTAAGAGATGCCCCCTGAAAACATACCCGACTTCTAATGTAGGCTGACCAGTTCCTGCCAGCCTGCCACACACCAGACATGTTGCTGGCCACATGGGGAGAGTGCCTTTGTCACTCTGTGGCCAGGAACAAAGCCTGTACTGGGTGGAGGTGCTTCTCACCCCCCCCTGCAGGGACTGTAACACCTGGCGGTGAGCCTCAAAGGCTCACCCCCTTTGTTACAGCGCCACAGGGCATCCCAGCTAGTGGAGATGCCCGCCCCTCTGGCCACTGCCCCCACTTTTGGCGGCAAAGCTGGAGGAGATAATGAGAAAAACAAGGAGGAGTCACCCACCAGTCAGGACAGCCCCTAAGGTGTCCTGAGCTGAGGTGACCCCAGCCTTGAGAATCCATCTTGAGTTTGGAGGATTCCCCCAATAAGATCAGGGATGGGCCCCCCTCCCCACAGGGAGGAGGTTACAAGGAGGGTGTAGCCACCCTCAAGGACAGTAGCCATTGGCTACTGCCCTCCCAGACCTACACACCCCTAAATTCAGTATTTAGGGGCTCCCCAGATCCCAGGAAATCAGATTCCTGCAACCTGAAGAAAGGGGAAGGACTGCTGACCTACAAGCCTGCAGAGAAGGAAGAAGACGACAACTGATTTGGCCCCAGCCCTACCTGTCTCCAACTTTGAAAACCTGCTCCAGCGACGCATCCGACAGGGACCAGCGACCTCTGAAGTCTCAGAGGACTGCCCTGGACTACAGGACCAAGAAACTCCAGTGAACAGCGGCCCTGTTCAAAACCTGCAACTTCTTTGCAACAAAGAAGCAACTTCCAAAGACTTCACGTTTCCCACCGTAAGCGTGAGACTTCACACTCTGCACCCAACGCACCCGGCTCGACCTGCAGAAAACCAACACCTCAGGGAGGACTCCCCGGCGACTTCGAGCCCGTGAGTAACCAGAGACGACCCCCCGGAGCCCCCACAGCGACGCCTGGAGAGAGAATCCAGAGGCTCACCCTGACCGCGACTGCCTGTAACAAGGAACCCGCTGCCTGGAACCAACACTGCACCCGCAGCCCCCAGGACCTGAAGGAACCGAACGTCAGTGCAAGAGTGACCCCCAGGCGACCCTCTGCCTAGCCCAGGTGGTGGCTGTCCCGAGAAGCCCCCCCTGTGCCTGCCTGCAACGGTAGAGTGACCCCCGGGTCTCTCCATTGTTTTCAATCTAAAACCTGACGCCTGCTTTGCTCACTGCACCCGGCCGCCCCTGTGCCGCTGAGGATGTACTTTGTGTGCCTTCTCGTGTCCCTCCCCGGTGCTCTACAAAACCCCCCTGGTCTGCCCCCGAGGACGCAAGTACTTACCTGCTGGCAGCCTGGAACCGGAGCACCCCTGTGCCCCATAGGCGCCTATATGTTTTGGGCACCTCTTTGACCTCTGCACCTGACCGGCCCTGAGCTGCTGGTGTGGTAACTTTGGGGTTGCCCTGAACCCCCAGTGGTGGGCTGCCTATGCCCCCTGAGAATTGTAAGTGTTTTATTTACGAAACAAGCAAAGGGCCCGTACTGACGGACCAGACTGTCGAGGCCATAGTGCTTGGTGAACGTGTACAGCAAGGTCCACGTTGCTACCTGGCAGATGCCCATGACCGGAATTTGGCATGCTAACACAGAGGCCATAGCCTTTGCCTAGGTGGAATGAGCATAGAAGCCCTCTGGGGGTTGCTTCTTGGCCAATGCATAGCATATGTTAATGCTGAGCACAATCCATCGGGAGATGGCTAGTTTCTGCACAGCCCTCCCGTTCTTGTCTCTGACATACCCCACAAAAAGTTGGTCGGTCTCTGGAACTCTTTTTGGGTCCAGCCAGTGGAGTCCCTACTCTTCTTTAGAGGAGTGAGGTGCAGCATAGAAAGAAGGCTGGACGATATACGGTCCTACATGAAAGGGGTGACCACCTTCGGTACAAAGAACGCTCTAGTCTAAAGAACCAACTTGTCTGGGTAGATGTTAAAATACAGAGGCTGAGATGACAAAGCCTGAAACTCACTAACCCTCCAAGCAGATATTATTGCCAATGGAAAGGCTGTTTTTATAGTAAAGAGCCTGACAAGGCAGTTGTGTAATGCTAGAAGGTAGTACATATCAGAAAGTTTAAGACTAAATTTAGGTCCCAATGAGGCATGATGAAAGGTGAAGGTGGGAACGTGTTGGAGGCTTTTAAAAAAATGATGTACAATAGGGGAATGGAACAGGGATGGCTGATCTGGCAACCGCAGGGATGGCAGAAAGATAGCCTTTTAAGGAGCCCAAAGCAGAGCCCTGCTGGGCTAGAGAAAGAATAAGCAAAATAACCTGGAAAAGGGAGCGCACATAAGATGTCAATCTGTTTTTCTGCACACCATGGCACACACGTGCCTCAACAGCAGCCATGTACTGTCTTGGTGGAGCAATGCCTGGCTGCCAAAATGACATTACAAACTTTGGGCAGAAGGTCGAACGCTGCCCACTGTTGCTGCTCAATCTCCAAGCTCAATTGTTCCTGATATTCTTGAGAACTCTGAACAGGAGTGGTATTGAAGAGCCAGCCAGGTGTTGAATCACCAGGGAAATGCCCCAACGTTCAAGCCATGTCCAGAGGAGCAGAGCCTCTTACAGAGGCTCCACAACCCCACTCTGCCCTGTTTGCTGCAGTACCACATGGTGATGGTAATGTCTGTAAACATCTGCACCAGAGCTCCCTTGCTCAAAGGAATAAATGTTTTTATTGCCAATTGGATCACCCGATGCTCCAGCAGTTTTATGTGGACCTTGGACTCCACCGGAGACAAAAGTCCTCTGACCTCCACCTCCTGCTTCCCCAGATGGCCACCCTATCTCAGAAGTAACACATCTGTCACTACAGTTAAGTCTGGTTGGGGAAGGGAGAGGGGTCTGCCACTAACCTAATTGGGTATGTCAGCCACCACTGCAAAGCCTTTGCAGTTCCCTCCAACGTCTGGACCATGTCGGAGAGACTCTCCTGATGCTGCGCCCACTGGAATTTCAGGTCTCTCTTCAGAGCCCCCATATGCCAATGGCCATGTTTTACCGACCGGATGCAGAAGCTGATGAGACCCAGCAGCCTCAGACTCAGTCTCATCGAAATCACGAAGAAATCGAGAGGGCACAGATCTAGGGTAGGAATAAGGCCTCTATCATTCTTGGGCACTAGAAAGTAGCAGGAATAACAACCACAACCTACTTTTGATGCCAGCACCCTCTCTATGGCTCCCTTGAATAAGAGAGCCACCACTTCCTGGAGGAGTAAAGTGATATGGTCCTCAGTCAACCTGTCGCACTTGGGTGGCATGGGTGGAGGGGTAGCCACGAAGGGAAGGAGCCCCTTCGAACAATCTGGAGAACCCAGCAGACAGATGTTATTGGCCTCCAGTGGTGCAGGTGATGGTGTACCCTGCCTCCCACTGGATGCCCATGATGGTCGGAGGGCAAACCAAAGAGGCTTGGAGGCTGAAGCTGCCAGGGGGTGGTGGACTGGCCCAACCTATGGCTAACCTGACCCACGAGGGTCGGTCATGTCCTCGGTTACACAGGGGCTGAGAAGCTTGTGTGCCCTGGTGGCTAGGTGGGTGGGGACAAGGCTGGAAGCCCCTTCTGTAGCCATACAAAGTACGAAAGGAAAAATGTGGTTGGCAAGGGGCCATGGAAAGGACCTGGCTGTCCTTGAAACCCTCTAGCTCCGAGTCTGTCTTGTCTCCACAGAGACGGGACCTATCAAAGGGCATGTCCATGGGCAAGACCTGGACATCCCTTGAAAAGCCAGTGGTTCTTAACCAGGTGTGGCTCCTAAGAGCCACCAACGATGTCATATCCAGCCCACAATGTATAGCAAACTTAGCTGCATCTCTCTCGTCAGCAGTAGCTTGGGAGAGTATGAGTATGGTTCCGGCCTCCTGCAAGACCATATTCAGCATCTACGGAACTGAGTCCCTGAGGAAATAAGAGTATCAGCCCAAAAGGCATGCAGTGCTTACTGACTGCAGTGCCAGGCTAGTGGAAGAAAACATCTTCTTTCTCAAGGTATTCAGCCTTTTGGATTACCTGTCTGGTGGAGGGGTGAGGAATGCATCAGGATTTAATCTGGAAGTGGGAAGCTTGGACCACTAACCTCTTGGGGATTTCTGTGACTGGATGGCTTACTAAAATGAAACTCAATGTAATCTGGCCATTTATAGCCTCTTTATAGGGTGCAGACGATAGGCCCTCATTACAACCTCGGCGGTCTTTTCAAAAGACCGCCCAGCCTGTGGGAGCCAGAATACCACCAGTGCTGGCGGTATTTCTGGCTCCTTATTACGACTTTTCCGCTGGGCCAGCGTAAAAGTCATATCAACATTGCTGCCGGCTTGTAATAGACCCGACGGCAATGCTGATGTGCAGCGGATGCAGTAGCACCCGTCGCGCATTTCACTGCCCGAAATTCGGGCAGTGAAATGCGCAACGGGGCTATGCCTGGAGGCCCCTGCACTGCCCATCCCAAGTGCATGGGCAGTACAGGGGCCCCCAGGGGCACCCAAAAGTCCCCCTTACAGCCAGCCTTTCCATGGCGGTGTTTGCATTGCTGCCCTGGGGGTTATGACCGCCAGGCGGAAGCCTGGCGGTATAGTGGATGGGCCGGCGGCATGGCAGTAGCTATTGCGCCACGGTCATATTAGCTGGCGGAACACCACCAGCCTGTTGGCGGTGATACCGCCAGCTTACTGCCAGCCGCCAGGGACATAATGAGGCCCATAGTTACTTACCCAGTAAACATCTGTTCATGGCATGTAGTGCTGTAGATTCACAGGCTTAGCATAATCTCGCCATCTAGTATTGGGCTCTGATGTGTGCAAGTTGTTTTTCTTTGAAGAAAGTCTTACAAGTCACAAGGTATGGTGACTCCTCCTGCTGGCACTGTGCTTCATCATCAATTTCATAGTTAGAGGCGGGTGAGGATGGAATGTGAAGTACGATGTAGGATCATGTGTTATTTATGTTAAAGCCAACAAAGCAACTGCAAAAACAACAGGTGTCCTGGGAGGAATGTGAGTCCATGTAAATCTACAGCACAACATGCCACAAACAGATGCTTACTGGATAAGTAACATCATCCGTTTGAAGCATGTGTGGCTGCAGATACACAGGCTTGGCTGCAGATACACATGCTTAGCATAGACTAAAAAGCAGTTTCCTCCATAAGCGGTGGCTAACCTGTGGAGGTTGTAGTTGTCTAGAATAATGTACGTGGAACTACTTGGCTAACATTGGCTTATGACAGTCTAGTACATCTACGCAGTAATGTTTTGTAAATGTATGTAGTGTAGACCAAGTGCCTGCTTTATATACATTATCTATATGTATAGTTCTAAGGAAAGCCATAGAAGCTCCTTTTTAACAAGTGGAGTGCACCCTAGGAGGGGTAGGTAAAGTTCTCTTATCTTTAGAATATCATGTTTGAATACATTTGACATTCCAACACGCAATGCCTAATTTAGAAATGGCTTTCCCTTTGTGTGATTTAGAGAAAGCAACAAAGAATTGTGTCTCTCTAAATGTTTTGGTTTTATCAATACAGTACATGAGGGCTCTTTTGGCAGCTAAGGTGCGTAGATCTCTTTCTGAAACGATCAGGTTGCGGAAAGAATACTGGCAATTCAGTAGAATAATTAAGGTGAAATTGAGATACCACTTTGGAAAGAAATTTAGGATTGGTACGTAGTCCCAACCTGCCTCTATGTAGTTGGAAGAATGGTTCTTCCAAGGTCAAGGCTTGTAGCTCACTTACATGTCTGAGGGAAGTGATGGCAAACAGAAATTATACTTTCAAAGACAAGAACTCAAGGGGTTGGAAGTGGAGGGGTTCGAATGTATGGCCCATTAATCTTGTCAACACAATATTGAGATTCCAGGGAGGAGCTGGTGGCAACCTAGGAAAATGACCTCATTACAGTTTTCCAAAAAAGTCTTTAACAACTGGGATCCCTAATAAGGATGCATGTTGTGTGTTTTGCAGATATGCAGACAATGCTGCTAAATGTAATCTTATAGGTGTAAAGGCTAGACCACAGGTGTGTAAGTGAAAAAGGTAACAGGCAATGGTCTGAACACTGGGTTATAAAGATCAATTTGTTTGGAATGACAGTAATTGACAAATCATTTCCATTTAGCTGCATAACAAGTATGAGTAGTAGTCTTGCATGCTTAATTAAGAATGTCCATACTAGGTTGCAGTAGCTTTAAGTAACCAAACTCTTGGTATTCAGGAGCCATATCGCAAGGTCGAGAGACCTGGTGTCTGGATGTCTGACTTCCCCATGATTCTGCGCGAGTAGGCCCTGCCTGTTGGGCAGTATCTTTTAGGGGAACTACTGAGAGTTCCAGGAGTGTGGTGAACCACAGTTGTTGTGCCCATGTGGTAGCCACCAGGGTGAGTGGGAGGAAAATCTGCTGAAGTTGGTGAACCTCAAATGGAAGCAGTGGGAGAGGTGTAAAAGCATGAGCCTAACCAACTCATCAATAGTGTGTTGACCCTGGAGGTGAAGTTTGGGCATTTTGCCTTTTCTGCTGTGGTGAAAAGGCCTATTTCTGGATGACCCCACCTCTGGACGTATGGGAGGAGGACATGTGGGTATACTTTCCACTTGTGGACTAGTTGTCAACTCCCGCTGAGGAGATCTGCAAAGTTGTTGTCCGCCCCCAGAAGGTACTCCCTTAACAGGTGGATGGTGTAACTGAAAGCCCACTTCCAAATGGTCTGGGATAGTTGATTATAGTTGACAGGACCTGGTGCCCCCCTGATTTTGGAGGTAATATATGGCATTCATGTTGTCTGTTTTTTTATCAGGACCTCCTTGCCAATAAGGTGAGGAAAAGAAGCTTTGATTACTAGAGGAACAGCTAGCAACTCCAGGTGAAGGATATGGCGATGTCTCCAGCTGATCATCCAGCATCCCTGGACTGTGAGATGTTGTGAATATGCTCCCCATCCTGAGAGAGAGGCATCCGTTGTTATGGCTGTCTTCAGAACTGGGTCTCGGAACGGCCGTCCTTTGAGGAGATTGTTGGTGTTCCACCATTGCCGAGAGTGGCAAGCTTTACGGTCTTGCAATTTACCCTCCGCTTGAGTCCACTGGTGTGCTAGGCATTCCTGCAACTGACACATGTTGAGTCTGGCATGAGGCACTATGGCTATGCATGAAGCCATCATACCTAGGAGACGCATAACTGTCCTCACCGTTACCTGCTGATAGGCCTGAAACTGTAAAATGAGTGCTTGGAAGGACTGAATTCAAGCTGCATTGGGGTAAGCTATCCTCCCCTGGGAATCGAGGATGCCTCCCAAGTAGGGTTGTACTTGGAGGGGCCGGAGGTGGGATTTTACTGCTTTGATGGTAAAGCCTAATTGATGGAGTAGATTTATGGTGGCTTGAGTGTATTGAAAACACAGTTAACAAGTTGCGCAAATTGTCTAAATATGGGGAAAAGTGTATGTTTTGCCTGCACAGGTGCGCTGTTGCTACTGCAAGACACTTGGTGAAAACCCTTGGGGCAGTTGTGACTCTGAAGGGGGGCACAATGAATTGGAAATGTTGGTTGTTCATTATGAACCTGAGGTATCAGTGATACACCGGGTGAATGGGAATGTGGAAATAGGTGTCTTTCAGATTGAGTGCTGCCATGAAGCAGCCTTGTTGTAGTAATGGAATGTCATGTTGAAGAATAACCATGTGAAGGTGCTAGGGGTCTGAGGTCCAAAATTGGCCTTAAGGACCCGTCCTTTTTAGATATAAGGAAATAGAGTGAATAAGATCCTGTGCTTTGTTGGTGTGCAGGCATTGGTTCTATGGCACCTTTTTCAGGAAGTGCCTGAACTTCCTCTTTGAGCAACTGTTGACGTTCTGTTGAAAGTTTGTGTTTGCGAGGTGGGATGTTTGGAGGTGTGCTCTATACAATAACCATGTTGCATAATACCACCCACCAACTGGTCAGAGGTGATGTTCTGTCATCCTGGTAAGAATCTTTGTAGTCAACCCCCGACAGGTGTAGTGTGATCAGGGAGAATGGTTGGCAAGGAAAAGTTACTTACCTGTAAATCCTAGTTCTCTTCCAGGGGTATCCTCATCAAAGTCATAAACATTTAATATTCCCGCCCTCGTGTGGGGATCCCGGAGCATATACAAAAACACACATGTGTAAGTATGAAATATATATGAAAAATATAGCATTTTTTAGTAGACAATTTTCATACCAGATTCTTGTATACATGTGTATAACAGCAATGCAGACTATGGGGGTCATTCTGACCCCTGCCGGCGGCGGAAGCCGCCCGCCTGGCGGGAACCGCCAGAAGACCGTACCGCGGTCAAAAGACCGCGGCGGTCATTCTGACTTTCCCGCTGGGCTGGCGGGCGACCGCCAAAAGGCCGCCCGCCCGCCCAGCGGGAAAGCACCAGCAACGAGGAAGCCGGCTCCGAATGGAGCCGGCGGAGTTGCTGGTGTGCGACGGGTGCAGTTGCACCCGTCGCGATTTTCAGTGTCTGCCAAGCAGACACTGAAAATCTCAATGGGGCCCTGTTAGGGGGCTCCTGCAGTGCCCATGCCAGTGGCATGGGCACTGCAGGGGCCCCCAGGGGCCCCATGACACCCGTTCCCGCCAGAAACAGGATGGCGGGAAGGGGGTCGGAATCCCCATGGCGGCGCTGCTTGCAGCGCCGCCGTGGAGGATTCCCTGGGGCAGCGGGAAACCGGCGAGAAACCGCCGGCTTCCCTTTTCTGACCGCGGTGTCAGAATTGCCCCAGAAGCACCGCCAGCCTGTTGGCAGTGCTTCCTCCGTCCCCTAACCTGGCGGTCTCGGACCGCCAGGGTTGGAATCACCCCCTATGTTTTTTTAAAACACTCTCCTTTATAATTACAAGAAAAACTTTCTAAAGCCCCATAGCCAGGCACAGAAAAAAAGTACCAGCAACACATGTGAAAAAAGAGAAATAAAAACGACATTGAAAACAATAGAGCATTGTTAGCCAATAGGCTGCATGCAAGTAAATACAGCAGAACCACAAAATTTGGCACTGTGCCTTTAAGACCCTGAGCACCTCCAGTATCCCACCATGCCTCAGGGGTGAAGGAGAGGTGACAATTGGTTCACAGTTAGGTCAGTACTTTTTTACGGTGACAAAGCATCCAACAGATTAGATAGATGGCCTGTACTGCACTTCTAGGAGACTTGCGTCCGGGGAGGAGGGTGGGTTGTTTATGACTTTGATGAGGATACCCCTGGAAGAGAACAAGGATTTACAGGTAAGTAACTTATCCTTCTCTTCCAGGGGATCCTCATCAATAGTCATAAACATTGAATAGATTAGCAAGCCCATCCCTTATCTCTGCGGACTGTCTAATAGAAGTGCAGGAAAGAGACATACACTATGCAAACAAATTTCTCAGAGACGCTTGACCAACTTGAGCGTCCGCTTTGGCATCTGAATCTAAACAGTAATGCCTAGTAAACGTATGTACAGATCTCCATGTAGCGGCCTTACAGATTTCAGAGATTGGAACATTATTAAGGAGGGCATCAGTAGCCGCTTTTCCTCTTGTCGAATGAGCCGTAGGCCTACCCAATAAGGATAAGTTACTTACCTGTAAATCCTAGTTCTCTTCCAGGGGTTAGTAACTTATCCTTCTCTTCCAGGGGATCCTCATCAATAGTCATAAACATTGAATAGATTAGCAAGCCCATCCCTAAAATCTGCGGACTGTCTAATAGAAGTGCAGGAATAGATACGTATTATGCAAATACATTTCTCAGAGAGGCCTGCCCAACCTGAGCGTCTGCTCTTGCATCTGAATCTAAACAGTAATGTCTAGTAAATGTATGTACAGACTTCCATGTAGCAGCCTTACAAATCTCAGAGATTGGGACATTGTTAAGGAGGGCAGCAGTAGCCGCTTTTCCCCTTGTAGAATGCGCTTTAGGCCTAGCTAGTAATTGTTTATTAGCCAGCTGGTAAGTATTAACAATACAAGAAACTATCCATCTTGATATCGTTCGTTTAGATGCTGCCTCTCCTGTCCTCAAATGACCATAATTTACAAACAAGTGGTTGGAATGTCTAATCGATTTTGTCTTATCCAAATAAAATTCCAGCACTCTTTTCAAGTCTAAGGAGTGCAATGCTTTCTCCGCCGGAGTCTCCGGATTGGGAAAGAAAGTCGGTAAAGATATAGTCTGATTGATGTGGAATTCTGACACCACCTTCGGAAGGAAAGATGGGTGAGTTCGCAGAACCACTCTATTGTCGTGAAAAACTGTGTACGGTTCTTTGGAAGACAAAGCCTGAATTTCACTGACCCTCCTCGCGGAAGTAATGGCCACCAAAAAAGCTGTCTTCCACGTAAGGTGTTGTAAAGAGGCCTTGTGTATAGGTTCGAAAGGAGGGCCCATAAGTTTTGACAATACTATGTTCAGTTCCCATGGAGGAGAGGGTCTCCGAATGAGCGGAAAAACTTTTTTCAAACCTTCTAAGAAATCCTTGACTACTGGTTTCGTAAAGAAGGATTCCTGAGAAGGTGACTTACGATAGGCTGTAATGGCAGACAAATGTACCTTAATAGATGATACCTGCAGACCGGACTTCGCCAGATGAAGTAAATAAGATAGTATGACTTCCTCCTGAGCCCGTATGGGATTCTGCCCTTGTTGACAGCACCATATGTAGAATCTCTTCCACTTAAAAGCGTACGAACGCCGCGTGGAAGGTCGTTTGGACTCTTTCAAGATGTTCATGCACTCCTGCGAGAGCCCTAGGTGTCCATACTGCAGGAATTCAGGAGCCATGCTGTTAAGCTCAGAGAGGGTAGGTTGGGATGTAGAATCCTGCCCTCCATCCTGCTCAGAAGATCCGGTCTGCACGGCAGCCTCCTGTGAGGTTTTTCCGAAAGGTTGCGGAGATCTGTGTACCAGAATTGACGGGGCCATTGCGGCGCTATGAGAATCATTCTGGTTCTGGATTTGTAAAGTTTGTTGACCACTGCCGGTATGAGGGGAATCGGTGGAAAGGCGTAGAGAAATATCCCTGACCAGTCGATCAACAGGGCATTCCCTCGAGATCCCGGACGGTAGAACCTGGATGCGAAGTCTGAGCATTTCTTGTTTATTTCGTCTGCGAAGAGATCCAATTGAGGTCGACCCCATTGAGCGAAGATGTCTTCGACGACTTCGCCGTGTAGGACCCAATCGTGTGCGTCCTCTAGGTGTCTGCTCAGGAAATCTGCTTCCACGTTTTGTTGACCTGGCAGGTGAACCGCTGTAAGTGACATTCCCCTGGCCAGGAGACAATGCCATATCGTTTGGGACTCCTGAGATAGGGGTAGGGATCTCGTTCCCCCCTGTCTGTTCAAATAATACATTGTGGTTGTATTGTCCGTTTGTATTAGGAGAGATTTCCCCTGAATCAATGGAGTGAAAGACTTGAGAGCCAGATGGACCGCTCTGAGTTCCAGCAGATTGATGTGGTAGTTCTTTTCTTTGTCGGACCACAGGCCCTGAGCTTGAAGGGAACCCAGATGAGCCCCCCATCCCTGAAGAGATGCATCCGTTACCAGAGTGTCGGATGGAACTACCTGGTGAAACGGAGCACCTACTGACAGGTGAGGTCTGTGCATCCACCATTGCAATGACTGAAGTGCCGCTGTCGGCAGCCGCACTCTGTCCTCCCAGCGACCTGTCCTTTGGCTCCAGTTGCTCTCCAATGCCTCTTGAAGGGGCCTCATGTGCAGCCTGGCATTTGGAACAATGAAAATGCATGATGCCATGGAGCCCAGCAGCGATGTCACCTGACGGGCCGTAGGTGCGTCGGCTTTCAACAGGTCTCGACACTTCCTGTCTATTGATAATAGTCGTTCCTCCGAAGGATACACTCTTTGGAGCTCTGTGTTTAGTATAGCCCCCAGGTAGTGAAGGTTCTGTGTTGGAATCAAGGTTGACTTTTGGTAGTTGATTTGAAGACCTAGAGACTCGAAAACTCTGAGCACAATGTCCCGATGGCTTCTCGCCTGATCCGGAGAGGAAGCCTTCAGTAACCAGTCGTCTAGGTATGGGTAGATGAAGATCTTTTGTTTTCGAAGATGTGACGCTACCACTGCCACACATTTCGAGAAGACGCGGGGGCAGATTTCAGGCCGAATGGTAGAACTCTGAACTGATAGTGCTGTGAAGCTATTTGGAAACGCAAGAATTTCCGATGCTTGGGAGCTATTGGGATGTGAAAATATGCATCCTGCAGGTCGATGGAGCACATCCAGTCTCCCTGATGTAGTTGAGGGAAAATCTGGTGAAGAGCTAGCATCCTGAACTTCTGTTTTCTTATGTACTTGTTCAGCAGCCGTAAGTCCAGAATTGGTCTGAAAACGCCCTCTCGGCCCTTTTTCGCCACCAGAAAATAACGGGAGTAAACCCTCTTTCCTCTGTGCGCAGGTGGAACCTTTTCTATTGCTTTCTTTTGTAAGAGGGCGAGAGCCTCTTTGCGCAGCAGGCTGAGATGAGATGGAACGCATTTGGCTGGAGGCAAGTGTGGTGGAGGCTGTCTGAAAAGAAAAGAGTAGCCATTTTCGACAATGTTGAGCACCCATTTGTCTTTTGTGATAGAGTGCCACTCGTGAAGATAACCTGTGATACTTCCCCCCACCGGAGTGGTGTACAGTGTCGAGGGAAGCGAGATCTCATTGTTTGGCCGGCGCTTTCGGTGTGCACTGTTGAGGTCTACTTGCGGGCTTACGAGCCTGAAAAAGGGGGCGTCCTTGCCGTTGTTGTGGCCTTTGGGACCAGTGAGGGGTTTGAACCCTCTGTTGGAACGGGCGCCTGTCATAAGGCCTGTACCTCCGTCTGAAATCTTTCTTCCTTTCCAGGCCTACTGCCCTCATGGTGTCCACCTCGGTCTTCATGCGGGCCATCTCTTCATCTGCATGGGTACCGAACAGCGAGTTCCCGCTGAATGGGAGATTTAGGATGCGCTGTTGTGCTTCCTGCTTTAAACCAGTCAGTCTCAGCCAGGAAGACCTTCTGGCACAGATTCCATGTGCGTACCCATGTGCAGCTAAGTCCGCCCCATCCGCCGCCGCGCTGACCAGGCATCCCTCTTGCAGGATTTCTTGAAAGTCCTGTCTGTCTTCTCTGGGCAATTTTTCTGTGAATCTGTTGAGGGAGTCCCACAGAGAACGGTCATACCTGCCCAGGAGTGCAGAAGCGCTGGAGACTTTCATTATAGATGCCGCCGTACTGCACATTTTTCTCCCCAGAGAGTCTAGATGCCTGCTCTCTTTATCCGGGGGGACCGTGGAGGATGATGCCACAGAGTGGGTTTTTCGGGCTGCGGCCAATATAACAGGGTCCGGTGGCGGATCCTTTCTGAGGAATAAAGGATCCTGTTCGGGAGCCTTATATTTTTTCAGAATCCTGGCCGGGGCAGACTTGAGTGTGGCTGGGGTCAGAAAAGTGTCCATGGTTGGCTGCAACAAGCCAGGCACTAGCGGCAGTAGCTTTTTCGACACTGATCTATGCTGCAGAGTCTCAAAGATGACTGACGAGGAGGTAGATGGCTCTGGAACCTCTATATTTAATTTCTGCCCTCCCCTTAACAGCACCTCGTTAAAAGTGGTAATGTCATCCACCGGTGAGATCCTAGCAGGTGGAGAATCTGTTAGGGTGGGGGAGTAACGCCCGACAGATGATCCTGACGACGACCAAGAGGGTGATCTTCTGTGTCGTGATCGTGACCTGGATCGCCGTTGGGAACGAGACCTGCTGCGAGACGCTGTAACAGAGCGCCCAGGCCTCGCGGTCGGTTGGCGAGGAGCAG
The DNA here is from genome assembly GCF_031143425.1 of Pleurodeles waltl. Lineage (NCBI taxonomy): Eukaryota > Metazoa > Chordata > Amphibia > Caudata > Salamandridae > Pleurodeles > Pleurodeles waltl. The sequence continues at coordinate 64,549,665 of NC_090451.1, read as the reverse complement.
AACGAGCCCGTCCTGCCCGCGCTGTCGGTGATGGAGTTCTCGGGAGAGAGGCAGTAGGAGAGTACATTCGAGAGTACTGTGAATCCGGGGAGGCCGCTGGTCTATTAAGGCCATCTAGGTGATAAGTTGATGGGTGAAACATGCCCCGATGATGCCGCTCTCGAACGAGATGAATCGCTCCGTATGGAGACCACTGGAGATGGTGCGGCCTTATCTGCTGGAGGACGATGCTCTACTCCCTGCGAGACAGGTAAAACCTGTGTCGACGTCGACTGCTGTGCCGACGTCGAAGGGCACACTGGTTGGTCTAGTCTCGACGTTGAATGTCTCGACGTTGAGTGCCTCGACGTAGAGTGTCTTGACGTCGAGCGGCGATCTCTGGACCTTGACCTACTCGCCGTCGTGTGGCTCGACGTGGAGCGGTGAGTGGCCGACGGTGGATGTCGCTCATGCCGTCCTGGCGATTTCGACATCGTGTCCCTTCACGTCTGGGGGCATACGGTCTTCGGCAGCGAACGGGCACGCCGGTGATGGCTTGACATCGATCGGCGGGCTGCCGTCGACGGAGATATGCCCCTGCGATGGCCATGTTCCCTCGACGCCGTATCCTTCGGCGTCGGGCGGGTCGCCGTCGACGGCGATCTATGCCGGTGAGACGGTGGCAGCGACGACGTCGACGGAGAACAAACAGGTACTTTCCTACCTGTCGACGTCGACCTGGCCATTCTCTCCTGAGAATGGCCTGTTGGTTGCCTGGGAAGTGAAGAGGACGATGTTTTCTGCCTCTCATGAAACCCATGGAGTCTGATCTTTTCTCTGTCCTTCAGAGTCCTCTTCGACATATTCTTGCAGTGCTTGCAAGTGTCAGGGCAGTGACTCTGAGGCAGGCACACAATACAAAGAGAGTGTGGGTCTGACTGGGCCTTCTTCTTCCCACAAGAAGGGCATTTGACAAAAAGTGAAGGCATTTTTCTGTCAGGAAAAAGCTGCCAAACTCAGACAAAGATGTTATCTGTCGAGTGAAACAGGAAAAAACGCTGTTTTAAAGGATTTTTCTGAGAAAAACTCAGAAAAACTGAGAGCTCAATGCTCCAGGATCCTCTCAGAAGAAGCCGGATAAAAGAACTGTCCTAACTGTGAACCAACTGTCTCCTTTCCTTCACCCCTGAGGCATGGTGGGATACTGGAGGTGCTCAGGGTCTTAAAGGCACGGTGCCAAAGTTTTTATGGTTCTCCTGTGTTAACCTGCATGCAGCCTATTGGCTAAGAATGCTCCATTGTTTTCAATGTAGTTTTTATCTTTTTTCTCTAGTGATTACTACTGCTTATTTCCCTAAGCCAAGTTTTGGGGGCTTGGGTAGATATCTATTCTCTATTGTAATTTTATTAAAAAATAAAATAAAATAAAAAACTTCATAGAAATAAAGCATTTTAGCCTGTTTATGATTATAGCCTGCATTGCTGTTTCACACAAGTATATATGAGTTTAGTATGAAAGATATGTCTACTAAAAATGCTATATATATATTTTTTGTGCATATTTCCTACTTTATATGTGTGTATTTTATATATGCTCCGGGGTCACCGCACAAGGACGGGAATATTCAATGTTAAGACTATTGATGAGGATCCCCTGGAAGAGAACTGTTTGTTAGCCAATTGATATGCAGTTACAATACATGAAACTATCCATCTAGATATGGTTCGTTTTGAGGCTGCATCGCCTGTTCTCATATGTCTGTAATTTACAAACAGGTGGTGAGATCGTCTAATCAATTTGGTCTTATCCAGGTAAAATTTTAGCACTCTTTTCAGATCCAGGGAGTGCAAGGGTTTCTCCGCTGGGGAAAAAAGTTGGGAGTGAAATAGTCTGATTGATATGAAAATCCAACACCACCTTCGGTAAGAATGATGGATGTGTTCTTAGAACAACTCCATTTTCATGGAAAACCGTATGCGGTTCCTTGGAGGACAAAGCCTGAATCTATAGCCAAAGTAATGGCTACGAGAAAAGCTGTCTTCCACGAAGGTGTTGCAAAGAAGCTCTGTGGATAGGCTCGAAAGGAAGGCCCACAAGTCTAGATAATACTATGTTCAGTTCCAATGGAGGCGAGGGTTATTGAATGGGTGGAAAAACCTCCTTTAAACCTTCTAAGAAATCCTTGACTACTGGCATTGTAAAGAAGGATTCCTGAGAAGGTGACTTATGATAAGCTGTAATGGCAGATAAATGTACCTTAATAGATGACAATTGCAGACCTGATTTCGCCAGATGGATTAGGTAAGACAATATGACCTCCTCCTGAGCCGGAATAGGATTCTGACCCTGTTGACGACACCATATGTAGAATCTCTTCCACTTGAACGCGTAAGAGCGCCGCGTGGAAGGCCTTCTGGGCTCCTTTAAAATGTTTATACATTCCTCCGAGAGCCCTAGATGCCCATACTGCAGGAATTCAGGAGCCATGCCGTCAAGCTCAGAGAGGGAAAGTTGGGGTGAAGAATCTTGCCTTCCAGCCTGCCAAGGAGATCCGGTCTGCACAGCAGCCTCTTGTGCGGTTGTTCTGACAGGTTGAGGAGATCCGTGTACCAGAACTATTGAGGCCATTGCGGGGCTATGAGAATCATCCTGGTGTTGGATCTGTAGAGTTTGTTTACCACCGCTGGTATCAGGGGAATCGGTGGAACAGCATAGAGAAATATCCCTGACCAGTCTATCAACAGGGCATTCCCTCGAGACCCCGGACGGTAGAACCTGGACGCGAAGTCTGGGCATTTTTTGTTTACCTCGTCTGCAAACAGATCTAACTGAGGCTGACCCCATTGAACGAAGATGTCTGCGACGACCTCGTCGTGAAGAACCCAGTCGTGGGCGTCCTCCGGGGTTCTGCTTAGGAAGTCTGCCTCCACGTTTTGCTGCCCTGGGAGGTGAATTGCTGTATGAGACATTCCCCTCGCTATGAACCAATGCCAAATGGTTTGAGACTCCTGAGACAGGGGCCGGGATCTTGTACCTCCTTGCTTGTTCTGATAATACATTGTCGTCATATTGTCCGTCTGCACCAGCAGAGACTTTCCCAGAATCGATGGTGCAAATGATTTAAGAGCCAGATGAGCTGCTCTGAGCTCCAGCAGGTTGATATGATACGTC